>NC_044601.1:17774859-18090276 GCF_901933205.1 Camarhynchus parvulus | reverse complement strand
TCATCACAATTTTGCCATTTTTCTTATACAGAAATAATGGGGGTAAGAGAACACAAAAAAACCCCCAACATTAACATTTTCATAAACTACAATTGTATTTTAAATTGTGTTCTCCTATTTAGAACCTCCGCATATTTTGTTTAAGGAGTGGCAAGAGATCTGGAGGATGAAAACACATCTGGAGTTTGCATTGTCAAAACAATATATTTTCTTGAAAACATATTTATATGAAAACTTAAAAGCTTACATTCGAACTCAGATATATCAAAGTTATATAAAAGAGGACAGCACTTTTCCTACAAGTATTTCAACTGATCATTTGGTCTGTATCAGCTCATAAATACTGAATCATGTTCACAAGAGAAATCCAACCAGCTAGCTGTGTTCTATGTATGGGTTGAATCAGCCTTATCAGATTAAAGTAAAGAGACTGGCCCAGACCTGAGCACAGATGAAGAACAGAATCTGTTTCTTATTGTACTTCATTGTAAACCATTTGTTGACTTTTGTTTGATGAGTTATCTCTAAGGCATGAAAGAGCTAAACCATGAATACTACCAGCTTGTAATTTCTTTTTCTTGAATCTCCAAAAGCATAAACAATGATATTGAAAGCTTTTCATAATGCAGTAAAAATGTTCTACAAGAGTCACTATTATCGGAGACAACCCACTGCCGCTAATGACTTTAACACTATCTAGTTTTATGTATTATCATCATCATGTGTCTTGTTTGCTAGGAGGTAGACTGCATCAGTTCACCCAGAAAGCACTCAACAAAAACATACTGGGTTCTCCCAGAAATATTGGGTGTACACTTTATTTTAAGATGTTCATACCAGGGGTAGGGTGTCATAACTCAGGCTAGCATGTCATTGCTAACCTCCAACCAGTTCATTGACAGTTGTACCAGGAAAATATTAAGAGCTGGCCAAAAAAGTGAGCAGAGGACATGTTCTCCTGGCAGAGGGAACAAGAGCAAGCCTGTGCTTTGCCTTGTAATGTTACAGCTAAGCAGTTACCTTTACATTAGGATGGTGTCTGCAGCAGACACAGTGACACTCCTGACTGCTCACAGAATGTATCCCAGAAGATCACACAAACTTAAAACAGGCCTGATGATAAGACAATGTATTTGCTTAATTTTAAGAAACAAAGCAAAACAAAAAGCACTAAATCTTGGACATCAAGGAGAACGTGGACCCACAGATTTTAGTATCTGAGTGTCTTGGTTATAAAAAGTGAGTCATTTTAAGGAGTTCCTTAAAAATGTTTAAAATGTACTGCATGAAAGAAACAGCCCAGTTTAGGACCACCACAAGGTCAAGATCCATCAGGAAGGAGAAAAAGAGAGAAAGGGAGAAAAGGAGGAAGGAAAGTGGAGAGCAGAGGGGGTGTGAAGAAAGAGGATAGTTACAGAATCTGCTGGGTTAACTGAAAACCAAGTAAAAATCCAGAATATTTTATGAAATATATAAACCATCTATGAGGTCTCCTGTTCAAGCCCGCCAAATTTTGGAGCCCTACCCGAACTCTTGTTTTCTTGATATTTGATGGGTTGAACACTACAATTTATCAAAATTCTGAAGGACATACTCCCCTGAATGCAAAGAGTTAGTCTACAGGAATGAAAATAACTAACAGCCTCCACACTTAAAAAAGAAAACTCTCTCTTAATCACAACTTACTAAGTAGAAATAAAGTGTCCAAACCCTGGAAAAATCAGCAAATAACTGTTTTCCTGCTTTCCAAAACCAGCCCCAGTATTACAGAACTTCATATGTTGAAGTCACCAGTCAAAACAACTTTCTTCGCCAATTTTAGTCAAATTGACAAGACATCTCATTTTTCTTTCTTTCTTTTTCCAAGACAGTCATTTTGGAATCTGTCAATGACAGATGCTGTAAACATCCTTCAGACCAAGTTAAGCACTGTTAGTTATATGGATTTAATATATAACGTATTCAAAAGCACTGTATTGAAAACATTCTTCCAAATCATTGGCTGCTAATGAAATATCAGCTCATCCATATTAAATTACATTATATTATGGTGCTGCTTCACCTCTTCACAATGTAATTCTCTGCTGAGAGATCAAGGATGCTGCCAATTCCATGCCCTTTAATCAAATCTGAATGCTCAAATGTTTTATCTGGCTTCTACTTGCTAGTCTGGCCTTGCACACAGTCCTATTTAACTCCTGTGTGGTTTCTATAAAGTCTGACAGGATGTCTTGGCATGATTACAATTCCTATATGTGCTGAAGTTTTTACTCTGGTATTAGAAAATGTGTTGTCAACCAGGAATTAACAAACCAGCTAAGATAAAATAACTGTAATCCTGCACCTTCATTAAAACTGGATTCAAACTGTGATTATCAAAGAGAAGGAAATATGGGTTTGCAGCTAATGCCACAGCTATATGCTGAAGGCTTCAATTCCTGGTGCTCTGAAAGATTTCTTGCTTGATCTGGAGCTGTGCCTCTTGGAACCATGAGGTTGTAAGCACTTGTTAAAACATCTGGTCACGTTTGCAGATCCTTCAAAAGGTCCTTGCATATCACTGACTTTCAATATTGTACAAGGATGAAAGCTAGCATTTTTTAAAACTTCAACACATACATATCTGCACTTCCAGAAGACTAGATATCTTGGAAACATTGAAGGCTGTATGTCTTCATCATTTTTCAGCTGTAAATTTGGGATATCTTTGATAAATACATTTCACTGCAGTGTTTAGAAAATAATTTTATCTAATTACCAGGGTCTCTTGTTGTTCTATGCTCCTAAGATATGACTGCTCCACACGCTCAACTTACAGCAAAAGTAATTTCTTTTGTTTAGCAAAAAAAAATCAGAGTACGAAGCAGTTAGCCATGGAGGTAGATCTTAAAGACTAATGAATGAAGCAGGGAGAGAGAATGATAGTATCACCTCTTAAAATGTCTGAAAGAGACATCAAAGGCACCTTAACTGATGATGTGGGTTGAGTGAAAACCAGAATGGCCAACAGAGCTCCAAAGGCACTTTCAGTTTTGGACCTATCTCTAGAGCTGTTAAAGAATTGAAGAAATAGTGAGAATAAGGAAAAAATAAGGAAAGAATGGATATTGAATGAAAGCAAACAGAGAAATATCTTTACTGAATTCAGTTTTCAAATTATTAAAGTGAAAACCTCATCAACTTTTTGTGTTGGGCAAGTAGACACAACTACATTGTATACCCAAATTCTACTGCATTCTTAGTAAAAACAACAGGCCTCAGTTTTCAGCAATCTGTATCTTGGGGATCTTTTTATTTAATAGCCTGGTGGTTTTTTACTCTCCTATCAAGCAGTGCAGCTGCTTCATGGATGCCTGTAAGTCACAGTGCCCCATGGCAAGGATTTCCAAAGCTTGATTGATGTGATGAATGCCTGTTGGAGAGGGTAAGCAGGGGACACATGCACCACCTTCGTTGTGTCATTTGCTTTGCCAGTCCTTGGGATCTCAAAGGTTAGGCAAAATCTGTTCTTTCACTTCTCCAAGTGGCATGAAGGACCTTGTAAGTCCCTCCTAGCAAACCCTTCTCCACTTTTCCCCAGACTAAAGAGACCTTGTTTAGGCAGATACTGTCTACCCATGATCATCTGTTTTTCTCCTTCTAGCTCAGTCTTTTTGCACACAGGTCCAGAATTACACACAGCATCAAAACATTTCTGTCCGTGGATTTACACTGAGGTATATCACTCTTCCCTGGTTTTGGTCACTATCTTTTTCTTAAGCAACACAGTTTTATGAAGTTAAGACTTCTCACCCCCTATAAATTACTGACCTGAGGTAAAAGCAATAGGAACCCTGCTCTTTGTAACATCACAGCCATCATACTGTCTTCCCACAGGCTGAGTATTAAATTGTCTTTTGTTGCTACCTGTTGTTATGTTGAATTATATAAATTTTCTAAAAATTAGTGAGGCTTCAGACACTGTACCTGTTTCTAACAAATATTATAAAATTTTTCCTTAATATTTGTTAAAATAAATGGCATTAGAATTACTAGATTGATGAATAGTACCTAGTTACTTCAACATAAGTCAGGAAAGTCCTTTGAAAAAAAAGGATTTGTTATAATTTTACTACATAAATTCATTACTTCTATTACATGAAACACTAAAATTCTTAATAAAAGACAGCAGAGTATCAAAAAAGCATTTTTCGAAGAGAAACCTGCAGTTCTGTAGTAAAAGTGACTCAATCAGTTCTCCTATTCTATTTCATACGCAAGGCACAGCATTCAAAATGAAATTCAACTTTTATTTCCACACCAGAAGTATAATGTGCTGGATTTGTCTGGGGTAGAGTTCATTTTCTTTAGGGCTATGTTTTGGATTTCTGCTGAACACAGGGTTGATAATACAGAGATGTTTTTGTTGTTGCTGAGCAGAGCTTACACAGAGCCAAGGCCTTTTCTGCTCTTTGTACTTCCACACTGGTGAGGAAGTTGGGAGTACATGAGAGGTTGGGAGGAGACACAGCTGGGACAGGTGACCCAAACTGACCAAAGGGATTTCCAGACCATGTGACATCATGGTCGGTACATAAAGGTAGGGAGAAGATGGAGAAAAGGTGCAGCATTTGGAGTGATGGCATTTGTCTTCTCAAATAAGAGTTGCAAATGATGGGGCCCTGCTCTCCTGGAGATGGCTGAACACCTGCCTACCCATGGGAAGCGACAAAATAACTTCTTGTTTTGCTTTGGTTATGCACATGGATACTGTCTTCCTTATTAAACTGTCTATATCACAACTCAGGAGTTTTCCAGCTTTTGCCCTTCCCATTCTCTCCCCAGCCACACTGGCAGGAGAGTGAGCAAGGGCCTTCCTGGGGTGAAACCATGGCATGTGGTTTCCACTGGAAGTTCTCTCATGTCAGTGGTCCTAATCCAGTTAGCAAAATGTGACACCTGGATGTAGACATTAGTTTCTAACAATTCTAGACCCCATTATAAAACCCACATCCAGGAAAGATCCCAAAACTCCAGCTCTTTTTGGATGATCTTTCTCAGAAGGAGGAAGATCCATTATTTTCAGATGCAAAACCTTCCTGGTGTATTGAATAACATCTGCAGAGACTACAGAAGGCACCAAAGTGCTAACTGAAAACTCTTGAATGAGACGTGAGTTGGATAACTTTTCCTCAACACAAAGAAAATGGTTATTTTTGCCATAACTGAGTCCCTTAGGTTCAGTGCAGATTTTCCTACTGAAGCAAAAAACAAACACCACTCTGATTTTCCCCACTTACAAGGCCTGATTGTAAATTCACAGTGAGATAAGTGCCCACACATTGAGGGTGGCAGAGCACTGGAACAGGCTGCCCAGGGTGGTCATGGAGCTTCCCTCACCGGAGACATTCAAAACTTAGCTGGATTCATTCTTGTGTAACCGGCTGTAGGTGACCCTGCCTTGTCGGGGGGGTTGGACTGGATAATCTCCAGAGATTGCTTCTAACCCTATTTACTGTTTTAGCATGGCCTAGTTTTTTGGTAGCAGTTTTTGGTTGCAGGGGGCCTCAAGGTGGCTCCTTCGAGAAGCTGCTGGAAGCTTCCACAGTGTTCAGCAGAGCCAATCTCTGATGGCTCTGATGATGGACATGCTGCTGGCCAAAGCGGGGCCAATGAGAGAAGCTGGTATGCCTTTGTGACGACATATTTAAGAAGAAAATCAAAACAAAGACACCGGTTTTTGCTTCTAGTCAGAGAAGAGGAGGAGGTGAGAACGCGAAAAGGAAACAGGGAGACACCAAGGTCAGTGGAGAAGGAGGGGGAGGAGGTGCTCCAGGCACCAGACCTGAGATTCCTCTGCAGGCTGTGGTCAGACCATGGTGAAGCAGCTGTGCCCCTGCAGCCCATGGGGATCCACAGGGGATGCAGAGATCCACCCTCAGCCCGCGGGAATCCATGGGGTTTGCAGAGATCCACCCACAGCCATGGGAATCCATGGGGGATGCAGAGATCCATCCATAGCCATGGGGATCCATGGGGGATGCAGAGATCCACCTGCAGCCAGTGGGGATGCATGGGGGATGCAGAGATCCACCCACAGCCATGGGGATCCATGAGGATGCAGACATCCACCCACAGCCATGGGGATCCACGGGGGATGCAGAGATCCACCCTCAGCCCATGGGGATCCGCAGGGGATGCAGAGATCCACCTGAAGCCCATGGGGATCCACAAGGGATGCAGAGATCCACCCACAGCCATGGGGATCCGCAGGGGATGCAGAGATCCACCTGAAGCCCATGGGGATCCACAAGGGATGCAGAGATCCACCCTCAGCCCATGGGGATCCGCAGGGGATGCAGAGATCCACCTGAAGCCCATGGGGATCCACAAGGGATGCAGAGATCCACCCTCAGCCCATGGGGATCCGCAGGGGATGCAGAGATCCACCCTCAGCCCATGGGGATCCACAAGGGATGCAGAGATCCACCCTCAGCCCATGGGGATCCGCAGGGGATGCAGAGATCCACCCGCAGCCCATGGGGATCCATGGGGGATGCAGAGATCCACCCGCAGTCCGTGGGGATCCATGGGGGATGCAGAGATCCACCCGCAGTCCGTGGGGATCCATGGGGGATGCAGAGATCCACCCGCAGCCCGTGGGGGAAGCGCCCATGCCGGAGCAGGTGGATGTCTGGAGGAGGTTGTGATCCAGCAGGAGACTTGGTGGAGAAGGCTTTTGTTCCAGGCTGGAGCAGCCAGCCTGGTCTTGGAGGACTGCACTCTGTGGAAAAAGTGACCCATGCTGCAGCAGTTTTGGGAGGACTGTCTGCCCAAGGGGGGAGTTCCTGCTGCAGCAGGTGCAGTGTGGCTGCTGTCTGTGAGAGTGGACCCATGCTGGAGAAGTTCATGGAGAACTGTCTCCCAGAGGAGGGACCCCACGGCCTGACAGGGGAAGGACTCCTCTCCTGGAGAAGTGGAAAAAAATCTCGGTGATGAACTGACCAAAATTCCCATGCCCTGTCTCCCTGTGCTGTCGGTGGGAAAGAGGGAGGAGCTAGGGGGAAAAAGGTGTTTAAGGGCTTATTTTACTTCTCATTATCCTGCTCTGATTCTGTTATAGTCATAATTTCACTTTGCAACTTCAAGTTGAGCCAGTTTTACCCTTAAAGTGTTTTTTGTTGGTCCTTCTCTCAACTCAGGAATCCTTTGTTAACTTTTTTTCCTTTTCTGTCCTCTGCCCAGCTGCGGCAGGGGAGGGTAAGCAAGCAACACCCGTGGGTGCCTGGCCTTGGGCCACTGTCAAACCACAACACCCTAAAGATTCTGTGATTCCACAATAATGCAAGAGTTAAGTCTGATCCACATTTACAAACATTAAAAATTGGTATATAAATATTCAAAGAAGATATGGCAGATGATTTTATCCACTGACAACCCATTTCTAAATTTTGCACTGGAGATCTGATCTCCATATTACTTTAATGACTGCTTTGATAGTATGTAATATTAAATTTTCATACTTTAAAAAAATCTTCCTGTCCATAATCAAGCACAAGCCTGTATTTGCTTTTTTATTTAAAGAGGTAAGATCATATCTCTTGGTAAACTTATTATAATGTTTTAATTTTGTTAACTGTGTCTGTCTTGCATAGTACCTTGCAGGCTATGAATATTCAAGAGATCTTCTGCTAAGCAATTTCAATTAATCTGTCATGTCACAATCAGAGAAACAATTTGCATTTTTTACAGGAAATGGACAGAGTCCCAGATATACATTGCCTGCCAGAATTTATACTTCCCACCACTCAAAGAAATTGTACAGGATTTACTACCAATGTTGCAATCAGGTTGCAATAAATGTTACTTTGAATTAGATGAGCTTTAATTTACCATGACTTTTGCGTCTCTAAGCACCCTGTTGGAGTTCTGCTGTTAATATTAACTGAAGCACGTGGTTCTTTTGTTACTCATTAATGGCCCCATTCAACAGAAATTGAATTTCCACAGCTGCCATGCACTGCAAGCTCCTAAGGCTGAGTACCCAAAGTGCCTAATTCTGGTGCTGCTGATAGATTATCCTTTGTAGAGGGTTACAGCTTTCTTCAGGGCTGCCATACCATCTCAAATGGCCTTCCACAGCCTTCTCATCTAGATCCAGGTAATGGATGGAACTGTTTCTGGAAGTGCTGATACCTGTCCATTTTAAAAGGCATTCTCTGGACATTACAGGACTTTCCAAGTATTTCAGGTCACAAGCGTGATACCAACCTGAAATGAAAATATTGAACTGCATGAAACTTGATAAAAGCACACTTTTTGTTGAGTGGCTGACAGGTAATAGGAAAGCACTACAAATTCAATGCTTTCTATCTTCCCTTTTGTCAAAGGTTATGAAAATTTGATTCTTACTGTTTCCACAATATGTTTCTTAAGGTGCAAGGTTCCTACTTAACTGAAAATTCTCCAATATTCAGAAAAAGCTGAAGATCTTTTCACAAATACCTAATTTTCTTAGCCATTTTACCATTTCATGTTTCATAGTTAATCTGGGGACATGGTACTTTTTTCTTCATGCTAGCATTTCTAATGATGCAGGACATTTCTGCTAAATATAGGAGCTTAAGATAAATTAATTTGTGATATTTGTTTCTCATGTAACCTGACCTTGACTAAAATTATCAGAACCTCAAAGAAAGCGTTTTGATAAAGTACTTGTCAAAGTATATCTGTAGATATAGCTCTTCATGTCTTTTTCTTTGTCAGTCAAGCAGCTTATGTTGGGGTTAGAAAAAGACATTGAATATCGGCTGAGCATCATAATTTATGGAGATGGAATAGTCTGATAAAAGCAGCACCATAAAGAAAGCCTCTCTAGCCTCTCCAATCTGTTTTCTATCTGTAAATACATCTTGAGCTATCATAAAATCATTGAATCACAGAATGGTTTGGGTTGGAAGGGACTTTAAACATCATCTTGTTTCAACCTCCCTGCAGTGTGCAAGAACACCTTCCACTAGACCAAGTTTCTCAAAGGCCCGTTCAACCTGGCCTTAAACACTTACAGGGATGGGACATCCACAGCTTTTCTGAGCCTGTTCCAGTGCCTCACCACTCTCCTAGCTGAGGAATACATCTGAAGCCACTCACTGTGAAGGGGCTTTGGTCCCATCGATGAAAGTTGCTGGCCTTGAGAGTGCGACTGCCAAGAGAGGCATGTGAATGGTCAGACCGGGAATTTTCCTTAACATCGATGATATAATATCTAATCTAATCCTACTGACTTTTAGTTACGCCCTAGTTCTGTCACTACATGCCCTTGTAAAAAGCCCCTCTCCAGCTCTCCTGTAGGTTCCTTCCTACTGGGAGGCTGCAATTAGGTACCTCAAAGCCTTCTTTTTTCCCACCAATCTCAGCTCATCCTTTCCTTTTGGAGACATGCTCCATGCCTCTTACAAACTTGGCAGCTTTCCTCTGGACTTGTTTCAACAGGTCAATGCCCTCCCTGTGCTGCTCCTTACTACCCAAATCCTTCAGGACTGTGAACTCCACCAAGAGGATCACTGCAGCCCAGGATGCCTCCCATTTTGATAGCCCAAATTAACTCACCTGTGTTGGTGACCAACAGACGAATACAACCCCTCCACGGGGCTCTGTATTAGCCCTTCCTGTGGGTCAGGAAGTTATTTTCCATGCATTCCAGGAGTTTCCTGGACTGCCTACAGCTTGTTCTGCTATTTCTCCAGCAGACACTGCGGTGTCTGAAGTCTCCCAGTAGGACAAGAGCCCGTAAGGGTGATCCCTCCTGAAGCTGGAGCAAGAAGGTCTCATCAATAGGCTACTCTTGATCAGAGATCTGTAGTGATGCCAACCACAAGATTGCCTTTGTTTCTTCAGTCTCTGTTTCTTACCCACGGGCTTTTACCTGCGCATTGTTGTTCTTCAGTTCACAGGTTGTTCTTCAGAGATGGCTCATCACACTCAATGCACCCCTTCATATAGAGGGCCCTCCATCCCTCCTTTCTCCCCTGTGCCTCCTGAACAGCCTCTAGCCTTTGAAAGCTGCACTCCAGTCAGGGGACTCATCCCAACCAAGCTTCAGTAATTGCAGCTAGGAGTAGTTTTCCAGCAGCATGGTGGCTTCCAGCTCCTCCTGTTTGTTGCCAACACTGCCTGCATTGCTCTAGATGCACTTCAGCTGGGCAACTGGCCATATTGTCTTCCTACAGGTACACCATGTACTTCCTGTCAGATCCTTCTCCGGTGTTTCCCTCTTGGCTCTTGTTACCTCCGGAGTCTCTGGCTTGTCTCCATAAGACTGCAACTGTGTCTCAGCACACTTGTCTCAGTGTGGTCAGCACTCTGTGACTTCAGAGTCAGCAGCAGAGAGACCTTGCTAGCACAAAGGTGTCCCTCTAACCTTTGCCTCTCATCCTGCAGCTGGCCAGGCATAAGTCTGAAATTGCCCCCCTACCCCGACAATTCTAGCTCTGCAAGTGAGATACTAGTTTTACCTAGCAAAAAGCCTCCTCCTTCATTGAGAAATATCTGATGTCAGCATGCTGGTGCTGCATAAGCCTTTCTTTTTGTTGTCAAAGAACCCAACCTCTTTGCAGTGGGGCCATATATTAATAGACTCAATCTGTCTGTTTCTTCCAATGTTGCTGTCTTCTACTGGAAAAATAAAGGAGAATATGACTTGTGCCCCAGATTCCCTTAGCCAGTGCCCCAAGACCCTTGAAGGCATTTGTGGTCACCCTTGCAGCGCATGCTGCCACTTCATCCCCCCGTGGAAGAGCAGTAACAGGTAGTGGTCCAACACCCAGCAATTTTCAGCCTGTTGTCTGCAGGTGTTTTACAGACCCTGCCTACCTTAAGAAGGGAGAATGTGCAGTACAAATGTTTTATTTCCATGCTAATAATTAGCAGAGAAAAGTCCCCCCTTTATTTTCTCTTATAACTCCAAGCTCTCAATCTTGTCAGGATTGCATGCAGGGTTCCTATTTATCTCTGAGATAGAAATTGACTGGAATTACACAATTTTTTGTTTGCTGCAGCTTTGATTTTCTCTTTTTTCCAGATATACAGAGCATTCCAATAGTTTTGTAAATTCATGCTAAGAATGTATGTTCAGATAATTGCAGTATTAAAATTACTAGCTATAGATTAAAATCTTAAGGTTATAAAATGTAATAAAATAAACTAAATACAAGTTAAATACACCAGAGACTGTGATTCTTAGCCAGCATAAAAATTCATTATATTTAGTGGGACTGCTTATAAACTCCAGGACTGATCTACAATGTTTCCAGAGTCTACACCAATGTTAGTCAGCAGATCACAGAAAGCATGATTTTACAGTCTTTGTAATTAACATGAATTAAAGGTTAGCAGCACTGGATATACTTTTTTTTTTTTTTATTCAAATATAGCAAAAATCAATATAATTTAGCAGAAAATTGCTGCTAAACTTCATGTTAATTCAATATGTAGGTGGTTTTTTTCAAGTTTTGTTTTGATTTCCTTGGGTAATCCCTACATGTCATACTTACTGACTTTCATATTAAACAGAGAAGTTTAATTAAGAATAAATTCAGCTGGAGGAAAACAAAGGCCAAATATAGTCTTTCTTGCATATGTGCAGAAAGACATTACTATTGTTATTGGTAATAGTTGCTAATGCAAAAGGCATTACTATTGTTATTGGTAATAGTTGTTAGTGCGTTTTGTTTCCCACTCAGAAAGGTTCATACAACATACTTAACGCTGTCCAGATGGTCATTTATACTGGATTGTAGAATCACAAAATATCTCAGATTGGAAGAGACTCATACGGGCCAGCAAGTCCAACTCCCTGCTCTTCACAGGGCTACTTAAAATTAAACGATAGGAGGATCACCCAGCTGCTCCTTCAACTCAGTCAGACCTCTGCCCACCTCCCTGGGTAGACTGTTCTAGTGACTGACCACCCTTTGGGTTCAGAACTCCTCTCTACGAGATCCCCTCTATCATCAAGGAAGTCCACAACTCCTCCAAATGTACATTAAGTTAGTTTGATTATGATTCTGAATTTACCTAATTCAGAATCATAATCAAGCTAACAATGTACATTTGATTCCAGCATTCAGATAATTTATAAAATATACTAATGAGCACTGGGCCTAAAATTGAGCCCTGTGGAACTACCTATTTCTTGCTTTTTCCACGCATTTGAAGTTTTGCATGTTTCTCTAACTGCTATTAGGTTACTTGCTTTGTGGATTTTAAAAAAATCTTTAAATATCTGTGAAACATTTTCAAATTAAAGACAAACTCACATAAGAAAATTTTAGTTCCACAGATCTTTTTTTATTTAGGATAAAATTTGAAGAAGAATTATTTAAATGCTCAGAAGTGGTTGTTCAACCCAAAATCCAGCTGAAATTAGCAGTCACTTGCGCTGCATGGTAGGTATACAGACAAGTTGCTCTGCAGAAAATTTTAAAAAACAGAATGACGAAGTTTTTATTCATTCTTCTGTGGATAAGATACACCAGACAATGTATCTATCAAAATGAACAGAAGTATCACTAGAAATGCAAAATCCATAATATCACCCAAGCCATGTACTCCAGTGTTTCAGTGGCATTACCAGTGGAAATGTTTTTGCTGATTTCTGCCTTGACCTTTTTTCCATCTTGCAATCTGAGCTCATTAGAACTCTCCACAGAAGGGAGAACAAGCCATTCTTTTCCTTTTAACAAGCACCCTTCTAATTATATCAGTAATTGGCTCCCAGTTCTTTCCTAACCTTTTCTTTGAGATAAACATTTACAGAACTCTCAGTTTTTTCTCACGGATCACACTTGCTCACACACTGTCCTTTTCTGAATTTACCTCAATTTGTTGGTGATTACATGCCCAGACCCAGATGTTCCTTTGGTACAAGATCACACGTGTTACTCAGGAAGCAATATTGTCACCCATTCGTGTTTCTCTTGCATGAGATAATAACCAAATTTTCCTTAACAGCACCCACCCTGTACTTCTGGAGTTACTCTGTCAACATGTTGGCTTGTCTTCTCTTGAGTTTCATCTTAATTTTTCCCCAGATCATTTTATAGTATTTTTCCCCCTGCAGTTGGTCATCTCTAAATGTAGATAAGAGTTTTTAATTTCCATTAAAATCTGAAGAGCCTTAGACCCTTTAAGGAATCATGAAAGGTACATATACCCATTTCAACAGATTCTCTAAATCTTGCTATTCACCTCTGCAATATTTTCAATTGAAACAGTGTTTCATTTTTTAGTCCTTTTAGGCTACTATATTAACCAATGTCAAAAGCTGGTGGCATTTTTTGTATCTCCTCTATCCAAATGTCTTTTCACCTTACTATAACTTGTTTTGACTTACTTTGTTCTCAGTAAATCCAGCGTAGTTATTACACTCCTCCTTGTTATTTCTCAAAACTTTAAAATCTTGGAATTGAACTAGCTCATTGGTCCATGTTTCCTGTATCTCCTTTTTCCACATAAAAGTTAGTACCAGGCACTATGCTTGCCATTTTTCTAGCGCCCCTGTTGCACAGCAGTCCTCCACCATTACCCAAAGGCAAATTCCAACCATTTTGAAATTGCTTAGGCAACATCACTAAGCATACTACTATGAAGTTTATTTAACCAGACAATTTTAAAACATCTAATTTATCTAAGTGATGTCTTATCTATCTTTTCCAATGTTCAGCTTGAAACCTTTATCATCAGTATTGTGTTACCCATCTGCTCCTGAGTGATTTTTTTGTGAAGACTAAATGTAACAAGGCTTATATACATCATGTGATGGTTGGAAAGGGTTTTCTTTTTCCTTCAATTTCCTTTTGCCAGTAATAGATTTGTGGAACTTATAATTAACTCATTTTAAAATGCTATCCTTTTACCCCTGACATTTTCTGCTACTTAACCTCATTTCATTCCTTGACTTCCAACTTTGTTACTACATATTCACATTATACTTTTCCATTAGACTGTCAACTAAATAACCAAGTTGGCATTTTGTGTTTAGTCACTCACTGCCATGACTTCAGCTTATTTACTCTACCTAGCTGTGCAATTCTATGCAGTTGTCTCCCTGTGTAACCTTAAGTAACAATTCTGAGAGCTAACTGAAGTCTGTTTTTTGGAAGTCCATAATGTTTGGGGGTTTTTTACTTTCTTCTTCTTCTCCTCTTCCCAAAGATCACAAAATCTTATTTCAGTTTCAATCATTTTCAGTTCAAAACCTCAGACAGTGTCATCCTTGATTTCCCTCTCTATTTGTTCTTTAGCAAAAGCAAGGTTTCACCTGTCAGTTTCTGTATTCTGTTGGACAGTCTGGGTCTTCACTTGGATTTGTTACAATCTTCCATGAGCAATGTTTTTCACCTGGTGTGTTCTACATCTTTTTGACATAAATTATCACCCATACTTCTACACACCATATAAGTCTGCATTTTGTATCATAGACTTTGAACAAGTCTAACTCCACGTGTACTCAAAACCTCAGGGCAAGCATATTGTCTTCCTCATGTTCAAGATCAAGATCTTTTTCCTGCCTGAGCAAAATATACACAGGAATACTAACATTCCAGTAATGAGTAATGCCACAAAACACATAATACTATAGAAAAGAAATTTCTGACTGTGTATTAAGATTTTCAGCTCCTCCTGTTTATAACCCACATTGTTTCACTTATGTGCTGACATGCAAGACTTTTTTTTATTTTTATTGCTTTCTTGAATGAATACACTTAATTTTGCTGTCTTATCTGAAGACCATTTATGATCATGTACTTTTTCTTCTTACATCTTGCTTCTTGATCTTCACTTAATTAGTAAGTCAAATTGCAGAGGTGGCTTCTCCCTGTGTTTAGGTAAATCCATTCTTGTCCAGTAGCCTATAAGGACCACTGCAAGAGGTTTTATACTTATTTTGAAAAATTCCAGCATAATCAATGTTACTCAAACATTTGAGTTCAAATTATGTTGGGTGTAAGGGGCAAGGGGTTGTGCTTCATTTTTAAAATAAGACCAGGAGAATTTAAAGGAACATCTCTGTTTACATTTCAAGTAAGCATAAGGGAACATTGAAGTTTATTTCTGTATTCAGTTATGAGAAGGTGCTTTAGAAGTGCTTTTCTTTTTTACTAAACTCAGTAAAACCTGAGAATAATTCTCCTCTTTCATTTGATTGATTCATAGTTGCCTATTTCAGAACTTGCTAAACCTTCTTTGGTTTCTGACATCCTTGGATACAGTGTACTTGAGCAGCCGGAATCTTGATGCAGTAACACAAACAATTCTTTTCTGATCTTCGTTAGCCTTTTTTGTCCATTTTTTTTTCACTAGGGGCTCAGCTGTTGCTCTTAAGGCTAGATACCAAGCAATTAATTATTATACTTTCATAATTTTTTAGACAGGATGCTGAAGAACTCAAATAGTGAGCAGATGAGTACCTAGGTACTGTTCTTCTTGTGATGCGCAGACTACAAAGAAGCTCTGCAGCATCAGAGACTGGCAGCCATGCCCCAGCAGAGCTGGTAGCACTGCCCACACCTGACAGCTCCCCTGACATCAGGAGTAAGGAGGGGTAAGTACAAGCACTCCACAAACCAGCAGTGGGAAAGAAACCAACACACTCACACGAAAAGCAGTTGAGACTGCAGAAAACACAGATGAAAACATCAAGTACTGGATATTACCATCAATCATGTGAAAGTCTCATACCAAATGAACCAATATCTCAAGGCATTTCAGAGTCCCTAAAGCACCGGAAAAATGTCAACATCTGCACTGCTGAAGTGATCAAAGTATTTGATTAAGATGGCAGGGATGACAATAAAGAATAAGAACAAGAAGGAAACTGCTTCAGAGAACATTGGTTTCTGTAATTCTCCATGTCCTAACTGAAATTATGAGATCTCCCCTTCTCTGACAGTTCTAGGGGAGCATACAATAATTGTTTACCACAAATGTTATTATACTGCACATTAAACTAAAACCCAAACATACAAATGATTCCTGAAACCATTGAACAGAAGTAACCTCTTAGTGTATCCATTTCTACTTTATCTTAATAAAACTGCAACTCTAGATTGGTACCTACGACTCGTGCATGAAGTCTATTTGTTCTGAATTCCTCTTTTAACCTGATTTACACATTGTATTGGGCAAAACAGCACCTGGACAATAGACGGTCAGTAGCTGAAAAATTTTAAAACCAAAAGGTTTGCTTTTCCTCATAAAATTCTTAAAGCCAGTACATTTTCAAGAACAAGCAGTAACAGATGTTGCAGATGACAGGAAAAGAAGTCTTTGTCCAAGGAAGCACAGGAATAGTTCTATGACAAAATCCAGCTCATATGTGTACCATCAAAACTAGGCAATTAAGTTTTAAGAGAGTGTTTTCAGAAGTCTTATGAGCTGTTTTATATGTTGCTCTTCATGCTTTATTCCTTCTCCCCAGCCCAAGATTTTACCCCTAGAATGCCTGTGTAGGGAAAGAAAAGAAACCTATTTTGTTTTTTAAAAAACACTGAATACCTTATCTATACTTATGTGCAATTATTTGTATTGCTAACTGGTTTCTCTGTTAAAAGAAACAGGATGGTTCTAACTTAAAGCAGTAACAATGGCCAGCTTGCATGGAAAAAATGTGGTGGAGTTGACAAAGTGTAAATGGGGGGAGGAGACATCTCCTGTAAAGGACCTGGTGGCAGTCAATATCAGGTCTAACTCCCTGTGCTGAGAAATGGACAGTAAGCTTCATCCAGACCTTACACAATTAACATAGCAAGCAAAATTGGTCTTATCTAGGTTTTCAACAAATACAGAACATCAGGCTTCCCAGCATAAGCTGACTGAATTGGTATTAAACTTCATGTACAGCAATTATCACATTAATTAAAAGATGTAATGGGTAGTGGCACATACCCTAGAGAATTCTAGGGATAGAAAAGATTAGGGATTGGTGTTTCTCAGACACTGAAATTGAACAAGAGACATTGTCTAACCCCTGAGGAACTTCTATGTTCTTTGAATGGGACAGTTGCAACCTTCTAGAAATGCAACTCAAAATTTTCAAATGGGCTGTAAACATGAATTCTCAAAACCTGGGGTTCTTGAACTTTTTATCTCAAAGGAATTATCTCAGTAGCTGCAGCACATTTCACAAAATGTCTCTGGTAAAAAAAAAACCTTTTTTATTCTAAGGCCAGGTTTTAGAGTATGCAGACACTCCTACCAAAGCCCATCATTTGCATGACATATCTTCTCATGCTGATGAGAAACAAATCAGGCCTTCAAGTTTCTGTTTTGCTGGCAGTTATTGTCAAGAGCCAAATTTTCTTCTACTTTTGTTCGACCAAAATTGTCCTTTAGTTTCCCAGTTTCTTAATTGCATGAGAGTTCAATGCAAATGACAGAATGAAAAAGAGAAACCAGCAGGTAAGCCCTGTGTTGCAACCCAAATTGGAGAATGTCCACTGACCTCTTTGTGACCTGTATGAAATTCCTAGCTTGTGTTGAATATAAAAATGGGGGAGAAAAATAATAAAAATGTAGGATTTTAGGATTTTCTTTAGGAGCTTATTTCTTTAGGTGCAGCTTGGCTGGAGTCACACCTGAGCCATAGGAGGAAGAATAAACTGAGGCCAAACGCTCACTGGACTCCTACTAGTGATATTGAGGAAGAAGAATTGTGGAGTAGGTCTGTGAGGTTTTCATGATCCCTGTGTGGATTGCCATCATCATGTTTATTCTCTGTTAGTAACAGCTCCTACAGGCAGGTAAGAGCTCAGTGAAGTTAGCCAGGCATGCCACTCTGACCACCAGGCTAAGAAATACCACCAGCTCATAACACAAGAGAACAACACAGGAGAGTTTTCCAATTCTAGCTGGACTGTCAATACAGAGCCATTTGCTCTGAAAGGAACAGGTAAATTCTCCTATCTTCTAGATCACTGCATCAGCCTTTTTTTGGGTTTTTATTGTGACAACACAGGAGGCTTCCCAATTGAGAATGGGTTTCATTGGCATCACACAACAAATGGCAATCATGACTTTTCCATGAGCTTTGTGATGGTAAATTAAATTAGTTCACATCATTGTTCAGAGCTTAAAATGCTACTTTGTGAAATTATTAATTCTTTAAAAAAAATTATTCTATTTTCAATCATTTTATGCCCCAGAGAAGCTGGGATCTATTTTTATGAGAACTCTTTTATTAATTATCACCAAACACGCTTCAAAACTTGTTCAGCTTTAGAAAAACCCAAACCCAAATACAGATGATTGACCTCCATGAAATTCAAACTGAGCAAGGTAAATCTTGATAAAATGTCAGTTGAAATTAATTTATCAGTGGGGAAAAAATACATAATATGGTAGAGCCTGGGGGATTAGGGAGAAGAATGTTTTCCCCACTTGAGAATTTAAATGTATATCATTGATTCTTCAGAAAAGGGAAATTATTTCTTTGTTCTTACTATCTCACTTTGTATTTTCCTTCCAGGGAAAAAAAAAAAAAAAAAAAAAAAAACAACAAGGTTTGTAACTTCCTTAGGGGAAAAAAGAAAAAAAAGAAGGAAAATGAAAGAAAACAATTTTAAAGAGTGCATTGCGATAGTAATCCTACTGAGAATTGCTGATTAAGAATTTTCTTTGAAATAGATTTTAATTTAGATATCTAGAGGAGATTTTGTGAAATCCACTTGAAGTCTGATATCCATACCTCAAAAAGAAGCAATTTTGCTGGAGTCTGAAATTGCAAAGATTTTTGTTTCCACCCATTAGACAATAATGCTCTAATTTATCCTGTCATTCCAAATCTGTTTTTGAAGGTGTAATTTTCACATGTAGTCCTTCTTGTTCTGTCAAAATTACCAGTGTGAAATTAGAAGGAAAAGTGTTGTCACGGTGACAATACTTTGACATCTAATTGTACAGTGGTCTGGATACAGTGTTCTGAGTCAGTGTGAGTGAGCAACACGATCCTAATGGAATGTCTTGCCATGTTTGCACACATGCATTGCCTATCCAGCTCCAACATATAAGAAAATTACTCTACAACAACATGTCAATTTACAGTTGCAATGACATTTTGCTTTCTAAAGAACTTCCACACCAAGAGCATAATAGCGAGGGAATAACATTCAAGCCATGACTCTCCCAGTGATGTGTGATCGAAGCAGCCCATACACACTTGAGCCCTCACTCCAGGCACAGTTATGTTCTCCCAAGCATCTCATCTGACATCAGGTTTCCCAGTATCTCATTTTCCTTCTCTAGGCTGAATTATGTCATGCACTGGCAATGGACCCTTGAAATGTACCCTTGAGAGACATGGCAGTGAGGAGATTCCCTTTCCAAAAGAAAGAAACCTTGCAAAGGATGCTCTGGTTCCAGGCAAACAGAAACCAGCAGAGATATGGCTAAGCTCACTAGCAGCTCATAGAGTATGCAAAACCAAGAAAATCCCACCACCACCCCCTGTAGGAAAAGTGCTGCTTGGAAAGAGCAACCTTGCCCCATGGTTTTCACCCTGGGTGATAAATGTGAAGTTCAAGGTACAGATACATCCATCACTGGTGGCACCCCAAACTACCAGTGAGGGACCACTGGAAATATGGCTGATAACCAGCCTTTGCTCTCTTTCTGCCTTCCACAGATGGAGAAGGAGGAAAATAATGTAGAACAAGCAGGCTTAATTCTGTAGTGCGGCTTTAGGCCCAGATTCATTCTCTCTGTCTAAGTGCTTAATGAAGCCACTAAATCATCCCAGCTCTCCTCTGGAGTCAATATAGGAAAACAATGGGCAGAATTACCTGCTATATTAAAGGCGTACCCAAGGGCAACTAGACACCTATTGTCAGTGTCTTGGGGAAGCACAAACTGATTGGGCCAAAACCCCTTACTACTTCCAAAACATAATACTCTCTGTTCAGTTTATTGTTTAGTGATCTACACAATCTTCAATTTAAGTATATTCCTTAGGCTTTTTTCAACTTAGAAATGGCTAAAAAAAACATGAAACTATTTACTAATACTATGAGTATTTCAGCTATATCTACGGGATGGACATAGATTAAAGTTACTGGAAAGAAAAAGGAATGTTTTGTGCACTTGCAGGTAGAGTTCAATTAAGTGTGCCTCCATCAAATTGAAAACTATGAAAACCTTAAATTTTATCTGTGTGTTTCAAATTAGACTTCATCTAATATCTGTTCTCTTTCAATAAATTAGACTTCCACTTTCATTATTGCAATTTTAGAAGTAAGCTACTTGACCATAATCTTAAAAGTAGATTCATTACGATTCATACATTAAGCAATATGTGTTCTGTGTAATACAAATAAACAGAACAGCTGTGAACTCAATGGAACATTCAATGCAAAATATGTCCTGACACTATGGTTTCTGTTCAAATAATTTTTGGGGGGAAAATCCTGTGTAAGCAGAATTATATTATAAATTAATTTCAGAATAAAAGAAAACAAAGCTTACTAAAACTATGCAATGCCGCAACAGATACAGTCACCTGACACCTTAAAATTAGGAAAAAATGTAATTTCACACCCTCAGTAACCATTAATACAAAAAACAAAATCTCACTGTTACTTTCTGGGAACTGTGATTGGCAGTATTCTTGTGTAAAGTTAATGTAACCTTGGAAATGTCTCTGGGTGTTAATTATTATAAAGAACAATTGCAAAAAAATAGGACAAAGAAGTGTAAACATATTTCTTTAAGAAAGGTGTCCTTGATCTTTTTACTCAAGCTGAATTTCATATGAATTTCCTTCCAGATTTTCTCTGCACTTGAAAAAGTGGAAAATTATCCTTTTTGACCTTCATTGTAGGTACTTTTAAAGGAGACAAAAGAGTTTTGGCAATATGGCTGCTCATTCTCCCAAACAAATTGTACCACTTCCTTCCACTGCTCCTGCTACACCCCTGTGAGTAGGTGGAGGGGTTAGGCCCATGCAACATTGCCATCTGGTGATGAAGTGCTTTCATTACTCTGTGAGCGTGTTAGCGCTTTACAAAAGGAAAACTAGACAAGATGGCTACTTCACTCACCCATGACTGACCACCTTTGAATACTCAGTAAGGAAGACAAGGGATTACATAAAAATGGGCAATGTCCCTTTAAAAAGTGTTTTCTTGTGTATAGTTCTTATCATCCGCTACAAGAAATTGCTCTACGCTCTCACTCTGTGAGAAGCTCCAGCCGCCTCTGTTGCGTTGTGCATACAAGTGGAAAAAAGTTATGCTGGTTTTAAATTAATAAACATATTTTGCATAAGTGTTTTAGTTACATAGAGGAGAATGGAAAAGAGAAAGCACTATCTCTAGAATCAGAATTGCAGTTAAAAGAAAAAGGAAGTAATTGTTGTTATTCCACTAAAACAATTGCAAGTGACCTGAAAAGCAAGAAATCACTTTTGGGGTTTTTTTCCCCTAATCCTAGAAGAATCAATGTTGATATATCTCATAACTTGACATTATTAGGCCATTGTACAGAAAAAAAAACAGCATGACATTAATTTTTTTGCCTCTACATAAGTCACTAGAAATGAGTGTCAATAATCCATATCAACAGCTTGTCAAGCCAGCAGCATCACTTGTTACAACCACAGAACAGTACACAAAAGTGGTAACAACTGTGAAGACGTATGCATACAGTACAAAACCCCCTTTTTTAAAATAAGTGACAAAAATGTGTAAAGTCATGCAAAAAAGCATTTGAGATGTAATTTCTAAGGTAAGATTAAGCTTTAGGTTCATGACCACCAGTGTCCCAGTAAGACAATTCCAGCTAATTTTGATGGCATGCCAGAATTCAGAAATAATCAAATTCATGCAAATGAAATCTTCTGAAGGAAAGACATGGCTTTTCTACCAATTATATGTTTTTTTCTGGACAGACAACTAGCTAGGACACCAGCAGGGACCAGTTGTCTTCACCCTACACATTGAAAAGAGTGGGGTGAATGCCATGAAGGAGAGAGGAGCAATTGTGGTCACGGTGAGCTTAGGAGAGAAATTCTCTGGTTACTTCCAGTTGATCACAGCTGCAGAATATAGGAAAGAAATAACAAATTTTTTTCCAAATTCTAGCTACGGAACAATAGTCAGGCCTGGAGAAATGAATCAGTTGAAGCTACAGAACCTTCTAATGATGGAAATGGAGAGCTTCTTTTATGCTCTGGTGCAAAAAAATCTATTTATACCACCCCACGTAAGAAAAGCCTCCCTGGTGTACTTGTAAAGAGTACTCTTATTCCTTGTGTATATTTAAAATCATATGAAAATTAATATACTGAAAAGCAAGTGGAGAGCCTTCCATGCACCCTCGTGATTTAAAGATATCACAAGTAGTTCTTGATATCTTTATAAGCTTGATATCTTATGTGGGGAATTTAAGTCAAGCCACTGCAGGAACACAAGGTGCTCTAGCTGCATTGCCATTTTCTATGTTTTAGAATTATAACAGCATATTACAAAAGTAACTCAAAAGAATTAATTAGGGTCCAGAGGCCACAGAACTGACACTGACAACAAGCACACTGCTGCTGCGTGCTAGATTTGCGTGGGCCATGATGCAGATGCAGCACAACTAGGGGAAAAAAATAGTGTCAGAGGGAAGTTCCTCAAAAGTTTTCTAGCCTCCACTCTGCAGGATGCAATATGGGCCACATTAAGGTAACATAGCAGCTTTCTTGTGAGCTGTAGGGCAATTTTGGGTCCCACCAAACCTAAAGGGAAATATCCTTTTGTTACTTCTTTGCCTATGACATCTATGGCAATACTTAGATGTTTTCACCTCATTTTAGGGCCCAGGAAAAAGTGAGGAGATTCATGTTTGCTCTTTTCACTGCAACTGTAGATCTTTGCTAATCTAGCCACATTTTGACCCTCTATCTACCATAGTTTTTGTGTATGTCCAGGCACAGAACCACTTCACTTATTGCCAGTTACACTAATAAATTAACTTCAGATGGACACACTTCTGCTTTCTCATGAGCAGGTCTAAATAGTAAGTCACCATGGGTATAATTCTCAATTCATTTGTATGTACAATTATTCCATTTTTTCATGCATGTTCTGAATCAGCAATTTGTGGACTTAATTGAAAAGCCAGTTATGGCAAGAGTGAACTTTTTTTGTTTGTGATGTTTGGAAGTAGTGTTATAGAGGGACTGACACATGCCAAGCTCAACACTTCTGATTTTTCTTCTCAGCTTTATTCTCCCAGCTTAAACCCAAGAAAAGAGAGGAATGAAATGAAAAATCTCAAGTATGCTGCATGAAAAGAAAAGAAAGTGGGTATTTTTGGTTTGGTTTCTTTTTTTTTTTTTTTTAAGATTATGACATTAAATTTCTCAAAGAATTCTCTGACTAAAGATTTCCTTTAAAAGTCAACACATCTCAGGTACAGATCCCAGAGGAAGCGACATTTTATCTCATGCTCAAGGTCACAAAAATCCTCTGAAAATAAATTATGAATGGGAGAGAGACCAATCACATCAAATAGCAAAGCGTAGAGCAACATTAAACAAAAGTCTTAGTTGCCTGAACATGCTTACTTTTTATTCTCTTAAGGTAACACAAAGGCATTGCACAGGGGCACCAGCAGGGCTCTATAAGTGCCAATGCTCCTTGTGCTAGTAGAGGCCTTCCTGGAAGGAATGAAGACATGTCTATTATGTCATTGTTACCCTTTAATTCTTAATCATAGTTGTAATTTCCATAATTCCTAGATCCATGAAACATAATGGAAGGTGCTATGCACTGTCCTGCCACTCTCAGACAGGATAATGTCAAAAGAGCAGCAACACAAGCATTTAAATGATTCTAGAGCAAGCTCTCTATTTCTTTATTCTGTTCATGACTTTACAGCTTACTGATACACTGTTTAAGCATTTTGACATTTTAGAAAAAGAGGAATCCATGAAAAAACAAATGCTCAAACAGATAATAAAGCAAAAATAAGCCTTTAAAAATGGAAGATCCACCTCAAGGGGTGCAAGATCCAGCTTGAAATGACACTGCAAGGAGTGCAAGCAAGCATTTAAAAGGAACCTAATTAAGAAAACTGACTGGCACTTGGTCTCATTGCTGGTCTTTTGGTGTAGGGAGAAATCAATCTAGCACAGAAGACTTGACAGCTGTATAACATAAAGGGCAAACTGCAAACTGGTGACTAGGTCCAAACTAAAATCTATATTATGCTTTCAGAGAGGGCTCTGCCAGCATTAAATCAGAGAAACACTCAAATACGGGACTTTGACTCCACAGAGTAGTTGACTTTAGCAGACTCTACACACAGCAGTTTGCCGTGTTTCACCTGCAAAAGAGAAGCAAGCTGTTGCTTTTGCATTGTGCAAAATGAAATATATTCTTCTCCAAAGCACAGGATTTTTTGTGGGAAAACTGTAAGGGAAGAGTGAATTTTATTTCTCCAAGATTCATTTTCAACCAGGAGAGGCATTCATGTGTACAGTATTATGGAGATATCTTAATTCTTCTCCATTCTCTATTTATCTGTGTCCATTTGAAAATCCAAGAGATTATTTACTGAAGATGAAGTAAAAAGGCATAGTCACATATGTGCATACAGAAAAAATGCAAAAGCAACATAAAAACAAAGATGACTGGGTTCTTATCAAATAATCTGCAAGACAGTCACATCATAGGAGATGGAGTGGCAACAAAGACACTTAAAAGAAATAAATGCACAGGATGAGGAAAAACAGGGTTTTTAAGAAAGAATTTTAAATCACTTAAAATTTAACTCATGCCAAAGAAAAACCAGAGAAAGACACCTACTACATGTTTCTTCTATAGCGTCTTCCACCATCTATTTAGAATACAGCTTTAGAAATCTTCACAGTATCTGGACAGGAATGTCATTTTCACATGCCTGTAAGCGAGGCTCAGTGGTACAGAACATCACAGCTTCTAAAAAACTCTGAATGAGGTGCCACTCACATGCATAGAAATTTATTATTTCTAACCTAATCATACACCAAGATGGTACAATCATAAGTAGGGCCCCTGATAGTAATGTCAATGAAAACTTTTACAAAACCTACATGGCAATGTTCATTGGAGATACAGAAGAAAAGTTCATGCAGCAAGTTAACTAAAACTGGGAAAAAAAGACTCATGAGTATTTCATTACAGTTTTTTTGATCTGAAAAACATGAAATTCCATCATTTTGTGTATTTACATTGCTACAACCAGATGGTGAAAACCACAGCGGAGAAGTCAGCAACTCTTTTGTCCCACAGACTAAAGCTGCAGTTGCTAGGGCTTTGTAGGAGGGCATACAAATGTGAAATTTAAATACAATTCATGTCAATGTCA
Source organism: Camarhynchus parvulus (assembly GCF_901933205.1). NCBI lineage: Eukaryota > Metazoa > Chordata > Aves > Passeriformes > Thraupidae > Camarhynchus > Camarhynchus parvulus. The sequence goes on along the minus strand of NC_044601.1, from coordinate 18,064,911 downwards.
AACTCTTTCCTAAAAGGTCATATTTAAAAAAAAAATTAACTCACGCTCTCATGTATAACATGCTTAGGATCCAAGAGAGAACTTTATTGTACCAGCACTATAAAAATGCAGTGAACAGATTATTTCCCAAAAGCTTCTACCACCAGTTAACAGAAAATAAGAAAAAAAAATAGAAATCAAGTCTTCTTTATAGTCAGCAATTGAACTTACTAGCTACTGAGACCTCAAAAACACCCAAGCCATTGAATTTCAATCTGCATTACCACCCCCAGGTATTCTGGGTCATCTTTGTTTGAAGATGGCACTCAGTCTCTGAATGGTGGGTGTAAGAATTTAACATAGTCTTAAGGAAATAGTTACAGTGCTTAATCTTAGCTAAAAGGCACCTAAACATGTCCTCTTTATTTTTGGATACAACTTTATTGCCAGCTGCTTTTTTGCTTTTGTTTCCTTTAGCTATCCAGATTGCACTAATTCTACCTGTCAAGGACTGGTTTGTCAATCCAAGCCACATGGTGGTCTGAAGAGCTCCCCACACAGTGTCCTGTGGCACAGACAAGTGCCAGTGAGCAGCACTGCACTGGCCAATGGCACAGTACATTTTGGCAAATATGAGTGAGCTCAGGCACAAAAGAAATGCAGCTACAGCCACACACTTTGCTAAACAGCACATGGAGGTGTACAAACACTACACCTAGTTCTGGGCACGGCTCAGACACTGCCAGCTTCAGCAGAGGCATGCATGTGGAAAGGGGGTCTGTGCTCATCACACTGTGTGTGACAGTCACACCATTTGAGACACTCTTCCTTTAACAGGGCACCAAAATCTGTTCATCACACTGCAGAACACAAATCCTTGGTCCAAAAAATTTAGTCCACTATGATTTCACATTGATTTCAGCACTCACCCACACACATACACCAAGCAAGGTCAGTATAATCTGCAAGCTTAATTTTAGCATAAGAAGGGGATGGCAGAAGAAGAGACATTTTGAAGTCTTTTTATTCTCTTGAATCTCAAGCACACCACTTTGCTATTAGTTACAGTAAAAATTACTTTTCCTTTTGACCTCTGACAAATAGACAAGTCTCCTTCTTCAAACAGACATCTTACCACTCAGTCTCCCATTTAGGCATGTGTTGCAGAAACACTAACCAGAACCTAGTCCGAAAGATCAGAAGCCTTGATGAATTGTGCAATGCTTTTTAATCAAATAGACTTTCACAAAGGGGCAGGCAGGAATCAGACAATGTGAAAAGCATTTCAAACACCTTCTGACAGAAAAATTTGCAGATCAGTGACAGTGGACAAAAGCTGAACTTAAAAAGACTTTTGATCACATCCCTGACAGTTTCTTTTAGAAATGAGCTTGATATAATAAATTTAAATTTAGACAGCCTGAAGAACAGAAGCATATAAATTTGAAGGTTTGGTTTCACTCATTAAGATGGTAAAAGTTCATTTTAAAAACTGAAAAATACACTATGTTCTGGGGTGGTCAAAACCTACACATTTTAGTTCTGATCCAAACAAGCTTGAGAGGCCCAAAAGAGGCAAAGGAGTGCAAAGGCAATGATAGCCCTATGTCACCACCTTTCTGTTCACCAAATTCCAACAGTTCAGGAGGCCAAAGATACCACTTCCAGCAGCCTCTATCACTAGAACCAGCTTTCATAATTCACTTGCCAGGAGCAATGCTGTCACACAAGAACTAGCAGACCAGCAGCTTGGTGTTTAGTAGTGAACTGAGCTTTCCTATGAGATCAAAATAATCTACTTAAGTTATTGGATCAATCCCCTTTGGGTAAAAACATTCCAACCATTTAAAATATTTACAACTCTATTTATTATCTAGGTTGCATAATTTTTTTTTACTACCTATATTTTTGTTTTTCAGCTCAATTAGATGTTCAGACACATATAGAAACAGTTTAAAAATTATGACCTTCAAGACTTACAAATGCAAAAATTTGCTATGGAGCTTCAAATATGCTCACCATACCAGCATCAAAATAGAAAGGTGGATGATAGTAGCCATACATATCTCAAAAGGGATTTCTTTGAATTACTTAACTATTTCGCTTGACCTGCGTTTACACTGTTTCTCTTCTCTCTGTGTCATCTAATAGAGGGATCTGCAGCTAGTTTGTTGCAAATGAACAAGAGCCAGGAGTGCTGCATCCTTCCCCATATGGGGAGTTCTGAAGCAAACCAAGGTTGGATTGCACAGGCCCACCAACCTTGCCAAGCACATGTGGCCCCCAATAGTGAGGACTGAATCTTGCTGGTAGCAATATTTATATGGCTCAAAAGCCAAAGCTTTCCTAGCATGGCTTTGGAAACAGATAGGTGAGGGTTTGCCAGACAGCAATCCTCCTTCACTACCAAGTGGTAAAATGCATTTGTCGCTGGCAGGCTGACACAGCCACAGCACAGCCTTTCATCAGATCAGGGCCAGGATTGCTTCTGCTTGCAGAGACCATGCTATAGCATCAGCTGGAATCTGCTCTTACTTGGTTTTTAGTCAGGTGCACTTACTGTTAACTTGTTTTTCAGGGAGCACTGAAAAACAGCCCTGCACTTAACAGACCCTGTGGGTACACACAAAACCATACAGCTGCCATTGCCTAGGGAATCTGATCTCTGAATATGTTGCCTAAGTGTTCACACTAAACTCAATCCACAGGAATACCCAGAAATGCTGTTATAGTTACAGTGCTGACCATGGTGATGAATTTCAGGTGCAGGATTCTGTGTGGGCTGCAGTGGAGGTGGGCCTGAATGTGGTCTTCCATCTCCAGTACTGGCCCTTACAAATTTCTCATTAATAAATAGTACAGTGTCTTTCTTGGTGACCATTAATAAGTCAAAAATAATTTTCCTACTTCTAGCCCATTTTCATAGTACTTTGTCATCTTTACAACATTTTGGGTTCTTTTCCACAGAAATGACATTTTTTCACTTGACTTGTATATTGTTCTACTGTGAGCAGCTGTAACAAAGTGAAAAAAACAAAGAAGCTTTCATCTCCAAATTACTAAAAACCAATAACTAAAATAAATAGAAAAGTGGTTAATTCTTCTACAGTGAAGTCAAGGCTGTAACTTCCTGAGGACAACATCCTAGAGCGCTCTAAATGACACTCTGAAAATTTCTCTGGCTGCTTCTTTTCTGCTTCACACTTAATCATGCAATTACTCACTATAGAGAAATGGACAATCTGATCATCCAGATGAAAGTTCTCACCCCACTCAGTGAAGTATCACAAGCTTTTCAATGGCTGTTAAAAATTTTATACACAACAAAAAACCTTCACTGTTCCCTTACCCCAAAATTCACCATAGTAGATTTTCTGGATGGCAAAAACTACACGAGTTACACTGGAGCTATCTTGATACTGTTAAGCAAGCTGTGAGACGATCAACAGCTTGAAGTGAGAACTCATCCCAGGCAACATCAACAGCCTACTACAGGTGGTAAGTTAAGTAACCCTCGCCATTCTTTCTGGCAGAGAGGATCAAATTTCACTTCCTTGGTCAGAACGCTGCTGATTTTTAAGACTGTCTCCCTCAAAGAGCATAGAAAAGAGAAAATCATTGTAATGAATCTATCCCCAAAGTTACCCAAAGGTTCTGAGCACCATAAAAACCACACCTCTGGCTGGAGGTTGCTGCCTTCCTCAAGGGAGGCCAATTGTGGAAACGATGCAAACTTTTTCTACTTAGATACAATGAAGTTTTACTGGTTACTTTTCATTTTAGGGGCCGCTTTACTGGCCCCTAAAAGCTTACTGCCAGAATTCAGATCTCAATGTAAAGTATAAACTTCACATCACTTTCCATATCTGATACTGCAATATTATTTCAAATAGGCAGACTTGGGAAAAAAACAAAGAAACAAACAAACAGTAAAAAACTTCTCCATCCCACACCACCTTGATTCTTTTTTATCTTTCCTGTAAAAAATATGAGTAAGAATCCAGAGCTGACTCGACAGCTCTGTTCTACTCATTAAAATAAAAGCTATTTCCAGGAATGTCCTGCTCAAGGAGTAGAATTTTTTATGGACAAGATATTTGGTTCAAATTTGAAAAAATTCTTTTTAACTGCTGATGAAAACTACAATAAAACTGACTAGATTACAGCTAGAATTAATGAAAATATTATTTTAAAGATTTTTCTGCAATCAGACTCCTCTAAATCTATGAAACAAACATCAAAAAATCTCATAACTGTAACATTAAGTTAAGCACTTTATTGAAGAAAAAAAATTAATGAAGTAGAGGAATGCTGTATGTTTAGTTTTAAGGCAGACATATTGCCCTCATTAAACAAAAAAATTTGCCAAACTTCAAGTACAAAGCTGCACAATGCTGGCAAGCTGCAACTCAGACTGTGTTTCAGTCACATGGTTAATATCACTCAGAATTTTTTTATGTTTATGGTAAGTATTGAAGTTCAGAGTAAAGACCTTTCTTAAGGAGGACAAACACTTACATTGTTAGTTTCTTGTTGACATTGTTCAGAACTTCATTACAAGTGCTCCAGGACAGATTATGGCTCTCATTCAGACAAAAAAAAAACGCACCACACTAAAATGCATAATTACCATTGAACTTGCTCTTAGATACTCCCTAAAAATCAATTTCTCTAAAGTCAGTACATTCCATCACATGCTTGTTCTCAAACACCCTGAAGGACTTTAGAAAACAGCAACATACGATGGGTTTTGCATAGATGTTTTGAAAAAAATATGGCATTCAGTTTAGTGTTCTTATCAGACAGATTTTCATGAATGCTGCTTATAAAGATCTGAGAATGAGCACTTAGAAGTGTTTAAAAGCATAGCACAGTAGGCTCTGTGCAGATAATATGACAAAATAAAGTTGTCTGGCTGAAAATGAGTCTATACAACATAAATTAACTCTTTTAACCCTCTTTAGTTTTGGTTCTGAAGCTTGTCACCACGGCACAGCCATCTGTTTTAAATGAATATCAAAGAAATTATTTGAAAGAAACTCTAGTGTGACAATCTATTAGCACTACCTGCATTATATGAAAATACATATTATTCCAGCCAATGTCGGTAGAACACACTAGGACATATTTCAGAAAGGAAAGAACTAGCTAGAGAAAGATTGTAGGGAAAAGCTCCTGCCAGACAGCTCTCTCACATACATACACATCTCCTCATTTATAATTTATGAAGATGAAGTGCTGCTTTTGTTTCCTATCTCCAAGATGAGCTCTAATATTCTTGCCAAAAGCAAGCTAACACAGTGTAATTGTTTTACATATAAATTGCATGTCCAATCTGCTTAGTTTTCAAAGAGCATTGATGAGGCTACTTTGATACCCAACTGCCAGATGACAAAGTACAGGGCACAGTGGCAGATGGGCATGATGCAAATTTTTAATCATTGCGCTTCTCAGTCATTTTACAGAGGGTGGAATAGCAGGGGAGAGACATAGGAGAGAAGAAAAATTAATTGTAAGAACAATATGTTTTTTATTAAGAATAATTTATTAAAAAAAAAGAAAATAAACAATTCAGCACAAAGATCCTCTGAGGCATTTTAAATCTGTTACATTCCATACAGCTAAAAGGGTTTTGAAAGGCAACAAAATGGACAGAGAGAATGGGCAGATAGCACAAAGACAACAACATTTTGTTAACAAAGACACTAGTCTTCATTCTGAGAGAAAAGTAGCTTCCGAGTTTGATATTTACAGAAGACACTTGTAAATTGCTGACACCATAAATTAGAATATAATGTTATCATCCTTTAGCTTTCTCAAGTTCATAGACCTACCTTAACTGTTGGCACTTATCTGCTATTTTTCCTCTCCATGTCATTTCTTGTCATCTGTTTTCAGAAAGCAGAACCACATGGAAATATATAAGGAAAGCCATGAACAGTCAAATTCTCAAAATATATCCTCCGTGATGGTCAGCCAGTGCAGAAAGATATGCAGCTTTTACCTTTGATCCATGAGCTTCATTCTATTATCTGGAGCCAGAACAAAAAACTTGATTCTGTTTATCATGCTTGTCTGGGTTAATTTAGTACATTCCCAGGCTAAACTATTGTTCTCTAATTACATTCTCTAAGATTTACAATGCAGGGGTGAGGAAGTGTATTGCTTTTCTTGTTGTGCATGTAAAGCACATGGCTTCAGCAGCTGCATCAATCCTGCTGGCTTTCTGCAACCTTATCTTTATCACATCCAGCCACTGATGCTTCAAGGAGAAGCAGGGCATCCTGTAACACATGTTCACTCCTTCACACGTGTTCACTCTTTACATGTGAGTGAACACATGTGTAGAACAATGCTGTATGTGGAAGAGAATGCAAGGAAAAGTCTGGCAGCACAAGATCATCACAATGTCAATCTACACCTCACTGTGAATTAAGGAAGGAAAGCAGGGTGAGGTTCTTTTGCCAACATATTTTTTTCCTTTTTTTAGTTATTGCGGCTACTGCCCTTCTTCTGTTAAATGGAAGCACAAATATCAATTTCCTATTTAATTGATATCCTCTTCTATTCTCAAAATTAGTCAAAAGACACTAGCTCTCATGTTTCTTTCTTTTTCACAGATGCTTTCCATCCACTTGTGCACATTTGTATACTACTGGCTTAGAGGAGACAGATAGCAAGAAAATAAGACCACTGACATGTCATGAAACTATTGAAAGAGACACTGACTCAGGGCATAGATGCTCAATTCTAAACTTACCATCAATTTGCTATCTGAATATCAGTAACGACTTCCACTTGTGACACATGTGTTCCGTTCGTGGAATAGGAACAATCACACATACTTTTCCATGCAACACCAAAGCACATCGTGTTTTAAACGTTATTTTGTCCAAGCGCTTAACACTTAACTGCCCAGATATTTTCACTCCCACTAAGGCATAGCTTTCCAGATTGCTAGTAGATCAATTCTGAACCATTTAACCAAATGTTTAAACACATGCTTAACTTAGTCACATTTATCTCTTTATATATTGGTATTTTAGCTCTGACATCAGGATTAGCAAGGGCTATTGAGTAAAGATTTGCTATTTAAAAATTACCAAGTATGAAATTCTACTTGTATTAATAGTTGTTAACAAGGGCTTGCAGAAAGCCTGACGAGAAAGCACAAAAAATGCCTTTAGCATTTGATTTTTTTCTCTCATGAAAGGAGAAATAGTAGCATGGTTAAAAAAAAAATCAGTATGAGGCACAAAATATTCTGCTTCAGTGTAAGTGGTGTGCACAGAATGCATCCATCAAGAGAAGTCCCACAGCCTATTAGCAGGAACATAGATTTTACATTTACTAAAACCTGTCTGACCCTGTGAGAAGAGAGCAAGGAGAAAGGGAGAACAAACCAGCGACAGCCGCAGCCTGAACTTCACGTGAGTGCTATTGATCTTATTGACTGGGGCACTGAAGTGCTGCTGTACATTTAGTAGGGAGAACAACAGAAAATTACATTAATTCAAATTGTTAAATCAATATGTAACAGTATAGTTAGTGGCAGTTGACCTTCAACGCACCTTTAATAAAACAATAGTGAATTAGAACTGCAAGAGTCATAGGCAAAATAGTAATCTGAATTATTGTGTGAAATATGTGTTTTAAGGGCATGTAAAATGTAAACATGTCCATGTAAGTGTAGATATTCCTTTTAGCTGCTTTGTTTCTTGTTGAAAGTAAAAGGCTCCAGTCATCATGTTTTGTTACACTTTGTGTTAATTGTCACTCAGATAACCACTGAGAAAAAATCCTAGTATTTCACTGCCACAAGTCTTTTCTGATGTATTTGTGGACCTTGACAAGAGGAATAAAAACGAAGAGTAACAATATTAAGGAAGTGCACTGGCCAGCTTGTGTTAACATACGGGGCCTTTTTCTCTTAGATAAGTGAGCTGCATCCTGATCTGAGACTCAGGGGTTCCTTCTGTGCGATGATTCTGGTGAGAAAAAAAAATAAGTTGTAATAATAATTTTTTGTCAAGCTAGCACTGCAAAAACACAGAGCAGCAAAACAAACAAAAAACAGATTTAGGTCACTGCACTTGAATCTCCTGATCACAGGTTCCCAGGACCTATTTACGCTGCTGCTGACTTGTCAAGTGAGATCCTCAAGGCAACCCCTATGCAATCAGGATGCCAGATCATAGTATATGACAGATGATTCCAAAAAATGGTGTCATTAGCAGATTAATAGCATTGCATTAATGATTAATACATCAAATTCATTAGACATACATTAATCTATGCAATTTAAAATCATTAGTAAAGCAAATCCTTTCCCCTGCCTAATACCTTAGATCCCTAAGATCACTGGAGATATAGGTTTAAATCCTTCCTTTTTCATAGGCATCTTTCACTCCTAGCAAAGTACATCAGCTGTCTTGACTAATACTCAATCCAGCTTATCTAACAGAATGTTAATAATACTAAAACAGAAACCAGATATTTCATAGGCATAAACACAATTTAGCCTTTTCAAAGGGAGACTAAAAAGCTCGTTAGGCTTAAAAGCCTTCATTATTCTGGGATCTCTGAGTAAAGCTTCAGGAGACAAATTTCTTCCCGCAAACTGAAGCCTGAGCAGCTTTGTAACACTTCATGTGATATTATCCACTACACTTATTTAAGACAATCATCTTCACCGTTTCCATTTCTTTTTTGACTGGGGAGAGGAGAAGATCAGATTTTCTGGATGAGCTATGAAAGACCATGCCTTTTTACTGCCTAGTGACTCATTACCACAAGGGTCCTGTGCAATCTTTTACAAGCAGCCTTCCTCCATACCATGTTCAATGCAATGCAAACAAAAGGTGATACACCTAAAAAACTTATATAGAGTGATAGTTCCTAAGCTGACTGTTTCCAGTTGTAAAAGACTATGTGATTAAATTAGATGAGTTTATGAAAATATCAGTCCAAAACCCAGTTCTCTGTGGTGAACTAGGTGGATTTCACTCCAGGTGAAAGTAACCCAGAGGATACTTTCCGTGCTGGAAGTCTACAATTCAAAAGAAAAGAGGGAAAAAACTCCAAAACTAACCCAAATAAACACAAGGGGGGAAATATATATATATATATATATTAAAAAAAAATATATATATATAAATATATAGATATAGATATAGATATAGATATAGATATAGATATATAGATATATATAGGTATATATATATTTTTTTAAGCCTGTAATATCCACCCACCAGGAAATATTTAAGTTTACATATACATTTCTTCTAGTTCACAAAATTCCAGAATTATAACTGGCATTGAATGCAGATTTTCTTAAAACAGTTAACTTAAGTCATACTACTACTAATAAAATTTTACAAATGACTGGTTCACTAAATATTTTTGTAAAACCTGGCACACAACTTAATGAGGATATTTTCTTTTATATTGGCATATCTGCTAATATTTTGAAAGTATCCACTGTGGCCTAATTATTTGAATTCTAAATGCTTCCTAAGTCTTTTTCGTTCATTATTTTTATCTATATGGTTTGGAAAAGTTTTACATCTCCTTTGAAGATTGAAGATTTAAGTCAAAAATTTAGCAAGTAATGGAGGCATCATGTTTTCATAATGCCTGGGTCCAGGAGACCCTTGATAGATGGAGTAACTGTGAATTAAGGAATAATAAGCTCCTCTGAAGTGAATTTTTAATTACTGCACTGCCTTAATGCAGTTCACCGGTGCCATGAATGTCATCCAGGATATATTTTCTAGTAGTGCTTTTCCTTTAATGAACCTTTCTGTTAAAAACAGATGACATTTTGTCATTACTTAAGCTGGGGTGGCACAGGCATATCCATAGTGACTACAGCTGAATTATTATTTACTGTAAAACACCTAGGAGATTTAGACTTGGTGTATGTTTTAATTAGGTGAATTTTTTCAGGTGTTACTTCTCTTCTGATAACTGGATTTCAGACACCAAATATTTATTTTCCTTTCATTTCCTCAATTAATAAATTTCACTGCCAAAATAACATACTCTAGTCAACGAATATGTTTAAATAACATTACGAAAATAGGCTTCTCTTTTGCAAAAGGACATAGACCATTTTTCATGCTGTCATTGAAGGCAAATTCCTATTTATACTGCCAAAAAATTTCAAATCAACCTGATGCATTCCCAAAAGGTCCCACACATAACGCATTCTGACTTTCATTTAACATAAGTAGTACAGCAATACTGATGTCATAGCAAAGAATGAGCTTAAGGCAATGTTATTTAAAGATTCTTATTAGCAAGCAATGATTAATACTTCCTGTCAATTTTATGATTCCTTAGTTGCATACCATGCTCAATATACTCACAAGTGACCTGTATTTGTCTTTTCATGTCTATTATTTTGCAACACAAATGTTTTATCCATTCAAATGAAGTTGTATAAATCACAGTGACTTCTTTTAAACTAAATGCAATGGTAGAAAAAAGTAACATGGTAGCTAGAAGTGTAATGCAGTGGGGTTTTTTGGCAGCTTTTCTGGATACAATGTAAACCTCAGCTGGTTTACATTGATAAGAGAACTGCATTTGGAATTAAGTGTTTTTTGAGGGGAATGAGCTCTTTTCAATTGTCATTGGAGTGCTGCACCAGGGCTTTGATTTGCATAAAACCTAGTTATATTTAGTATCTGCTCATGTATCCATGCTAAATCAGCATTGCTTCATCAGCACACAAAGATTATCTTTCTGCCTATATTTCTTCTAAGATCTTCCTTAGACCTCTTATTAATGAAAGAGTTATTATTATTGGACTTATTATTATACTTCAGTTTAGAAATATGAATGAAATCATACCTATAATACTGTGGGTCTCCAGACGTCTCTTAACTTCCCATCTTTCTGTAGAATTTGTTCTTCAACCTGCAATAAATGTCTGAAACTGATATTCTATTTCTAAAGAACTCCTCACTGGAAGTTGTAATGACTTCTGAGGTGCACAGAATCTTTGGAAATTGTGATCAAAACTATAGAATCACAGAACGTCAAGTGGTTGGAATGGACCTTAAGGACCATATAATTTGGGATTGCTTGTGCCCTGCCATTTGTCCCTCCAACAGACAATCTAAGTGATTGAAAACCTCCATGAGGATCAGGGCTTGCAAATGTGAAGCTGCTCCTGTCTGCCTGTAGAGCACTTCATCCACACCATCCCCCATCAGGTTGTCTGTAGCAGATCCACATCTGTCCCTGCCTTCTCCTTGATCTTGACCCACAGGATCACAGCTGGCTCCTTGTCCTTCCCCAGGCAGAGTTCCATACTCTCCATCAACATGCAGGCTGCACCCCCTCCTCATGTCCCTAGCATATCTTTCCTAAAAAGCCTAAAACCTTCTATTCCAATGCTCTAGTCTTAGAAGCCTCCCCACCATGTCTCCATGATGCCAATGATCAACCCACGTGTCTCTAGGTCCTCTTGTGTGTTCCCCATAACATATGTGTTCATGTAGAGGTGTCTCAGCCAGGCCCCAGGCTCTGGTTAAAGCCAGTTCACTAGCAGGAGTATCTGGAATGCCCCTGCAATTCTCTGAGCATACCTTACAGCATTTGACTGGCAGGATTGGGATGGACAGTGCCCTTCCCTTACAAATATAGCGTAAAGCCCTCTTCCCTAGTCAGGTGACCCACCTGCTGGATGCAGGAAAGGCTGTGGATGTGTCTGCCTGGACTTCAGCAAGGCCTTTGACATCATCTCCCACAGCACACTGCTGGAAAAGCTGGCAGCCCATGGCTTGGACAAGAGCACTCTGTGCTGGGTTAGGAACTGGCTGGATGGCCGGGCCCAGAGGGTGATGGTGAACGGTGCTGCATCCAGCTGGTGGCTGCTCACCAGGGGTGTCCCTCAGGGGTCTGTGCTGGGGCCGGTCCTGTTCAACATCTTCATTGGTGATCTGGATGAAGGGATGGAGTCCACCAGCAGCAAATTTGCTGATGACACCAAGCTGGGAGCACATGTTATCTGTTGGAGGGCAGGAGGGCTCTGCAGAGGGAGCTGGACAGGCTGTGTAGATGGGCTGAGTCCATCAACATGAAGTTCAAGTGTCAAGTCCTGCATTTTGGCCACGATAACCCCCTGCAAGATTATAGGCTGGGGACGGTGTGGCTGGACAGTGCCCAGGCAGAAAGGGACCTGGGGGTACTGGTCAACAGCTGGCTGAACATGGAGGCCAAGAAGGCCAAGGGCATCCTGACCTGTATCAGGAATAGAGTGCCCAGCAGGAACAGGGAGGTCACTCTCCCCCTGTACTCAGCACTGGTGAGGCCACACCTGGAGTGCTGTGTCCAGTTCTGGGCCCTCAGTTTGGGAAGGACGTTGAGTCACTTGAGCGTGTCCAGAGGAGAGCAACAAGGCTGGTGAGGGGCTTGGAACACAAAAGGTGTTTGGAACCCGGTGAGGGTTGGCCTCTTTCACCAGGCAGCAACTGACAGAACCAGTGGACACAGTCTCAAGCTGCGCCAAAGGAAGTTTAGCCTAGACAGAAAAAAAATTCTTCACTGAAAGAGTAATTGCACCCTGAAATCATCTGCCCAGGGAGGTGATAGGGTCACCATCCCTGGACCTATTTAAAAAAAGACTGGATGTAGCACTCAGTGCCGTGGTTTAGTTGATAAGGAACTGTAAGGTCTAGCGCTGGACTAGATTATCTTAAAGGTCTTTTTGCCAACCTTGTAAATTCTGTGATTCTGTGATTCTGTAACCATAAAAGCACTGTTGGTCACTGAAATCTTGGCAGCATCAGCCTATGTGCGTACTTGTGTTACCTGGACACCTGGGATCCTGCAGTCAAGTATCACTCTGCATAAAAACCCATATCACTAAGTTCCTGATCCACCTACCAAGCCAGAAGGCAAATATCAGAAAGGTGCTTATTAATTAAAAAAAACCAAACAAACCAACCAAAGAACACATTTAAACAGTTATTTCCAGGAAAAAAAGTTTTATGTCTACGGAATATTTTTTTCCAGAAACTCATGATACTTTCTGAGCATGTCAAACACACCACTTTGAGCTCACACTGTGTTCAGTTGTGCTTTCTTTTACACACAGCTGAGTTCTGCTGAACTAGAACCAAGTTACACAAAACATTTAGGCACAAATTCTTCATGTATAAACACATATAACCCTGTTTGGTTCAGGTATGTCTGAGTATAAGAGCAACTGTTTCCAGGATCCATGAAATATCTAAATTACTAACACATACAACCGCCTTAATGTACATGTGGGGTGGTAAAATACACATATATATATGCAGAGCAAATATTACTCTTGCTTCATATGCAAACAAAGTGCCAGCCAGCAAGGAAGTAAAGATGGATTTGTTTTATCAGACCTGGGGAGAAGAAATTGTCCAGCTCTGATGAAAATATAGGTTTTAATTATTATTCAAATGGAGTCACTTTCATTAGCAATTATGCATTTCATTTTGCAATTTAATAAATCATCACAGTGGGAGATAAATCAGCAGACATTCATGCTTCAGCCTGAAATTTCTGGTGTCATTTGCATAAAAGACAACATCTCAGAGAAAACACACTCCTAGTTACATTTTCACATAGTGGAAATGACTGCAAAAGCTAAAAAGATTCTGCAGGGGCAGATTCATTTAAAAGAAAATTCATACTGTCAATATTTAAATATGGAAACTTCATTATAATAGTGTGATCTTGTATAGCTTAGAAGGAGAATAGCTTCTTACTGAAACTCATCTTAAATGTTTTCTGTGATATATATTGACATAGCACTCTTTTTTCTTAAAAAAATCCCACACACATTGAAGTCATCATTTTACTAAAACTAATGCTAGACATTCAGAATAAAAAAAACAGAAAAATTACACGTTTAACTAACCAGAGTTATAATCATGCATAATAAGTGGGCCACATGAACGAGCCACATTTTGTCAATGACCTAGAGAAAAGACAGGGTTTTGTACCTCTTCACTCTTATAAAAAGAATTACTTACGTCTCTATTTTTTTTGCTTCAAGATTTGAAAATACAGCCACAGAGGATAAAATAACCTTAATGGCAGTGGTGCTCCTTCCAACTTTTAACTTCAGGCTGGAAATCAAGCAATTAGTTGATGATATAATATAACATACTATAAAAGGTTTATTGAACTCCAGACAAAAATATGTTGACACTGTTTGAATTTACACTTCTTCCTGATCTTTATATACTTCCTCATCTTTATCTTAATTATACATTAGAGAGCTTTCAAGCAAACTGCTTTTAAACACAAACACATGCAAATAAATTCTCAGGAAAGTGCATACTCTTACCGGAACAGTCCTCTCATTTCAGGAATTTAATACAGGAATTGAAGCCTGTATCAGCTTCTTTCTCCATAAGACTTGTTTTTCTACCTAAAAATAGCCCCCAAGCGCATCATTAAGCTATATTGTTTCTTTGCTAGACATGCAAGTAAACCAGAAATGTTTCCAATTTGGAGGAAGTTCATGACATCTGAGGTCTCTAACTTGACCCACAAAAACAATCCTAAGAATAATTTTAGTGCCTGAGATAGGAAAGGAAAAAACACCCAGTACTGCAATTTTCTGGTAGCATAAGTTCCATGTGTTAAAATTAGGAGTTTTGCAATAGGAAGCACGAAGTTAAAATTTTACCAGAAAAAAAGAAAAAAAGAAACAAGAGAAAAAGTAATAAGGTCTCAATTATTGCAATACCTTTAATGGTTTTTCATTTACGTTTGAAGGCTGAGCAAGGCTTCACAAATTAGAGATGACCCTGCATATTTTTACAGCTAGGAGAGTATTGAGACAAGAAGTAAGAGGAGAACACAGCTGGGTTGCAGAGTCTTTTCACCAAGAAAACAAATGTAAAGGTCCTGTGGATTAAACAGTTTGAAATACTGCAGATTAAATTAATGTGAATATTTCATTGAACTGGGGGAAAAAATGCAAGCAAACTAAAAGATATTCATAAGTACAAGATCTGCCTCAGACATGGGATAAATACATAGACTATTAGAGTACCAAGAACACTTTTTATTCCAAAACAAGATGAAAGCTATTTTTTTATAGCATGAAACACGTCAGCAGAGGATATGCATTAACCATAGAGAAAAAGCAAAAATAAAGAAGAAGCTATGTAAAAAAGAAATACATAAATGCAAAATTAGAGAGATGAACAAAATTAATTCTTGAGCCGGTGTAAAGAACATGAAAAATGCCCTGCCTACTGGGCCACATGGCAGCTGCATCAGTGTGCTAAAGCTTGCAGTAAAGGAAAAAAAATCACATGTTCTAAAAGCAAAACAGCATCTGAGAGAAAGGTTTCTGCACTTTATAACTGTAATGCAATGCAAAATAGCAGAAAGAAATGGTTTCTAGAATTCAGACTGGTATCAGATGCAAAGACAAGGCATTAAAAGGCAGAGTTAGCTGAATGCCAAGCAGTCCATGGGGCATGAGTAAAACTATGAAGCTAAAAAAAACAGCTACAAAAGAGGGGAGAAAAGATGAAATTATTCAGTCTTACATATGCAGCATGAGGATAATGCAAATCCTTTGCAAAATTCTGGTGAGGATGCTAAAATTTTAGGTAGGACAAGGACATAAACCATATGATACATGAACAGACATTCAGGCAAAGCCACCAGCACTCAGCACATTCTACCAGGACCCGTAGTATCCATGGGGATCTCTGCAAAGGTGGTACAGATTGCTATGACAGATTTACAGGACCAAAACATCCTGCCAATAAGCACACTAAACCAGATAAAAACACTAAGCAATACAGCATCCAGACCACTGATTCTTTTTGTGATATGAGAGTAATGGGAAAAAAACAAACAGAAAAAAGAAGGAATTATGGGTAATTTCTGTTAAGTCATTTGTGTCAAATAAATATTCAGAAAAAGGGGAATGACAGTCATGGACACATTAGTCAGTGTTTGAAAGGTTCAGAACACACATTTTTAAGACAGATTCCAGTCACAAAAGTGTGTTCCAAAGTGCTCCAGTCACAAAAGAGTGCCCCAAAGGAACTTTCTGATAATGGTCTGTACATGTATTGTTCTCACTTCTCAAGGTTTGCACAGTAAACAGTGCCAGAGATGACCATTACACTTCTTACCTAAAACTATCATTTTAGATCTAAAATGATTCTACAGCAGGCCAAGAGGATCTGCACCACCTGGGAAAACAGAAAACAGAGGTAAAGCAAATGAACTGAACTAGTTCCATCTCTTCAGAGAGAACAAAAAACAAAGCAAAACAAAAATAAAGATGATTAAACACAAACTAATATTCTATGACTATTTGCATCAAATATTCTAAGAGGGATGAGCTCCTGAATGTTCTGCAGTATCTAAGATCATCAAGTGCAAAATCTGTCACTGTACATTAAAGCATTGAAGTCCTTGAGATACAGAATCCTTTGTGAAATTATTTTAAGCTGATTAGGATAGCCAATTAGCTCTGGCTGGATTTGATTTTAAGTCAAGCCTACTACAGATATTTGCCAAACATGACCAAAGATATGCAACATAAAATTGTGAGATATTCCAGGAAACACAGCAAAAGCAGCAAAAGCCAAATGTTTCTTGGAAATTGAGAGCATTCCCAGTTTCAGGGAGAGGGAAATGGAGTACTTCATTGACAGACAGACTTGTCAAGGCTCTGCATACCAGAACAGAACAGCAAATGAGTGAAACAGAAACACAAATCTGCTTTCATTAAACACATAACCCCTTCTTAACTTGCAATGTATTAAGTCAAAATATTAAATCAGTAGGGATCTACCCAACATGCTATGATAAAACATTGCTGATCTGACTTCAATGTGATTTGAAAGAGTGTAGGCACACAGAGCACGCAGAAACTGATTCATGTTACTCACTCTTGGGGCAGGAGCAGGGCAACACCAAGTGATGTGGCCCAGCCTTTGAAATAAACAAATTATATTAACCACAAGCCACTACCTTAGCAGCAAAGACTGAACTGGGATGAACATGTATGAACATGTATGTTCCTGTATGTTTTCTGCTGTGAGTGCAACACACACTCTCTGCCTGAGAGCAAGGCTGATCATGACCACCCTTATCACCACTACAGCAAAAGTATTCCAAACAGTACAACAGAGACTTCATTCAGATTTTGAGGAAGATGGTGACCTGCAGATGTTCTACATAAACCCAAGACAAGTGTCTGCAACACTTTAGAAACCGAGTGGTTTTGACAACAGATGGCTGTTTGCTAGCAGCACGTTTACACCCCATATCCAGGAATTCAGTCATATCACTCACCACACTCATCACTCACTATCACAGCACCACAGCAGCCAAAAGCCAAAGCTTTTGAGTCAGCAGCTAGAATTTTAACCTTTTAACAGTTGCATGAAGCAAATAAATGTGTCAAGCCAGCCTTAAGAAAAATAACTACACATGAAGTTTGATTTACAAAGTCTCAGTAAAACATTCAGTGCCAAGACACAGGCATGGATATGTGCAGAAGGACACAAAATCTGAGTCAGACATACTGTCCAGAGAGATTGTGGACTCCGTCTCACCAGAGAACTATAAGAACTCTCTGGACACGGTCCTGTGCCATGTGCTGTGGGTGGTCCTGTTTGAGGAGGAGGTTGGACCACATGACTCACTGTGGTCTCTTACACCCTGACCCATTCTGTGCTTCTGTAATAGAGTGTGGATTGAAATGGTGACAAAAAACCTTCCAGGATCCCATGAGGAAAAGAAAAAATTCTGAAGATAAATTATGTTCTGGAAATGAGCTGCATATATGAAACAGAAAACTTTATGGAGTATGATTTGTTTAGGTTTCAGTTTAAGTGAATAGGTACATATTATTTCAAAACCATAAATATAACCACTCATTATGAACATATGCAGCCATGAAATACACCAAGAATCAACAACCCAGAAAAAACATCTGCACTACTAAGTAGCCAGCATCAATTTAGACATCCTCAAAAACACTATATATCCACCAAAAAACCCAAACAAACAAACACAAAAACAAAATCCAACAAAACAAATTTTAAAAAATGCAAGGAAAAAAGCTATTAAAAAAAGTCTAACTTCAAATAACCCACAAACCTCATCCAATGTTAAGATAAAAGGAAAACTTTTCAGATTCATAGAAAAGTTTAGTTGCCAAATAGTGGGGTGAGGTTTATTGCTGACTTTAAAAGAATGAGGATGGTGATGGCAACACAAGTTTTACAATGATACAAGACAAAAATTTTAATATAATAAATGTTAGCAAGGCACTGTAGCTTCATTATCTGTGTTCCGTTGTGTTAAGAGAATAAAAGAGATATTACAATAATCAGCAACAAGACAATAAGGGCATGCAGTGTGCACGTACAAAGGACCTCAAGGACATAAATAAAAACCAGAAGTGCTCAGCTAGGTTTGTACATTCATTTTGCAGTTCAGAAGTGAGCACATTTGCCTTAGGAGAGCTACTCCTGAATCAGAGAATCAGAGAATCATAGAATAACCCGAGGCGAAGCGACTCCTAAGGATCATCAGATCTAACTCCTCCTTGAAGGCAAACACATTTTGGCTTTCAGCATAGCTGCTACAAAAAGTCACACTACATCTTCCAAACCAGTCTACTTATAACCAGTCCAAAGCAAGGAGGGAGGTTAATAAAAGTGAACTTTTAAAACGGTTGAAATTACTGAAACAAAGGATCCAACGCTTTCAGCAGGATTTCAAAGCACTGAGTAAGCACAGAGACTTGTGTTGTTCTATCCACTGATGTCAGCATATGAAGACTCTGTTTTGTGGAGAAACTCATCCAGCAGCAGTTTGTTCCTTTTTTAATACTTAAGTCCGCTTTGTTTGTTTTATCTGAAGTATATAGTTAATTCTGTAAAAATGATGGCCCTGACTTGTGAAACACCAAATTAATTTTAGAGATTTTGCTGGTAGAACTTTTTATTTTGCAAGTTAAAACTAATTAAGGCTTGGGTTCTTTAAGAAATGCTTTGTCTCATTGAAAAAATGTTTTCTTTGCATAGAGTCTGAACTTTAAACTATTTCAGTTTAAAACCATTATCCCTGGTCTTAATGCCACAGGCCCTATTAAAAAGTCTGTCCCCACCTTTATTCTAAATCCCCTTTACAGAAAGGGCAGGTGGATGCCTTTGGCCCAAAACCCACTTCCTTCTTTCAAGAAATCTTTTTAGTCATGTTTTCAAGGTTTTCCCTAAAGATTGGCAACTAAAAATATTTTTAGGATGACAGGTAAAAATTACATGCAACCATGAATCCAGGAACATAAGCTGCCAGTCAAAGGAGTACTATGAAACTTCCATATTTGAGATGTGACAAGGACATGCAGGTGTGTTACATTATTTGATTGTAATCTACATCCATGACACAATACTGGCATCACAGGGAGGATTTAATCTGTCTGAGGGTTATTCAGTTTTTCCTATCTGTTTGACATGCATCCACCATGTATTAAACCTACTCATGATTCATCATCACATCATCACATTTTTAATTTCTTATGTATTCCAGTTGATTTTAAAAAATGAATTTTTATATGTTTATTTGAACTTTTGCTGCTACTCCCTGAGCAGATATGAGGGAAAATATTTTCTAGCACATACAGCTATAGATAATCTTGGTATTTTTTAAAATCAACAAAAAAATCCCCACAGTTTCTATCAGCTTACTTTGTTTCCCTAGGGAGGGTACATAAAAACAAAAAAAAAAAAAAGAACCACAAAAACCATGGTGTTCAATTACACAAGAAAACACAGAATCAATATAATCAAATTTTACTGGATGGAAAATATTAAAGAAACAATAAAATATTTCCGGAGATCAATTACCTAGAATACAGAAAGTTTTGACAGTTCTGGTGCATGAGGCTAGGTATACAGAATACAGCACTGGTGTCTAAACAATTGATTTGAGCTTAATAAGAAATGAGACTAATTTGCTCCACACTCAATTAGTAGAAGCACTAAAAAAAAAGAAAAAAAATAGAATCCACAGTTCCATGTAATTTATTCCTCATTTTCATTTCTAAGATTTCTAGTGTACCTAGTAATAAAAATTTGAAGTGGATAAGATGGTAATTAGGTTTTGTATGGATTTTCTTCATCTAACAGTATTAGGAAGTTACGCTGCCAGAAGACGGAATACTACAGATTACATCTAAGGTGCACAATGGGAAGAAAGTGATCGCTGTGAAAAGTGATCACATTTACTTGCTTCATGCCTGATTTAAACAGAAGATCCTTCTCATAGTTTTCTAGAACACAATAGACATAGTACAGCATGGCAGATTTTAGTCTGGCAGAGGAAGCAACAAATGAATCCAGGATTTTTGTGTTAATAATTATTGGTTTCCAGCAACAGATTCCCTCAGACACCTCACTACCAGTAATAATAAACTGTGTATTTAGTCCTTGTTTAGGTTTATGGCAGAATTTTACTTTTAAAGCAATGTAAAAGAAAACATATGCCTCATCACATTAGTCTGTCTTGCTGTTTAACATCATCTGTAACAATCTTTTGAGAATCTGACTGAAAGCCTGGAGTTACTCTACATGATGTCTCTTGGAAAACATCACAGAATTCCTGCCATGTAAAATTAGGCCTAATCTTAATTATCTTGCTGTCTTTTTCCTGAGCTTAATTAACTTTTATGAGTGCTTTTCTACAGTGCAATGAATACTAAACCCATTTCATCTTATTCAGCATTTCATAATTTCTTTTCCCTCAGTTCTAGGATAAGAAAAAGCACTTCACAGTCCTAATTGTTATGGCAGAAGCTCAGGTATGAAATCTGAAAGAGAGCTGTAGCAAAAAATTTAAGAATGTTCAGCCATGCATACAAATAGAAGGGCAGAAATCTGCAAATGTTGAGAGATAATCCATCCTATCCTCTATTTAACTGACTTTAAATATTTAATTATCTTGTTAAGTAAATCCAGATTACAATATTCAAATCCTAGTCATTGCAGGTCATGAGGCTGCTTTAGGTGAAGAACAAATTTTCTACAGTCCACACAACTCAAATAATTTTAGAATAATATAGCAGCTAATTTGCATGACCAAGCCTTCTCCCTTACTGCTTATTCAAATTTTTGTATGATCTGGACCCTTTTATCACGAGAGAGAACAACACTGAGAAAACTGAGCATGTATTGTAGCATGTCACTTTCCTTTGGCTTGAATTTCACCTTGTTTCTCTCAGATTATAAAAACCATCTCTATTTTTTGGGGAAAGAAGATACAAAGGCTGTTTATTCATTTTTGGGGTTTTTTTGCTCATTCACAAGACAAAAGAGCAATTTTATCTAACCTGGCTGTCTAAAAATCCAATAGATTTATCTTAATTAAAAGAATAATTTCTTCCAAGATCAGACAATGTCCATTAGCCCTTACAGAACATTTACTACAGATTATTCTCTTCACCTCTACCATGCCAGCAAGAAGCAGGGTAGCTTTGTCTCTAGGTATGATCAGATGAGGTACTGTGTGAATGACTGGCTGATATGCAGGTGTTTCAGGTAAGCTGCTTTTTAATAACACCAAAGGCAGAACAGACAAATGAAAATCTAGTAAGGGGACACCAGGCACCCCTCTATTTAAAGGTCTAAGGCCTACCAGATTTTACAGAGTATTTGTTTGACTTCTCAGGATTTATTCCTGTCACTAGTTGACTGTCAGCATCAAAGACAGATTCAAATACTTAAAATAACCAACACCAGAGAAAAAAATAATTAGCATCCATCCAGAAAACAGGGAAAATCTAAACTATGTTTTTCATTTCCACTTTTCCCATGGCAGGCACAAACAACAACCAAAAAGCTTAGCAATAACTTCATCAAAGTGAGTAAGAAATCTGGATTATCATAAAAAACTAACTTAAAGTTAACTCATGATGGGGTAATCACTCTATGAACTTGGTCATCCTCTATTAACCTGGACACCAACAAAGCATCCTTTATATGAAAAACTAATGCACTGCATGAAGAATGAAGAGGGCCAAAGTTCAGAACATTTCACTTCATGAATTTGTTTCCATTTGTATTTCAGTCTTTTTCATAAATCAAAGCCTCCTGCTTGTGAGCTGAGAATTCATACATGGCCACTTTCAGTGTCTATGGACCACTTACAAGCACTGCTGTCCCAAGCTGTCCGTGTTTTTTAGTGGCAGCTTTCAGAAAGAAGATGCAATAAGGGTATCTTCATGTTCTGAACAACTTGTACTCTCTCCTTCAGCATCAGGGAGAGAAATTAGGCACAAACATTGTAACTCCATGCTGTCACACAGGATGCACACTAGATCATCAGCACAGCCCACAAGCGTACAATGGCACAGCTGCAACTTCTCACCTACTCCTTGAACTTCACGCTAATGCTCCTACACAGTAACAGGTATTCTATCTTTCTTGATAAGTAAGTAGTAAATTGAGTTACCAACCAGAATACTTGCAAAAGCAGGTCAAAAAAAGAGTCTAAATACAACCCATTATAATAAACAACAAAATAAAGAAAAAAACACCTAGACCTCTATTAGAGTAAGTTTTACTTATATTTTCCACATCAGGTTCTACTAACATCAATACTTAAACAATGGGAACTTCAGTCTGTATCATCACTGATTTCCCCATTTTACTCTCCCTCTTCCAAAACACCAGAAAAGATGTCAAAAAGGGCAAGGGCTACTTAACAGAGCCAAAGAGCTATCCCAGCTGGGCAAACTCAATCTCAGAAGCAAGAAAACCAGGCTCCCAGGACTGGCACCTTCACACCCAACTCTGACACCTGGGCAGTATATGCAAGAGAAAGGCCCACCAGGAAAGGAAGCAAAAATTGCTGTCTCCCTCTTGTAAGGTGGCCCCAGAGTTGAAGCTAAAAACAACTTTGAGCAACCTGTTATGCCTGTGTCACTAGTCCATGGCAAATATCCAGTTTTGACATGTGGCCTATAAATTTAGGAAGGTTGCCATCTTACTTTTCAAGCTTCAAGCACAGTATAAACCAGAACACTTTAATCTGATTGCTTTGGAAATGTGTTTCTCTTTTCCTTCAAAGCAAATCCCTCTCAGGAACCAGAGCCCAGAGTGACTTACTGGTCACGAGTTCTAAAAGGTCCTGTTAAGCCAGGGCTGCTCACACTGCTGTGACCTCTATTGTGTCAATACAGAAACACCAAAACATTGAATTTTAGGGCAGCATTTAAGTGACAAGCTATTTAAGTGACAAGATGGAGGTGAAAGGCTGACCACATGAAGCTCAAAAGAAAAAGCAACAATCTTTTCCTTAAGTGGTTTAAGATTTGACTCACAGTTTCATCAGCTTGTGGACTTATAAAATTTTTCAGCTCACAGAATGATTGTATTAATTTCCACTAAACTGGACAGCATTTTTATTAAAAGAACAAGCAAAACATTTTTCATTTCCTAGCCTTCTAGCACTAGTGGTGTAAGAAACCACTGCCTAGGCAAAAGGTCCGTAAACTTATCACCTTAGTGTATCTATTGTCTTTTGAAGTGAGAAACCTGCTCTGTAATTCAGTTCTCATTGACAGATACAGACAAACATATCCCCATGCAAACACCCTCAATGTCTATTTTAAAAATACAAGAGAGGGAAATTTGTTTGTACCTAGCTATTTTGAAATGAAGAGTCTGAACAGCCAAAAAACTCAATGTGCGTATTCATATCCTCATTCAGTTGTGGAGAGGAATTGGCAAATAAATGAAGTGGAAGAAAGAATCATAGATGTTCAACAGGTTGCTTTTGCTCAAAGACAAAAAGTGGCTGCATGTTAGAAGTGAGAATGTGGGTTTCACACCCATGCATGCTCATGTACAAAGCAGTATGTAATTTTCTGCTGTTTCTCTGTGTGAAGCAGGTGATTAAGAGTGAACAGATTGAGAGACAACTGTCATGTAGGCTAAGTGTTAAAAGAAAGCAAGCTCATGTTATCCCAACTGCACCACCATAACACTTTCAACTACTACTTGCTTGCTAAAATGAAGCAAAATGAACAACTAGAGAAACAAACAAGAACTGAAATAAACTCTCATAGGGAACCCATGGTAACAGCAACTCAAAGATCTTTTAACTAAAAAAAAGTTTCTAGCAAGTTAGAAAAAATCTGCTCATGTCTCAAAATGCAGTGAGTTTCCAGGCACGCTTCATGATGACTAGAATATATATTAGATTTTTATTTGATCTAGAGTGGGGAAAAAAAATAATCCCTACATCTGCTAAAGCCACTAACAGCTTATTGATAGGTTCAACTGAGCCACTTCCATATTTTCCCTACTTTGCTTAATATATATCTTGGCAGTCAGCAGACATGACAAAACACAGTATTAGAGAAGGCAGGGTAAAAGCCAATACACTGCTAAAGAAAAACATACATCAGCACTTTAGTCAGCCTATTTTCTGTGCTTTTGCTTCTTCCTCAGTGTGTGTCCTGACATTTTCTAGTTATGCCTTACAAAAGCCATTGTTCAAATTAATATGGATTTAATGTATTAACATATGTACACACTTCGCTGCTCTAGCAATTTCCAGATTTCTTCCTGTATTTTACAGGGGTTTGAGATTATGGTTGCCAGAAGCCACAGAAGCACTCCTTGACATAAACATGAACATAATGCACAAACATATCCATGCATAATACACATAATACTCCAATGTCCATTCCTTGATTCTTCCCTTCCCACCTTGCCTCCGTTGCTGCACAAGTCAATAACATTACAGATTTCAAGATGTTTTTGCTTACGGCATTTTCATGTAAAGATATTCCTAAGGTTTCACAAGAAATTAAAAAATATCCAAAACAGGAAAGCTATTAGAAGGACATGTTTCTATAAAATAAGCATTCTCTCTGAATTCTAACGCCTGTGGATTTTTTTAAGATAGCTTTGTATCCAGACCCTGTGTATAAAGAGTAAAATCACGAATACAAATCAAATGCTGCACCATTTTTTCATGTAGTCAGATAAATAAGTATATTTTTATATATACATAAATATATTTATATCGGTATATATCCTGATTATATTAAAAGACAGTGCTGTCTTTAATTTATATCAATTGGTTTGCCATGTAGAAGATAGCAAGGTCAGAGGAACTTCTGTTACTCATGTTTTAATACTTTTTTTTCCAGACATTCTGACTTCCATAGCTGTAGGGACAGGCTAACCACATCTGGGTTTGGCAGAGCACTGGGCCTTCCAAACTCTGCAAATTAAAGTCTTGCACTTGATACCAGTGGCTAAATTCAAAATCATGAAGTGAATAGCTGAATATTCCTTTATTTCTTTTTCATTGCTTGTGTGGAATTTGCAGGAAACATTAATACCTATTTTTCTGCACTTCTTACTCCACGGTAATAACAAGACAGACATCCTTTAAACACTTTTTGCAAAAACAAGAAAATAATTCAGTCATATATTTTCTTTTTCCAGTGCAATATTCTTTAATACTCTGTTACAATCAGATTTGACATTGGGCCCTGAAAGAATGAAAGGACAATTGTATTCATATTATGTGGAAAATAAACACAATGGTATAGAATGCTACTATATAGATTATGACTTGATACCTGCTGGATGTGAAATCTAGAATAATATATATCTTTTTTTTAGAAAAAAACATTGATAAAAATTGTAGCTTTATAATATCACAAATATGCATACTTGCTTTACATCCTAATTATGGAACAGGCCAAGTAACCTGTGCTCAGGCCAAGTAACTGGAAAAGTGCTAAATAATAGAAGCCAAAACCAAAAAAGATGACACAGAAAAAAATTAATATTAATTTGGCTGGCAAGGTCAGAGTTTACAGTGCTTTCTGTGACCACTAGCAGTGTCACCCAGGCACAAATATGATGATAGTGTGCAATTTCCGTGTTTAACTGTAGAACAGAGCACGATGTACGCTAGGTCTTCCCAAAAAAAGGCGGACCATTTAAATACAAATATGAGACAAAAACTCTGTTTGGAAGTGACAGAGAATAAAGGTGGAAAGCAACTTAGATGAAGATAAAAATAAAAATAACATTTCTGGTTCTTAGGAAGGAAAGCATGGGAAAAAATCAATAGCCTTCAGGTAAGCAGACTTCTATAATTTTACAGCAGGGTTGCTGAGCTCTAGTTAGATGGATGCCTAGATAAGAGAAGGGAATGAGTAGAGCTGGTGACCTTTAAAGGGCATGGGTGCAAGTCATCACAGTTCAGTGGAAAGACAAGTAAGGCTTGGCAAACACTGGCTTGGTTGCTCCTGTTTTTCAGTGATTTCAAAAAGAGAACCCTGAGTAGAAATTAGCTTATATTATTCTTTATTACTACTAGTAATTTAAAAAAGACAAAAATAGAAGAAAATATAGAAAGGCCATTCTTTGAAGATTTAAGGATAAGTTAAACTTATTTGGTAAGTAATTCAATACAAAGACAAGCATCAAAAGAGCTGGCTTTACACACAGTGAAGAGGAAGCACCACTTTGCAGTTCTCAGTGACTGACATATTCAATACCAGTTTGCCTCCTTCCTCACTTGGGGAAGTGTTTAACATGACCAATCCAAGTGACAGAAAGGTAAAAACTCCAGCAGGGCAAAGAGCATGTTGGATGTTTTGAAGCTGGCAGTGCAGCTGAAATACACTATTGCACAGACTGAGGCCAGTGCCTCTGTGAATGGTGGAGCCAACCTAACAGCGCTCAATCTGACGGCAGAGGAGAGGAACCTGCCTCTTTGCCAGCAGTGGGCAGCTTACTGGCCCACCTTTCAGTCCTAAAACAAGTGTTTGCAAAAGGCCACAGGAAGCAATTCAAGAACAAGTCAGAAGTTATGCTTCAGGTTTCATGAAAAACCTGGACAAGTCTGAAAACTGACAAGAGGACAGAAAAATCACTTGGTGACAGCTTTTAAACAGGGGAAAAGACAGAGTAGAATTTAGGAATCTGAGCCCTATGAGCTCTACCTCTGATTCCTAGAAAAAAAAAAGAACAAAGCTCAAGCACCACAGAGGTGCAAATAGCACCAAAAAATTTGCACTTCTCTTCCTTTCAGGGCATAGATCCTCCTGAAAGGGGAGTAAAGTAAGTGCTAATACCTTGACTTTAATATTTGATTACAAGCCTTCCAGATTATTTTCTTGTAAGAATTTAAAAATCAAGTTAAGAGAAAGCAGCATGTAGGACAAGCTAAATAGCAGAAGTATCAGCAGGTTATCAACAAGCCAGATCAGGGTACTGAGCGAGGTTTTACAAGAGTCTATCCCAAGCCCAAAACGATTCCGTATTTCTTTACCAACTCAGATGAAAGAAACAATAGGTATGGTAACCAAATTTATTACAGGTAATCAATAAGGATCAGAGTTAGAATTCCAAATCATAGTTAACTGAATTCTTACTGACTGCAACAGAAATTAGGCACTGCTCAAAAACAGCAAATGCAACTTTCTACATTTAGAGATAATCCGTTCACAGACACAGGAAAACACATTACTCTATGCATAGCTGGAGCTGCAGGAAGACATCTACGCGTTAACCAGTGTATTTTGTGATCCAAGAGGAAATGTATAATTGGAATAGGTCTTGTCAACCGTGTGAACTTCTTCATTCATTTAAGTGACTGAGTTGCCTTCAGCTAGAGTCATGCCGAGTTCTGAACACTCATTCAAGAAAGATGTGAACCAGCTGGAAAAGGCAATAAGAATAATCAAAGTCTTGGAATACTTAGAAGGATGAAGAAGAAATGGGCTAAAAAAACCCAAATGTACATCAGAAGAAATGGATGCCACTGTCAACTGAAAATAGCGGTCCTAGAGGTTTAAAGTTCTACTTACATGCCAACAAAAAAGTCTTAACATCCTAGACTTTTAGAAATGCAAGACAGCATCTAGAACCATTCCAATTTGACAGCAGACTGGGCACTTCTCTATGGCAGACAGGTAGTAAGAGGATCATATTTATCCTCTAATTAAATCCAAAATTAAATAATCAAGTAAAAAGAGTTGGAATTGGGAGTAGAGGTGAGTATCTGTCCTATAGAAAGTGTTATGTGAATTATTTTAATTACATTTTGTTTGGTTGGCATGGCAAGGTTTTCATAGCAGGACTGTACAGGGGTGGTTTCTGTGAGAGGCTGTGAGAGGCTGCTAGGAGCTCCACACATACCCAACAAAATTGGTTCTTGCTATAAGACAACCACTGTCACTGCACCACTGGCCAAGGCCAAGTCCTACAGCTGCAATGGTAACACCCCTGCAATAATGTAGTGAAAAAGAGATGAAAAATGCTCTTCAATAGCAGCTGGGAAAGACAGCCGAGAATGTGTCAGAGAAACAATTTAGCAGCCACCGAGGTCAGTGCAGGAGTGGGAGGAGATGCTTCAGGGGGCAGAGCAGAGATTCCCCAAGACTGTGGTGAGTCAGGCTGTGCCCCTGCAGCCCACGGAAGTTCATGGTGGAGCAGAGATCCACCTGCGGCCCCTGGAGAAGCCCAAGTCAGAGCAGTTACATGTCTGAAGAGGCTGTGAGCCCTTGGGAAACCTGCACTGGAACAGGGTCCTGGCAGCACCTGTGTCCCATGAGGAGAGGAGTTCATGCTGGAGCAGGTGTGTTGGCAGGACTTGTCAGGCAGTGGATCAGTCTGTTCCTGAAGGACTTCACCATGTGGAAAGGGACCCACACTGGAGCAATTAATGAAGAATTGTAGAAAGGACCCACATTGGAAAAGTTCATGGAGGTTCATAGGTCCTCCTGTGGGAGGGACCCCACAGCAGAGGAGGGGAAAAGTGTGAGGAGTACCCTCCCCTGCAGAGGAAGGAGCAGCAGAGACAACTGTGATGAACTGAAGTTTTCATTTCCTATACCACTGCACCACTGGAGGAGAAAAGGTAGAGATAATTGAGATTAAAATTAAGCCCAGGAAGAAGGGAGTATTGTGGGGGAGGTGTTTTACAATTTAGCTTTTATTTCTCATTACTCTACTGACTTGCCTGGCAAGAACTTATATTAATTTCCTCAAGTTAAGTCGCTTTTGCCTGTGACAGTAATTGCTGAGTGATATCTCCTTGTTCTTATCTGAACCCACAAGCCTTTTATTACTTTTTCTCTGCCTTGTTCAACTGAGGAGAGTGATAGAGCTGCTTGGTGGGAATCTGGTATCCAGTCAGGGTCAAAAGCACCACAACAGTCAAAATGTCTCAAACTGCAGAGAGTCCTCTTTTCCTTTCTGATTCTCAGTGACTTCTCCATTCAAACTGTGTTTTGCTAACCTTTAAATCTCAGTAGACTGGCAATCTATGGCACATATTCTTTGCAAATTGGATAGTACTTCTGTTTTCTGGAGCTGAATCGTAAAAAGGAAGGATGTGCAGCAGTTCCATGTCAGCATTTGTGACCTTTGCCATTGGAGGACAAGATTAAAGAAACAGAAGACACCTGAGTGTTCAATGTCTCGCTTAAAGCTACACATCACTTGAAGCACAACATGCTGTCTCATGCCAGGCCATTATCTTTGCTAGAATACTATGTATTGCCCATGGTGGTATTTTTCACTTGGGCAGAATATTCAAATGTGATACCAGAAATGCAGCAGTAGATGGCATAATTACACAGTGATCTGGGGGAAATTTCAGGTTCCCTCATCTCTTTGGCTAAGTCAAGCAGACCAAATATTAAAAAAAAAAAAATTAAAATTCCCTATATGCAAAATATTTTGTTCTCCAAAACAAAATGGAGGAATTATGAAGGTGGCTGATCAACTGTAAGAGCAGAAACAACACAAAGGAAACTGGAACTGTGTTTTCTTGTAAGAAAGTTGAGCTCTAGGCCAAATTTCCTCTAATAGTGGTCAGAATCAAGCTGGAATTCAGTGTTTACATTCCTTTCTTTTAACTGAAAGCAATAAAAGTTTCAGAAAATAAGTCCATTGAGTTCTTAGGTAGTTAGATAGATAATGTGGTTGGCATTACTTACTCTTGCTTTAAGACTATTTTCTTCCATATTTAAGGGAAGGTTGGTTGGATGTTACAGCTTTGGTGTTTTTTAAGAAATCATAAATCCATTTTGAATTAACTATATAACAGAATTTTTCCCTTGGACCTCACAGCTATCATAGATTTTCAAAAATTTCATGTGAAACTATATTAAGTTACAATAAAATCCCTCACTGCATTTCAGGCTATAATTTCAAAGTGATAAGTAGATATTAAAGCATGTGAAAAATGACAACATAAACACCCTAATATAACAGCTTCTGAGCCACAGGCAACAGTAAAACTACATTTCTACTACCAGTAGGGGTTAGCAGTACCCTAAAGATATCTGAATTGCATGATGCCTATTTCCTTCATCCTTACAAATGTTTCAAGGTGCTTGCTGTCTTGCAAAACACTTTGATTTTCCTATAGTGCAGAATAAACTGCCAAGTAGATATCAGCATAATCTTGCTCATATATGGTTCTCATTCACTGAATTGCAATCTCAGAAGGAGTCAAAACATGTAAAGAAAATACCCTCAAAAAGCTGTAGCATCAGTGTAGCTAATGGTCCTAATATATGACATAGCACCTGGAGTGCTCCAGAGACCACATCAATCTGTGTTAGATGCCCAGAATCCCTCCTCGGGATCACCATGTGTCCTCTTTCTTCAGGTATCTTTACTGCTGCCTTTCCTTATTCAGAGAAATAACATAGAAAGACATATTGTCTAGAAACTTTTCTATAATTGATATGTAAGTTTGGAAGACTGTGGGCTAATATGACATTCTTACAGTCAGGTTAGGCGGAGAGAAATATCAGCACCTCCTCCCTATTTCTTTATCTCTCCTATCTCTTGCAGGCAAGAATAATTGCACTCAGAATTTGGGTTCTCTTCCTTGTGGCACACTGGGTACACACACTTTTTCTATCCCAGAGAGACTGCTGCAGTCTCCCAAGGGGTTCCTATGTCTTCTAGAAGAGCCTTTTATAGCACCTTTAGGCAAAAATACCCACAACAGTGGAAAGAGTTGGATCCCCTTATCTTAGACTTCACTAAGGAGCATTTAAGACTTGGCGAAAGAAAATATTCTTCCAGTTCCCCATACTTGTTCAGGTTTTTGTTTATATCAGTTGTGATAGAAGCAAAGAGGCTCAGGTGGACTAGTTTTTTCTAGCTTGTGAGCAGCAGTAGCCTTGATTACACAATCAGGTTTCTTTCTACAAGACAATCATCTAAGCTTGGGACACTGATGCTCATTGAATAGAAAGTACTCAGCACTATAATGTTGCTCTTACTACTCAGCACAGACTTACATTTTAGTATATTCCTCACATTTTATTCTGAATAATGATCCTGAGATCAGCTTAGCCTGTCAGACCCCAGTGCTAAAAACATCAAGGAGCTGTGAATCCCTGAATGGGCCAAGAGAGGGACTTGATCATCCTCATAGGTCCCTTCCAACACAATATTCTGTGATGCTATGGCCTCCTAATTTCTGTGTGAAACTCGGGGTGGGTGACTGTTTGTCACCCATCACATTGTCTTAGTGTGCTCCTCCAAACACTCCACAAGGTAAAGGAGCATTATGATCCCCTTGCTTTTACTGATGATAAATGAAAGCATGGAAGTCAAAGTTAACATTATGATTTTTCAAGTCAGTACAATATGATTTTTCAAGTCTTTGTGACAGAATTTCCATTTATTATAGTTTAATTGTGAAATCTCAGCATGTATGTGAACTGGGATGCTCAGGGTTAGAAGTAACATGCAAAAAATTAATTAAGGTTTTGGCTTGGAGCTCTGGTTTTTGGGTCGTTCCGTTTGGCTTGTTTGCAGAAGTTTGGCTTGAGTGACCTATAAAAATTTCAGTAAGATTTTGTGCAATGAAAATTAAATTCTCAAGGACAAGTTTCTTCTGTGTTAGTTTTAAGACCTCTCTTTTCTACATCAGTCATCAAATACTCCTGTCTACATATCATTCAGTCTCCACAAGCCTTTGAAAGCTTTGGCCTCCAAATGTTTATTAAAATTTTCTTGTTAACTTCACTGCTGTTCAGTATACTGTGCAAGCATACTGACTGTTCAAAATATAGTAGGAAAAGCACCCTCTGAGACACTATCCATTTACTTACACATGAAGATGTGCTATATCTTGTTGGAAACTGCAGTATTCCCAAATCATCTTTTAAGAGTGCTTGGTAATAATTCACCTACCCCCTAATGCTACTTTATGGCGTAAGCCTCTATGTTGCATGTTAGAAACTATGCAATGAACAGTTCCCCTGCACTTGTCTCCCAGCCTCAAACTATTTCAAATGCATATATCCAAACAGACTAAATTCATTAATTATACTTCAACAATTATATACTCTCTTGAGGGCAAGATCACAGTGAATAGCACTACTGCTGCCAGAGGGAAATATTTCAGTGTGGCATGATTGCAAGGGACCCCAGACCTTGCAGATTCTATGTT
The DNA here is from genome assembly GCF_901933205.1 of Camarhynchus parvulus. Taxonomy (NCBI): domain Eukaryota; kingdom Metazoa; phylum Chordata; class Aves; order Passeriformes; family Thraupidae; genus Camarhynchus; species Camarhynchus parvulus. The sequence continues at coordinate 18,032,430 of NC_044601.1, read as the reverse complement.
TATGCCCAAGTCAAATCAAGTAGCACCTTTCAAGGATCCAACTGTTTTTTAAACAAAACAACCTGCTTTGAAAAAAATGTTTCACAACAGAAATGGTTGTATGTTTCTGTCCTTTGTCCTCTACCTCCGCTTTATCCTGGAAGTTGAAAGGAGTTTCCTAAATGAAAAAATATTCATAATTAAGCTCTCTTCTCACACTTATTTCTCCTTTGCAGGAAATGGAAATTGGACAAGTTTTATTCCACACATAGTGAGAATTCTATGGCCTTCTCCCATAATCTTGCAGTATTTTTTCTTGGAGAATCCATTCCAGTTACTGGGATTTTCTGCTGGGTTGTTTTTGGGGAGTTTGATTTGGTTTGTGTTTGGGTTTTTTTTAAAGTACTGAAGGCATCTAAATTTTTGCTTTTGTACTTTGATTTCTGTTACTGCCTGTTGGTGAGGATGGAACAAGGAAGCCCTATAAATATGATTGCCTGGCGAAAGATTTTGAGAATATAGAAAATGTAGACAAGATTGAAATGAAGGCAACCTTTGAGATCCCCTAGCTAATGAACAACGGGAAAACAATAGTGTGGCCGAGCAGGTAATCCCCTTCTTGGTGAAACAATACCCTCTCCAAGCAAGCAGGTCCAAGGGTCAGAAGGAGACCCTGACTGCTTGGCAGGAGAGGTCCAAAGAGTAGTTTTTAGGGTTTAAAGTGTAACACAATATGGTAATGTAGTGATTCTTATAGGCTGTATGTAAATGCTATAGGATTTGTATCTTGTATTAGATTGGCTAGTGAGAACCAGAATATTCAACACAGAAGATGATTTAATGCATTGTAACGGGAACCTTGCTCTCTCACTTGCTCACTCTTCTATGCTCTAAGCTTCTCTTTTCTTGGTCTCTCTTGCTTTCTTCTTCTTGCTCTTTTCGCGTCTTTTGCTCTCTCTCAGCCCTGCTCTGAGCCGCAGCTGGCAGCTCCCAGCAGGGCTCTGCACCCATGCCCTGGCAATAAAACTGCATGTCCATGACCTAGCCTGAGATTTCTCGTCTCCGTCCATCCCGACCATGCAGGACACCCTGACGCTCCTACAACTGCCCTGGCTGAGTTATTCTTTACCACAGGCAGAGGCAGATGTTCTCAGGCTGTGTCTTACAAGTGTTCTCTGAAAGTTGTCAGGCACATTTACATATTTATCTAGTAACAGGTGTTATCTGGCCATGGGTTTTTTCATGTAACATCTGTCCCAGTTCCCTACTTGATCATAAGAGTTAAGTCCTGCTTGCCTCACAGGTTATAAAATTGTTCTCTGGAAGTAAATAAACTTTTCTTTTGTGTCAGTGGATTCCCATAGTATTACTAAAACTACTGTTCTGTCAGGACAGTGGACAATGCACAGCTGATATTAAAACAAAAACAAAAACCAACCAACTAAAATCCCAAACAAACAAACAAAAATGATAAAAACTCAGTACATTGCACACTACCTTAAGCCTGAGGAATTCTTGTTACATTTAAGCGTAACCTTATGACAGTTGTATTGGAGTCCCTGATTTTCTCCCATACTAGGTAAACTCTGCAGAAACTTTATAGAGCAGATATGTGTATCCATGCAACTGTGAGAATCTATAAGCTTTTATGTCATTTCCTGAAATGTTCCAGGACAGAAAAGAATATCAAAGAATCTTAAGGGTCAAAAGGAAAGAGAGAAGATAGACAGATAAGGATTTAGTCAGTGAAGTTTTCTGGAAAGAGCATTATTTCTATAAACTAATAATTGAGACCATTTGCCTGTGTTTGTTATACGTGCAAAATATCTACCTTCAGAAATGGACCAAACCCACTATCTGCCATGTTGTAGCTGTTTTGTGAAGCATACGTGGCTTTTCAGAGTTTTCATTCAGTGTCTTTTCTTTTCTTGAATACATGTTGCAAATGAAATCAACTTAAGTCTCACTGCAGCTCCATCTGATCAGTAAAATTATATCCTCCAAGTCTAATTTTTGAAGAGATCACCAAATTCTTCAAGTTCCTATGTTTACATATAAAGCTGACTCTACAGAACAGATCTTTTCATGTAACTGAAAGCCATTACAGAATGGCAAGATATACCATGTCACCACAGCAAATGCTTCCTGAAAACCTGCAATATCACTTAATACTTATTTTTGCAGGGTCAAATTTATTACTATTATTATTATTATTCAGTAATTATTCAGAAATAGAATGGTTTATGCAGTTCTGATTTCAGACACTTCTAAGGTACAAAAAGAAAGCTTTCACACCTCAGTTGCCTATGATTTGCAGCTCTGCTGAAGCAGCAGTCAAGGAATCAGCCTGCAAACACTGAAGAAGGAATACAAACCACGCCTGAGGAGAGGACTGCCTCCCCAGAAAGCAAGACAGTGAAGCTACTACTACTTATGTCTTTCATTCCTCAGTACCTGCTAATTGAGTATTGTGCTACTCGATAAAGAGACACAACACATGCTGTGAACATGACAGGCCTTTTTCTGTCTCAGGTTTTGTGGCACCTGCAGTTTTGAAAGCACTTGAATATCATGATCAAGATTAATTGAACTTGTGCTTCATCAATGCAAGGGCTATTTTTGCAACAAACTGTAGCTCTCCCGTTTTGGAACCCAACTTTTCATCTTCACTTTCTTGTGATATCTTTAGCTTCGTTCCAAAAAACTAGCATAAAAATTAAGATTTAAAATCACTTTATTGAATGAAGAGTCTGTTGTTACAGTACTAATTTGGGAAAAGTATTTGAAAATACTCTGTAGCAAAACAGACACTGCACAGAATAATTAAATAATATAATACAGATGCAATATCATTGGCAGATCAGTTCAGATCTACTGAGGCTTAATAGGATTATTAAAATTATATTATCTTTATGAAGTAATAAGTTTCAATACAGCATTAGGACTTGTTCATGAAGTAGCAGCTGTCAGAAAAAAAAGTTAAAGATTGTGGCAAATAGTGTACAGGTGTGTTTCTGTGTGTGCGAATGGTCCAAAATGATAACATTCACAAATTGAGTTTTCCTGTAGGGAGTGCTTAAATTAGAATGTTTATATGACATAACAGATTTTGTCAACTTGATTTCTGAATTTTAAATATAAAATGAAAACATATGATTGATCCCATGCAAAGAAATTGGAGGCAGACATTGCATTCCTCCCATTTGGATTGTTTGCCAAATGCACTTAATGGTTTAATTCCAGTTGCTCCTACAGAGCAGACATGGGGAGGCTGCTGGAATCTTGGAGCATCACAGGACTAAAGGAATGCTACTGAAATCACAGAACTCTTGTAAGGCTCAAAGGAGAAGGAATTGGAGACATTGCACATCATAGCTGAGTTTTCACACCTTCCCCAGAGCACAGCAGCTCTGCAAGCCTCTGGGGCTCTCCTTCAGGCACACATTGCTTCCCATGGCTGTCCATTCTGGCAGCAGCCATGCCAGGGCCATGCCAGGGCCACTGCATGCCCAAATCCCAGATGCTCCTCCTAGCCTGACTTGCCCATACAGCATAAATTACAAAGTCCAAGCCAAGAGTCACCCCACAACTCCAGGAGGCTGGGCACTGGCTGAAGACCTGTCCATCACAGCGCTGGCTCAGGAGGCTCTCAAGCAGGACCTTCAAAGCCACCACTTCAGCAAAAATGACAAGGACACTTCTGCATCGGGGGAAAAGGTGCCCTGGCTGACTTTCACAGTGGAGCACTTGAGACTTAATGCTGCAGTCTTCCCCTTCATCCCTGGCCAACATCTCTAACAGACAACAGGACTCTGCACTGCCCTGATACAGCCTACAGCATTTCACAGCAGTTGGATTTACTGCTCGACTCCTGAGTCCAAACACCTGCAGCTCAGGAAATGAAAAGTGATAACTGCTATTTGTCATCTTCCCCTCTTGCTGCTGCAGCATGCCAGGACACAAGCTCCAAGCTGCAATGTCACCACCATGGAGCATCATGGTGACATTTGAGAACTTTCCCTTGGAACCTGCAGCCAGTCAGTGCCAGCTCCTTGGCATTTGCTGTCTGGCAGGACCAAGCCCAGCTGCCCAGGGAAATGCCTATGGCTAGGATTCATTCTGCTCGAACCCTGACAAAAACAGTTTGAACAGGAGCCATCTCCAGAAAAAACATAATCTGCTTCTGCCCAGGATGAGTCCCTTCCAAACATGCACTGATAACCAAAGTACCAACAGAATACATCCCCTTTATTAAAGAGGAGTGTTCGGGTGAAGCTGATAATTTTACCTTTCCAAACAGACCCCCCTTCCTGGATTCATGTGCATACACACATTTGTGGGTTCCCCAGGAACTAGCATGGACCCTCTTATCTCACATTCAGACTCACAGAATATTCTGAGTTGAAAGGGACCCTGCAAGGATCATCAAGTCCAACTTGTAAGTAAATACACAGTGATTGCATCCACAAACCTGGATGTTATTAACACCATGTTCTGACCAAATGAGCTGATCTCCTCTCAGTATTCCTTCATGGATGTCAGCCTTCTTTTAATCGTGCATCACTTGAGGTACAAGGTGAAGTGTCTGGAAGTTGAAGTCCAGATTTGGCACAAGTGCAGCCCTGTAACTGGTGCACAAAGTGGCCCAACCTCTTGCCCCCATACATTCCCAACAGTGCACCAAGGCATGGGGCCTAACAGTCTTTTAGGATCTCTGCATCTTTTTGGAACAGTCGTTTTCTCTGCATGTTTACAAGCACGGCCCCCCACCCTGTGACCTTACCTAAAGCAACACGCTCTAAGTTACAGCACTTAGGCATCTGTTAGGGCAACCTGGGAATTTTCAGATTGTTCCTGTGGTTTAGGGTGTGTAGCTATATGTGTTTTCCTTCTGTCTTCTTTTATTTTGTTGAAATAGTATCCTAAAAATATGAAAATTCAAGAATGAGAACAGTACTTTGCTAGCAAGCCTCCGCTGTTTGCACCCTAATTTATAATAAAATGAAATCCCATTCCTGATCATCCAAGGTATAGAACTATTTGATTGGGAAAAGAAATGTATTTCAATTAAACAAACCATACATTTTTTGTCGACTGTTGAAAAACCTTCTTCTTTTAAATTCTTTAACTTTTCCTTGTCAGTATTAGCTGTATTTTCAGATACAGAAACATTTTATAGGTTTAGCCAGCCATTAGTTCAGTTTAGAATGGCATTTCTAACTCTATATGTGAAATTGAAGAGACTATTGCTCTGTTAAGTACAGCAAGAGCAAAGAACCAAAACAACTATACAGAGACTGAATGGGATATCAGAAATGAAAGCTGAAGCCTCACAGGGTAGGCATGCATTTTTGATACTGCATAGCACAAAAAGCAACACAGGACTCAGTGCAGCCTTTGCTGTGTACTTTCAATATAAGCAACACAGGCCAGGACAGTTTGCTTATTTCACTACACTCCTTGCATATTTCACCATACTCTTTAACCTTTTAAAGACTAGGTGTTCTGAACCCTGGAATAACAGCAAGGCATCATGAATTTCACATACCAGCCGAAGCTCCTCTGAGGATAAGTGAATACAGGCATGTTCAGCTAGCAGTTTTATCTAGCTTTATAACAGGCCTTGGAGATTACACATTACCATCTGCACACTTTGGATTTAATTTCCATGGTTTGGGATGAGCTGAAAGGCCAATTTGCCAACAGCATACAATTGCCTGCATTTTGATTGACTGGCAGATGAGGGAAGAGTTTTGTATTTACTACAATGAGGTACATTCAATAAGTAACATTTGTAGCATTACCAAAATTAATAGTTCCATCTTGCCAATGGTACTCTTGCTGAAAGAAGTGTACTGACATCCTTCTGCCTTCCTGCACACAAAGGCTTCATACAACAAAATCAAATATAATAGGAAATCAAAACACCTCCAAGTCCTTCTTAGCACACACTAGCTCATCCAGTTGTTACCATAACAACAACAATGGAAGATAAAGCGGATGAGACTTTACTTTTAACACCGAAATATCTGAAGAACTACTTTCCACATGAAAAAATCAAGAGGATACTAGATATTCTCTTCCTCAGTGGCAAAAGGACAGCAACCTCTCACAAGCTGAAAAGCTGCTTGAAGAAGGAAACCTACAAGATGCAATTTAACAGAGGAAAAGAGTACACTAATAGTCAGATTTGGAAAATTTGAAGCAACGTGTTTTTTCTTCTAGCTGTGTGAAGGTCAAAGGAGCCGTGACAGGACACATAATGTCCACTAAAAAGATACTTAGTTCTGTATTTGTGTAACTAAGTAATGAAATTTAGCAGATGACGAAACAGAGCTTAAGCACGCTCAATCTTTGTTTTAATTTCTGTGATACTGTTTCTCAAGACCACAAAGTTTGCTCATACAAGCAAAAACACAAAATGTCTAGTTTAAATATGATATCAATGCAGGCAATCAGCTATTCTAGCTATCCAGAACCCTGACTGTGGACTTTGTGACTACCTGAAGGGAAGAGGCACAACTTCACTGTGTAGAGAAATTGGGCAGAAAAATTCAGTCTTCAGATTAGAAAATAAAGTCAAGCACTGCAGAAGCCTTCAAAAGTCACGAGTTCAGAAACAGATGTAGGTGAAAAGAAGGTAAAGTAGAACACTTCAGTACATTTAATGGAAAAATTGATATTTCTATCTCTTCTACCTCTTCTATCCATCTCCTTCAAGAAAGTGTAATTTATAAAATTTTTTCAGATACTTTTGGTCCTAAAGAATCTAAAAGTGAGTTTGGGGTTCTTTTTAACCAAGGGGTGAGGAATTCTTTTGAAAATGCAAAAGCCAAACAAGAAAATCACACAAACATTTTTCCCTCCCATAAAGAATTCTAATGAAGAATAAATGAATTAATTCTTGCAATTAATTTTCAGAGTTTTTATAATTTCAAGTACCCAATGAGTAGCACTTCTTGCTAATACCAACCAGTACTGTATGTACTTCTGTGTCGGTCTGTGCTGACTTCTATGACTGTGTGTGCTGGTTTCAGCTGAGTAAATTTCCTTTTCTTCACAGTGCCTGGTGTGAGGCTGTTTTGAATTTGGTCTGAAAACAGGGTTAATAATACAAAAATATTTTTGTTATTGCTGAGCAGGGCTTACACAAAAAGCCAAGGCCTTTTCTACTGTTTGTACTTCCACTGACAAGGAAGTTGGGGGTGCATGGGAGGTGGGAAGGAGACACAGCTGGGACAGGTGATCCCTGTCGAAAGAGACCAAAGGGATTTCCAGGCCTTCGTGCTCAGTACATAAGGCTGGAGGGAAGAAACAAAAAGGGGGGAACATATGTCCTCCTGAACGAGTGTTACACATGATGGGGCCCTGCTCTCCCAGAGATGGCTGAACACCTGCCTGACATGGGAAGCAGTGAAATAACTTTTTTTTTTTGCTTTGTTTGTGTACATGGATTTTGTTTTCCCTATTAAACCATTTTTATCTCAACTCAAAAGTTTTCTCACATTTGCCTTTCTGATTCTCTCTCCACTGGTGGGGGATGAGCATGTGGCTGGCTGGGGTGAAACCACAACACTGTGACATTTCTCTTTCCCCAGCTTCAAGTGAGGTTTCACTTAGTTATGCAAGCGCTATGTTTCCAGCTGAATATTGCTGTAAGATTTTTATGCAGGTTTACATCCAGAGGTTCAGTCTGTCATCATGTTCTTCCCTTACCATACTCTTTTGTCTTTAGCACTAAGAGGAGCTACAAAGGAAGGAAGCAATATCAAAACTAATGCATCTGTGCATATGAAGAAATCTGAGACAGACATTTAATGGGAAACAGGTTAAGAGCTTCACACTACTAAGTATATCTGTTCCTGAGTAAGAAATTCTTCACTGTGAGGGTGGTGAGGCACTGGAACAGAGTGTCTAGAGAGGATGTGAATGCCCCATCCCAAGAAGTGTTCAAGACCAGGTTAAAATAGAGCCCTGAGCAACCTGATCTTGTGGAAGATGCCCCCACCTGTGATGTGAGGGTTGGAAATAAATGGTCTTTAAGGCCCCTTCCAACTTTTCTGTGATTCTGATTCTAGGAATTCTTCATCTTAACTTTTATAACCTTCCTCATAAATAACAAATGACAAACATCCCGATCACAAAATAAGATACAGGTCATGTATCAGTATCTCACAAATACTCATACCTGGTGGACATCTATTATCTGTTATCCAATAATCTCAAATGTAGAAAACGCAATATTGACACATAATGTAGACAACATTGAGTAAAAAGCCACATAAACATGCATTTTCTAGAAAGAAAAAAATTATGAAACTTCCTTCTGTTTCCATAACTTTCTTGATTTTGCACTAAAACTAACAAATGACATGCAAAAAGTAAATTATTAAGCACCTGTTTTGACACCTGCCTGCTGTTGGATATCAACTTTCTTGTTTGTTTCATCATTCTTGGCTCAACCACTTAAAGTAGCTTTAAATTCTTAGAATACAATAATTTAGATTTAAGGCACTTTATGAGAGTCAGAAGGGTGAATGACTCACAGTGGAAAAAGTTTTCTTTGAAAAAAAGGCCATTGGTGAAGAGTCCTGTTAATACTCATAAATGCACTGCAGAGATTATCAAGAGCGTTCTCAAATGGGGAACACTTGAAAAGGATGTTTTTAACTGATATGTTATCAGAATAGTTTTTAGAACAATTAAATTAATCAATGAATTCTTAAAGATCCTGAACTCACCCCAAGCTGTAGAAAAGTCATGCACTAAATTTCTGCCTAATGCATTCAGAATTGACTGTCATTGGCATCAGGCCCCATCCCAGACAAATGGGAACTGGCAGCTGCAGCACCAGCCAGAGAGGTGCGGGTGTGGGTCCATGACTGCTGCTCCGCGGGAAGAAAAAAGCAAATGCTCCCGGCACAGGCCACCGGGGTGGTAGAACCCGCTAGATGGTGCTGTTTGACCACATATTTTTTACCTTTGTCCTTGAAAATTACAAAAAATAACCATAGAGTGCTACAATTTTTGTAAAAAAATATAGCATAAAGTTTCAGAATAATTTTTTTATCAGCTTTGTCCTCATCGTTCATGTGAATGGTACTGGTCTCCATCAAATCTCTTTATTTAGGCAACGTTAGATCAGAAAACTAAACTTTGGCCTAGTGGGCTTAGAGATATATTCTCTCTTTTCAAACCGTTGTTAGGCTTAACAACAATTTAACAACTTTACAATTCTTAGGCAGCTCTAGTGATAATGTGTATTCTTCAACCATATATTAAATTATAGCCTGGAAAAGACCTCTCATTTTATTAATTCAAAGAAATAGTCAGGTTTGAAATAATTTACATTGCAGATTAAATAAAAAGCAAAACCTAGGTTGTAGGAAACAGAACATGACCTTTTGTTTCCTGAACCTTTTCCAGTTTACTCACTGGCAAATATTATAAGTTCACTGCACAGAAAGACAAAGTTTAGTTTTTCCAAATGGCTTATTCCACTTTGTCTACACTTCAGAATAATAGTCTCTAACAGCCTAACAGTTCCATAAACCTTGAGTGCATTCTAGGAAGGGGGCAGAGGGGAATTATGTAATACCTAAAAGAAATTTTGGTGTCAAAATGGCAGCTAACTCACAAAGGATGGTAATTTTCTCTTGGAAAAAAAACACACACACACACACACACACACACACACACACACACACACACACACACACACACACACACACACACAAAGGTTAGACATGTAGGATTAGGAGGCAAGAATAATGGGTTGAGCCAAAAGGAAATTTTACTGAAGGGGGCAGGGACAAAGTATGTAAAGCGCTAAGCCATTAATATACAGCACACTGTAGAAGAAGAATAAGAGTGATAATGGGAGACAGTGAAGGTGTAATCACTAGCAGATTCAGTAGAATTTAGAAAATAGGTTGCTTATTGCTGGAGGCCTAAAAGTTCGCAACGAAGCATTCAAGGATCACATTACAGTTTACTTTTCCTGATTTCTTATGAAAAGCTCAGAAACAAGGCTGAACCCAAAAGTTAGCTTCAACATTTTAGATAAATAAAAAATCCAGTGCTTACCTGAGCAACAATATACAGGAAGCAAATATGCTGGTGAAAACTGCTTATATATGCAAATTCACCATCATGCCTCTAGAACCTAGTATAAAACAGTGACTTTTAGAGCATTTTAAAGACATTGTTTTAGATACAAGAGGATGCAGCCTCAAGCTGTGCCAGGGGAGGTTCAGGATGGACATGAGGAAGAAGTTTTTCACTGAAAGGTTTGAAGCATTGGAATGGACTGACCAGGAAGGCAGCAGAGTCACTGTCCCTCGAGGTGTTCAAGAAGAGACTGGACATGGCACTCAGTGCCACGGTTTATTGGACAAGGCGATATTCAGGCACAGGTCGGACCTGATGGTCTTGGAGGTCTTTTCCATTGTCATGATTCTATGATTCTATCACGTAGGATTTACATAGCCTTAGAATGGTGAGCACAAAATACAAACTTTCTAAACTACACAACATTTGGTTTATAATTCTGATTATAAACCAAAATTGATTCAAAGTATGACTGCAGGTGTTTAATTTAGTCTTTCAGATATAAAGCTGACAACAATGTTAAAGGCAAACCAGAAAACTAAGAACTAAGAAATAAAACATTTCTGATATATTCTGTCTTTCACTAGCACAAATAACTTACTACCAGACTAGATTATTCAGCAAATTAATAGTCAATATTTATTATAATTTCTAATTGCTAGTAATTAAAAACAACATCAGTGAAGTTAAAGATGTTAAAAACTTGAAGCACTGCTTCCAGCTTTACTGGAACACTGGGCTATGCCTTCTGTTCAAGCATAAACAGCCTTTGTTCACTGCTATACTACCAATAACAAATTGATAGCTTGGTGTAGCAAACTGACCCACAAAACATAGGTTTCAACACAAAAGATTTTTCTGCACAAATCAACAACTTCTTATGCTATTAGCTTACCAGGTAGCCTACCACATATTTTATTGTTCACTGTAGAATACAGTGAGTACAGAGAGTAATGAGCTGATGAAAATTTCAATTCCTCTAATTTTTAATAATAAACTATTTTAGCACTGAAAAGTAAAAAAGGGTTGCTATATAATGCCAGATCTAGTAAAGATTTTTAAAGTGCTTCCTTATAGTTTCAAACATGTATCTGGATATACTAATTACTGATAAAAATTTCTAGGTGTACTAATACTGATACAAAGTTGTCAACTTTGCTTCACTAGTCTGTTTTCAATTTGTTCACCCTCATTCAAGGGTTAGGAAAATTTGCTGTAAGAATATTAAAACAGATTTGTAAAAAAGGTTGCTAAAAATCTAAACCCAGTTACCATCATCTGAGGAATGCATGCAGGCACACAGAGACTAAAATTACCATGGTTCAGCTCCATTAAGTGATGCTATCTACTGCAAACTGATCCAGAGCATAGCTTTATGTAATTCATCTAAAGCGGAATGGTTTTCAAGGACACAGTCCTGTATTGCTGGTAAAACTGAAGAGCTGAAGTTTTGAAGGCTCTCCCTACCCCACTTATTTGAACGACATGGGTTGCTTGAATAGGCTTTTTAAACACTCAGCATTAATTGGTAACAGAGACTAGATTGAAATCAGTCGAGTTCTTTTAACCTTTCCCAAATACCCTCACATCTTCAAGTTTCACTTAATGTAATTGTAAAAACAGGTCTACTGTTACTCAACTCTCAAGGGTGGCATTAACTTCATTAGGTGCTGTTTGTACAATGTGTTAAGCTCCTCATTAGAACATGCACAGAGGTATTTTAGACTAATGAGGCTCTATTGTTATAACCTATCCCTGCTTAATTGCAATTTCTTCATAAGTAGATGATGTGGTGCAAACTCTCTTAAATGGCAAATACTGGTACAACAATCCGATTTAATTGATGTGTACATTAAAATAAATCTTCCCATTAGGCTGCAGGCTGTATGCCTATTAGCCTCAGAGAATAAAAAATATTTTTTAGAGAGAAAAGAAAAAATACATGTGTCCAACCACGGACCTCACCCATTTGCAGAAGGGTGCTGCAGACTCCTTCCTTCTCTACAGCCCTACGCAGCACCACCAGATGGGCCCTACAGCTACCAGTGAGATAGAAACATGGAATCATTTAGACTGGAAAAGACCTCTAAGACCACTGAGGCCAGCACTGCCAAGTCCACCACTAAATCATGTCCTCAAATGCCACATCTATGAGTCTTTTAAATACCTCCAGGAATGACAGGTTTCAGCTCACCACATCTGTGTTTTACAGCAGCAGCCTTCATCATCACCCTCAGTTCAGTTGATTCACTGCCTTCTCTCACACTAGAAGAGATACACACCCAGAGGTCACGATAGTCATTCTCTCACAGGACCTAAACTGTGCTATTGGAACTGTGCTTGTGGTGATAAAAAGGACAGATGAAGTCACTCAGCTTGCAAATGCCTCCAAAAATGCTCTACAGAGGACAAGTATATACAGCAAATCATTTGGAATTAAATAAATTAAGCAAATCAAGGCAAAAACAAAAGCAAAATCAAATAAGGCAATATACAGGCTGCAAGTATGAATTTTGTTTCTGAACAATGTCAGTTCTGTGGTCTTCTGTCTTCTTCATGCAGGAAGGATACCAGGCCTATGTAAATTTGAATCATGACAAATACCAAACCTCCAAGGGAAAAGAAATGCACCTAAGCTTTAGTTCTTTTGCACTGGCAAGGCTCCTTCAAATTATAATTCCTGGGCAAAAAAGTCTTTTGATTTTAACACAGAGAAAGACAGTAGATAAAGCCATGTCTGTGTATACAGAGATAGAAGTTAACCTCTGAAAAGGCATTCAAAAGGAAAAAGTATCTTTTAAACAGGATATGTCTTTTTATTTCACTTTCAGGAAGCACTCTACTCCACAATCACATGAGATTAATCTTGTATCTCTAACCTTTCCTCCTACTGTTTGTGTTAAATAAAAATATATGATAAGAGGTAGAAAGGGACAATATAAACAAGTGGGGGCAAATTCTGCTTGGGACTACATGAAGGCAGTAAACCACCACTTTTTTTCTAGAGAAGAGAAAAACAGGTTTCAAGTGCTTATATTTCATGGATCTGTTTACTTTCCTCCTAGCCTAGTCTAATTACTTCCTGAGAAAATCAAAGCAACCAAATCCATGAGTTGTTCAGATCATCTTTATGATTACTGTAGGCAAGTTTCTACCCAGTGAGGGTTTTCCATGCTTCCTACCTGCAAATCAAGTTCAGTGTTGCAGCACAGGGTTGTCTGACAGTGATTGGATCCAAATTCTGATGAAGTTTCCATTCACCTAGGTGGGGTTTTGTATAATACCTCAAATGCCATTCCTGTTTTAATTATTTGCTACATGGATATACTAACAAAGCTGTCCTTGTTGGCTTCCTAGAACCATGTTGTTGTTGCTTTGCTGACAGCTGTATTATCAGGTGGTATCTCTTTAATGTTATTATGGTCTTATGCATCTTCTTGGTGCTGCTACTCTAGCTGAACATTGCTGGAATTTCCTATTTTATTCACTAATGTCTTTGCCCATACACCTCTTGAGAGGAAGTGCCACTGTACAGTCAGCAATATTTTACATAGTACACACCAATACCTCATTTACCAAATGAAGTGTTTAATAGAGCAGAGGTCTAGCCAGGAGGCAGCCAGCTCACCACAAAGATGACAATAGTATGGATAAGCAGAAATTTCCAACATTTCACAATGCTATGCGCTGAATTAATTTCTTCCTTTCATGTCAGCAGCCACCAGCTTAGTAAAATAGTTACTTCTCACTCCTAGCAACATTTTACTCTAGGTCTCTCAGTAATCTTCATTATTAATACAGAAAATTGGAATACATGACCTGAACAAACTCATCAGATTCAGCTGTGCAAATAAAGATATTAACATTAGTATTACAGTACTGAAGAGAATAGATCAATTCAAATTTTTTAGTGGACTGATAATACAGCAAAAGTCTAGAAACCATTTAGAGAGAGGGGAACACAAGCATTTACAAAGCTGAATTTATTTAACTTTTTAAAGCATATCCTACAAAGAGCCAGTCTTTATTAATAGTAATGATATTTCATTATGATATTTCAGTCAATCAGATGAAGTGGGTTTTTTTCTTCTTAATCACAAACACAAGTCTCTCACACAGGGCAACAAACTTGGGGGTTTTTTTCTCATACACTTTTTGTCTTATCAGCCTCAGGTGCTCAAGAATTAAGGCTTGAATTTTTAGGTTTCAGTGTTTCCTTTTGTTAAAAGAAAATTTTGCAAAGTCTCATCTTCTAAGGTAAAGTTGGCTTTCACAACCCCACCACATCAGACTGTCTTCTCCACCCCAATGGCTTTCTCCCAAATTCATTGAGTGTGTTTCTTTAAAAAGCTTTTGCTGTGTGGAAGTAGAAGCTTGCAAACACAAATACGGACCTCCAAAAGTTGAGCATATGGGAGTTCTAGGACGAGGAAGGGAACTGGATGCTCCTACATTGGAGTAACTGAAACAGCATCTACTAAGGTGACCACCAAGAGAGGGAGCAGAAAAGACATAGTTTAAAGAGCATGTTCTAACAACAAGATTACTGAAGCAAAACAGTCACTGGCTTCCACAAATATGGACGCCGCACCATTGATTTAATTCCTGTGTACTTCTAGGCGTAATTCTTCTATGCTACATGTTCTTCTATCACTCTTACTCCACCTGACAGTTTTCTGTCCCCTTGCTCCACAAACTTGTCTGTGATTTCACACATGAGTTCTGGTCCCATGCAGCATTCAGAGTAGCACAGGAGGAGGCACAGCAATTCCACGTATCTACCTGTAGCATCCCACATACTCAACACAGCATTTGTGTAAGTTAAAGCAGGAACAGGCAGAACTGAAAACTCCCTATATACAAACTGAGTGTTTCTCACTATTGCAAATAAAGCACAGATTAGAACAGATTAAACCCCAGTTCAAGAGGGAAACCAAGAAATCTAAGATCCAAAAAAGGAATGGAATATTGGAAACTAGATATAAAACTTACCTAAAAATGTCCAAACTGATTTTAGAGTGACCAACATGTGACCTCTATTTCTTTCTGGAATTATTTGTGGAAAGGTGCACTTTTCACATCTCCACTTAAGAGGGAAAAAATATTATTTTTTTAATAGACTTGGTACAAGCAGGGAAAAAAAATGAGACAATCCCAATCATGAAAGACAATGTTGGCTCTGAATCAGAACAGCTGCTTCTGTATATACCACAGAAAACAAAAATTATGAGAGCTAAACCCATAAAGCAAGAACTCACCACCCCATTATTCTAGGGATCATAACAGACTAATTATGCAGTCCAATTTACAGGCCAGTAAATTCTGAAACTCAGAACAAACTGATAAAATGACGACTCATTGATTCCCCTACTCCTTACTAAAAAATCTATAAGCGTTTGTGGCCACATTCCAGCCAAGATGTAAGCTCTTCCAAGAATGTACATAATAACATTCACTACTATCTCATTTCACTAGTATGACCTTCAGCCACAAGTTCAGCAGCTGGTTTATTGCTCATTTGGTTCATTCCTGGATGGTAATAAAATTCAATGTTTTTTTCAAAATATACTTCCTGACATCTCTTTACAAACTCTGTCTAACAGCATCTCCCTGTATGATCACTTCAACTTGTGATATTTAGGCAGTTTCTTAGCAGTCACCTATCACAAGGCACAAAGTCATCCCTAGCATAAATGAAATCTCTCGCTCTGAATGCCCAGATTTCACCCCTTTTTTCTTCCTATCGCATAACAGGAGACCATTTAGTACAAACAAAAGGACTTAAAATGTGTGTAACACAATTGGCATTGTTAATATATTCCTGAATGTCTCTATCTTCAGAAGAAATACTCCAGGGACTGAGAAAGCAAGCATAATCTACCATTTCTTTTACTGAAGTAATTCACTTTATTTTGATGGGGAAAAAAAAAAGCCAAACAAAAAAACCCCACAGTAGTCATAAGGAAAAAAAAAAGTGTACATTTTTCCAGATAATTTCTAACCTTTTAGTAACAACTGCTGCAGACTGAAAATAAAATTGTATGAGGTTCAAGAACACCAGCCACATTTTTTCCCTCCCTGCCTGCCTATCAGAAATAATTGCAACAGTCCTAGACTCCACAAGATATAGTCTAGCAGATAAGCGATAACAGAGTGTCAGTGACAAAGGTCAGAATTAAAGGGCATAGTTTGACAATTGAGAAAAATAAGGATACAGTTGGCCAAATATGAATATGGAGTTCAAGAAAAGTAGATTAAAGGAAGAGGAACTCAAGAAATAAAGGGGAAAAGTTGTTTTCATTGTATGAGACAGCAAGAGATAGAGTAAAAAATTTTACTCAAGCTTATAAGCTACTGAGTTACCAGTTTCTTCAGAACATGAAGAACAATTCTCTGGGGAGAAGTCCACGTACAGCAGATAGCCACACCATCAAGAGTATCAACTTCTTCCCACACCTGATCCATCGCATCAGAAAGAGAAAAGATACTGGTGTCTGTTAACTACTGCTAAGGGATGTGAAGTGAGCAGCTACAAAAAGTAAGTTCTGTATCTGCCCCACATCTCTATTGGTGACATTTCTGTAGGTATCTTGACCTCCCCTGAAAATATTTATGAATATCAGAAAGACATTGAGGGATCAACTGCTTTTAAATTTGCCTAGTGGTTATAAACTACACAGTTTTCATATCCTTGCATCAAAATAGGGCAATTCCAAAGATTATAATACAGTATAGATCCACACAAAATAAAAATTGCATGAATCCAAGTCTTATCACTTATACAGGCACCATCAGGTCAGCCCTTCTGGGCTCCTAACTACAACAACCATCTAGTATTTTTCAGCCCTAAAATTATCTCCAAAACAGCTCAAGATCACAGTTGTGCAATGCACTAAAAATCAATAGTAAACTCAGGTTGTGTGGACCTGATAATAAGGAGGAAAAATCATCTCTTGAGCATAGGTGACAACAGTACCACCACTGTACCTTCCTGTTCCCACCAGAAATGCATCTCATAGGCCTGCTCCTTTTCATCAATCCAGGGTGTTACTGCTGCAACATTCAAGGCAGATAAGACCTCTTAATAAGCAAGAGCCATGACAGTCTCAGGGCACTGTCACACAAACCTGTTTTTCTTCACATGGCCATACATAACACTGATTGTCACTGCAACAATGCTCCTGAGGTGGAACTGGCAGTGTTAGGTCTATGGATTGACTTGATTTACATTATTCTGTGATGCTGTGTAGTCAGGCCTCAGCTGACCTAAACTAGCTCAGTAACACCAGCTGTGTAGGCAGGAGCATTTGACTCCCCAGCCTAGTCCCTGACCTGGTTAGCATTGCACTAGCATGGCAAACCTAGAAGCCCTTCAGCACAGGCATATGCAAGTAGCCATATAATTGCAGGCTGAAAAACACACCCTTACCACTTACTATTGTGGTATAGGATGGAAAACTGTAGTTTAGAAGCAGGCAGGGTCCCCTGTACGAAACTGTAAAACTTGACTGTTTTGTAGAACAGCAAAGATGCATAAAATTGGAGGAAAGGAATCATGTCATAGTTTTTTCTTGCTAAGAATGTTCCTGCAATTACTCATTTAGGGAAAAAATCAATTGCCCTCTCACTGTACTTGCTCTTTAACATAGAGAAAGAACACAGCTGCCATTCTGACTCCTAATGAAGGGGTTTCATTACATTTTACTGTACAAATAGATTGCTTTCAAAGATAAATACGTCATATTAATGATTTACAAGCTCATTATGTCACTTAAGTTTTCTAAATAGTTCTAAGAATATTTCTTTCTTTGAAAAAGATAAAGACTTCCTAAGTGAATAGATATGAACAACACAACAGAGCCAAAGCAAATTCTTCTTGTGATTAGAGAAGGAAAAAGCTTTTGTATTTGTTGAAGGTTATATCACTTGTTTTATGGGAGAGTAATAGAGTACAGAGACTTTGCCTAGTTAGGCAGCTCCATGTTTGTAGTCTATGATCACACAGGATCAAGTACAGACTAACAAAAAGGCCTAGATAGCAGGAAACCAAACATGTACAGCATAATGACTCAAGGAGGCAGAATCCAAGTAGCTTAAATACAGCTTCTTAAGTACAGGTTTCATGGGGAATACTTAAAGATGATGAAAAGCATATACATTATTTATTTTCCGTCTTTTTTATTAAAAGTCTTCCCACATTTATTTGGAATTTTTGCTTCCAAGGAAGCAGCTGTTTCGTCTTTACCTTTCTTAGCTATTATGCTAATCCTGTATTTCAATAGTTATGTTTCACGCATTTATAGATTTCATTACAATTTGCTTAACAGTTATCACAAGCAAATTTTATATTAAAAAAAAAAAAGTTTAGGTATTTAGTTATGCAAAGAAACCAGAAACAAAAGAAATTTAAAAAGAGAAAAATACATCCGTTTGTTTAGATGTCTTTGCATTTACCAATAAAACCTGTGGATAGTCCAAATGGATTTGTACTGTTTCACTAGCTGTTCATAGATGCTGAAAACAGCATCTATGAGTGTATTATATTAAACACCTTTGGTCACTCTCATAGACAAATCTTCATTACATGCTGGTCCAAAATGAAGTTTAACAAGATTTCTAAATGCTTTGGATGTTAAATTAATTCCATAAGAGGATTTGCAATATAAAGATTTCTGATTATTTCACTCCCTAACCTAATCATTATAGTAATCTTCAACAAACAGAAAACCATGTAAGTTTGTAGTTAATGTTTGCCAATTTATGGAAAAACTGGTTAGACAAACTGATTTTGTCCAGTTGGGTCCCTGTGCATTGAGAATTAAATGACTACCTGTATTTAAATTGAACTGCAAGGATCTGACTTTTATAGCAGCCACTTGCACACATGTGGACCAACTCATCACTGGAGAAGTGCAATATAATAATTTTGGCATCTTCACAATAGGTGCATGTAGTCACTTCTTAAAAATATACAAATTTGTTATTCAAACTTGGACACTTAGAGATAGGTAGATCACAAAGTAGAATTTATGACAGAACATGTTTCAGTTTTAGGTACAAACCTGAAAACAAAACATAATATGAAATAGAGTTCATGTTTTACACTCCTCAATTCATCCAAACAAGTTATTGCTATTTATAATGAAATTTCAAACACACAGTTCACCTAGATTTGATAATTTTTGTTCTCAGGTAACCTTCTGAAGTGCTGCAGATAAAAAAGAAAACTCCCTTATGATGTCACAACACTACGTTACTCATTAACTGATTTTTAAACCTAGTTTGAGCTGAAGTCACACCAAGAAAGCACTTCCTACAGCAGAGAAAGGCTGTGTGTTTCATGGATTGCTCCAGAATTGAACTTACCTAAGTCTGCAGTTAGCTCCATTAAAATGCTGAAAAAAGGAAGCTCCTTGGAGGACTCTGTTTTTCTTTCTGAAAGTCAGAACAGCTTCCGAAAATCAAGTAATGATGCCCCAGCCAGTCCTACGGAGAGTGTTGGATCAGTATTTATAAGGTAAATCCCAATATATTTGAATATTTTGCATGTGCTCAATGATGGGGGAACAGGACAGCAACAGAGGAGGGCACTGGGACAAGTACACTAACAAAAATACCTAGATAAGGAAGCCTAATACGAAAAGGAAATGCACGTAGAGATGGTAATTTCATGTATGCTACTGATTGCACTGGGAAGGGGAGCACTACTGTAAAGGAGAAACTTATGATGGAAGACAGAAGGGTATTTTTTTCTGTTTCCTAATCTATTGACACTGAAATAGAGCTTTGAATGTGTATAACACTATATACTAATAAAACTCAAGTTTTAAAGTGACCTTTATAGGGTCATCCAAATATCTATAATATTTGAACTCTGTACAAAACAAATGTAAACTTTGTTAGATCAGGGAGTTTAGCAAAACATTTTCATGTGTGTTTTTGTCTAAAGAGACTTCATAATGTTTATTAAACTAATTTTCAAGATGAGTGCCACCTTATTCACAAGAAATATTCAAGGAAGTAGAAAACTTACTAAATGAATTCTGGTAAAGGGTTTCCTGATAGAACATTGCAAAAAAAAAATTAGGGGAAAGTCTGTTTTCTTACTTTGGAAGGGTGGACTTGTTGAATTGCAAATTCCCTCTGTGGTGGAATTCATTGCAATGCAGAGTTCTAGATAAATCATGCACATTTTATACAGCACAAAAAAATGAGGGAAGGCAATGTCAGAGGGCTACTGGCACTTAGTGCTTATCCTTCCTCATCTACTGCAGGAGCAAGACAAGTAAATATTCACAGTACTTATGTCAACCCATCATGAATAAAATAGCTTAAAAAGCTATTCAAAATATCATTAGACATTTATTGGTTCTTAATCTGCTTGAAAATTCTTTGCCAAGGGCTGGTCCTGTATGGTGCTGAACAGCCCTGAAGAGTGATTTGGAACCTCTAAATAGTCTTTGTGTGGCTGAATTACATTTCTTTGTGGCTATGCACAAATTCTTTAAATGGGGTGACAGATCTTATCACTAATTGGGTCACTTACTATAAAAGAGCCTGTTGGCCTAATTTTTCTCTTTTGGAATATTATTAGGGCTTTTTAATATTATATCTGCATATCATCCTTTCTTTCAACTCAAATGTCAGAGAGATAATGTCCAACAGTTTGAACAGATAATAGAGAATCAGAAATTTAAAGTTTAATTAGAGATTTCAAAGACTCTTAACTAGAACTTTGAGCTTGTTTTTAAGAAAAAAAATTCACGACTTTTCATATGCCTCTTAATCTCATTTTGCATGGGACATAAGTAACATACAAAGGTATTCAGAGGGCAACAAAACAAGTTGGTGATTTTTACCCACTTCCTAATTTGGACAATATAAATTTTGTCCTCCTTTCTGTGTCCTGTCCAGATCACGGGGCAGACAGATCTCCCTGCTTTTTTATTTACCATTAAATAACCAGTACACAAAAAGCTGCCATATATGCTCTGGGGGCAATGTGACCAGGCCTTACAAAGAACAGGTCCTTTACCCCAGATTTCTCAATAATCAACCTGCCTGCCAAGTACCGAGTGGTAGGAGCAGGCCTTCTAGAAAACCAGTTCACTCAGTTGCTGGTTCAGTAAGGACAATATGATTATAAAACCTTGCTGTGAAACTATACCTCTATCAATAGCAATGATGGAGTAGCAGGCTGCAAATACTAGGCAATCATATAAGAAGGATGCACAATAGCACATAATGAGCTAGATGGACTGAGCTCTCACCAAACTTGCTTTTCATGTGTTTGTCACAGTCAGAATATTGAAAATGAGACACATGAAAAATCATGGAAAATTATTTTGGAAAAAATAAATGCAGGCTCTGCATTTTTAGGTACTCTTTTCATACAGTCTTATTTATTTGGAGCATATTTTCTATATATGAAGATTCACCCACAGAGAAAATTTAATGATCCTTCTTGTTCATTCTAATTATTCATGCCCGGGGAGAAAAACTGACTATATGCCTAAGTTTTTATATACATCTGGTTTCACCTCACTGTAATTGGCATGTGGATGAGCATGAATTTGGCAGAAACCAGGGAGTTATTAACATTTCATAAAGGGGAGCTCACAGTGTATTGCCATGGCAGCATGTTGTTCCTGACATAGAGCAAAACTGATTTCAGAAGGAAATTGTGCTCAAGCTGAGGTGTCAGCCACATATTATCGATACAAAATTTGTATTGATAAAAGTACTGGCCACATATCTTTGCAGCATTTCATCAGTATGAATGCATAGAGTTGTTCTGACATCAGAACAAAATATGGGCTAAAAACCAGGGATCTTCAAGCTCCTATTTGGAGCCCATCCCTATAATATGAGTCAATACCCTGTATCCAGTTCTCCTAAAATTTAGGAAAATCTTAAGGCTTTTGATTTTGAATAATCCCCTGAGTGACTCTAGGAAAAAAAAAAACCCAAACATATTGAACACAAGAAAATTAGTTTTTTCAGCAATTTAGACCACCGGTTCTGTGAATGTCATAATGCTATGTATGTTTACATCAATCTTAGCAATAATCACATTACAGGTTATATTCTAAATGCTTTAAAAAATTCAGCATTGGTCAGTAACAGTGATATTAGGTGAGAGTTAAAAACAATTTTTTTTTAATTACAGAACAATGTTTTTAAAATTACAGAACATGGAGAGGTTTGTTTTCTAACTATCTCATCAAAATGGAAATCAAAAGGGTTCTCGAGTCCAGTCCTGACCCGGAAGCTCATTTGGTGCACTACAATATACAAATACAGTAAATACAGCACTCACATTTTGCATCTGTGATCTGGCATTAATTTTTACCTATCTTTTGCTTACAACAAAATAACAGAAAAACTCTGTAACAACAAGTAACATAAACTTTAAAGATGGTTTTGTTACAGACAGGTTTTTGCTGGGACACAAAAAGGAACCCTATATCCAGATTTCCTCTATGAAGATTTTTTGATGGAAAGCTTTTTTAAAGGAAATTCTGCATTGAAATTATATCCCTCAGAATCTTCCAGTGTACTGCTGTAAGACTGAGGCTTAGCTCAGACTAATTTAAGAAGTCATGTTAAAAAGATAGGCACACACCACCTTCTAAAAGGTGTGTTGTTTTTATAGTTCTGTTATGAGCACCTGAAACACTGGCAACTACCTTATTGCTCAATGGCTTGCATCTGGGCTCTGGCATTCACCCTTACTGGCCTGAATATGAAGACATATTTACATTTGTTTTGGTTTCTTTTTCCCCAGAGTAATATAACTTCTAGTTCTAAATAAGACAGAACAGTAACTGTATAAGCACAGTCAACTAGCTTATTATTCACAGCTCCATCTGATGTAAAGACTGTGAACAAACTGAGAGTATGATTAATTCTTTCACATTATCTTATGTTCCTCACTTTAACCTTTCTCTTCTAAGGGTAAGGACAAATCTTTCCTAATCTTCTGGAAAGTCTGGGCACTCTATTTCCTTGTAGAAGATTCAATTTATCCTCAAACAAGTCTGTTTTCATTTTTTTATATACTTAATGCACCATACTGCTGCACTTCAGAGACTGCCAGATGACTAAAGGTTTTTCTCAACAAAATGATCACCCTATTTACACATATCATGAATGTTTGCATGCACTTGGGCACATGTTGTTCCAAAAAGGACCCACATGTATTCATTTATGATACTCAGATTGAGTAATTATATACGTGCATGCGCCTTATTTATTAGATACACATCATCTGTGTGTATCTAATGAATAATAACATACAGATGTAGCTGGATTGAAATTTTTGTCCAAGTCATCTCTATACAGAGATGTCACACTTGGATATTGTCCAGGATTTCCTTGGACATTTTTAATCAAAGGATGACATACCAAGTTAATGTGACCCATCAGAGCAGAACAAGCAATACTTACATTTATCTTTTTTAACACAGATGGACAATATATTAAATGAGAACGTATATCTCTTTTATTAAAAATGGAAATATCTTTTTTAAATTATAAATGGAGAAAGTGCGGATTTTGCTGCCATGAGATTTCATACAATCATTTTAAATTACAAGATCTAGGTAACACGGTATTATAATATGTTAGCGCTGACATTCATGAGGCATCCAGACCAATATACTGCATGAAAATATGCCATAACTGCCTTTTTTTTTTTATTGTGAGCTAAGAGGAGACAGCGACGTGTTTTTCAGCAAAATGCCAACTGGCTGAGTGCTTTCTCATAGCTGGCAAAACCAAACTGTTAACACATCACAAGGTTGCTTTTTCCAATATGTAAGAAAGTTGCCATGAACAATTTGGAGTGAGATGAAGATTCCTTTATTTCAGCGGTTGTACTGGAGGGTTTTTCCATTAACCCTTCATCCCATACCGTTCTTTTGATCACCATGGCACAGTAAGACACAGTGGTGATGCTCACAGCACAAAGGGTGTCTTCTGTGACTCCACACAGGTAATTTTAAAGGTCACTGGTCCTAAAATGGCAGTAAATGTGCTGACGAGTACCTGTGCAATGTGTTACATGCTCACCGAGAGGTGGGCTGACACCATATTACTGATAGCCCAGAAGTTTTGCTGGCAGTCTCTCTCCTTTGTCCTGCTGGGTGTTAGAGCACGAGTGTAGCATGGTCTCGTTCACCCAACCGTTTCAGCATGGAGCCACAAGGAACAGCCCCGGTATGCTCGTCCATTTGTGATAAACTCTCCAACTAGCTTTCAGCCCCATGCACTGCCTTGTCTAAAGGGGGGTTCAACCAGTACAGTAATCCAGGCTACTTTAAACAAAAAAACAGGAAGAGATAGTCAGATAAGACTTTCAGTAAACAGCTCAGAAGAAAAATATTACCTCATATGGGTATCTATAAAGTAATTTCGAACTTCTAAAAGCAATTATTAAATTCTTAATCCAAGCAAGGAACAAGACTCACCTGGCCAAAACTGCTTTTCACTCATTGTAAAATCGCACCATTCACTGTGTTCTGGCCCTAGTTATCTTCCACAGACTATTTTGGACCTTGGCTCCACCTATTTTGAGCATACTTCAGGTATGCTGAGTAACTTTAACACTGTTTTTGAGCATTCCTGATTGAGTCAGGAGTATCATCAACATCAGCTCAGATCAGGTATGGCTTTGTCTAGCTGGGTCTTGTACCCTCCAAAGACAGTCTGTAGCCACTCTGGGCAACTTCTTCCAATGCTGCACCACCTTTTTAGTCCAGTTGTTTTGTGGTTTTTTGTAGTATGCATCTCACAAGCTGGCTTCACTCTGATTTGTGGATGACTTGTGTGTATTCTAGAAATTAGAATTTTTTTCCCTGTTTCAACATCTTTTCAGACGTCTATTGGTTTGTGTCTCATACTATCAAAGCTCCTATTTCTATCTAACATAAGACTGCTTTACTATCACATTTCAACTATAAGGACTTAGCAGGTTTTTCAACACTTAAAGGCTTCCAAAACATTTGCATAGCCTTCACAGAATCCTACCAATGCAGAATATCACAAAGAAAACTGAAGATATATACAATGACCTATTAGGCAAAAGTACTTGTGATGTATATATACAGGTCATATACAATGACCTATTAGGCAAAAGGCACTATTGAGGCTGTAGCTCTTAATACATATTTTTATACCTACAAAGACATACAAAAGAACTTTCTACTGAAGAAAAATATGCTCAAAGCACACAGAATGCTTGTAACCACTCTACTAATTTTCTGCTTTGTTTCTTTCCAAGAAGTTCCCTCATATTCAGGCATGCTGACACTTGCCAGATAAACTGAAAAATACTTTATGAACAGCCACAATCACTGCACTGAAATAAACCTTGTTGATTAAGACAGCCTCTAATGTTGTCTATTTCCAGCTAGATTGTCTTTTTCATCATTCAACAGCAATGTCCTAGCCATGAATCTCTAGGCATGGGTAGCAGTTCCACTGCTTTTTATACTGACCTCTCCGGTGTGTCTCATTAGGCACTTTTACTGTTTCTTGCTTCACGTCCTTCAAGATATGATTCATAACTATTCTGATAAATTGAGAAAACAGATTGGAAAGCAAAAAAAAAAAAAAAAAAGAGCAAAATGCACGAAGGATATGTAGATGGTCATACTTAATCAAGTCTTACAATTTGCTGCTGATGTACTAGAGGACAGCATCTCAGCTGACATTTATAAAAGCATCATTAGGTCATACTGCCTGATTACTAAACCTGAGCCAGCCTCACCTGTTGTGAAACAAAAAGACTTTACCACAAAATATGACCAGTGGTGCTGTGTATAGGACAGATGAAATAATCTGTTAAACTCCTCTTTATACAACCTTCATAAAACCACTGGTGTTGAGTATGAGGGATCATGCTTCAGAAAATACCTAAACCTACAAGAGACAGTTCATAGAAAAAAAAAAAAAAAAAAGTCCCAAGCCACAATTTATATGTTTTATCTGAGACTACAGATAAAATGAAAATTATGAGAAAAAATAGACAGGTTTTCACTGTTCTTCATATTTAATAAATTAAGAAGTAATGGCTTTAGATTTCAGCAACAAGGATTCAAGACCATGTTGTGGATTGAGGACATCCCCCAGATGATAGCAAACACTGGAATTGGTGGTCTAGGCACACTTAGGACTTTTAAGAATAACTGAGACAGGAGTCTTGCCAGGAGTGACACAGGAATAGTAGGCCTTAACTCAGGACAGGAAATTAACTCAATGACTCAGTGAGTCTCTCCCCATTCTGCTTTTCTGTGATTTCATATGTATTGTAAATCTTTTTGTTTTGCAATGAAATTTTTTCCTATTGTTCCATCCCTAATTTTTTATCCTTTGTCGTGTTACACATAATGTTGAAGGTTCTAATTACTGAAAACCCTGAATCCCCTCTAAGGTTTAATATACTCTTCAGAGTAGGAACATGTGAATTTTAGTCTATACAGCATCACCAGTACTGCAGGCATTAAAAAGTAATCAGTAACTTTATAGTACACTACTTTCTCTTTCTCTCCCTAATCTGCCCTTCAGCAGTTAAAGAAAAACACAGCCCAGATTTTCTCACAAGGGGTCACTTGGTGACAGCTTGATCTTCAAACACTTGCTTTACTGTATCTGTATATATGAGCAATTATCACATTACAGTAAACGGTCCTTTGTGCTTTTTCTTTTTATGTAAGACTTGATCATAATAAAACATATGGTTTTCAAGTATATTCCACTCACATGAGCAGTCCCACATTTGCTTCTTTAATATAAGGCACTCCTCCCTGAATATTCCTGAGAATCCTGATATTCAGAGCTTTTATAACTCAGGAGAGTGCCCTCTCACTCTGAAGTTGCTGCACCATATACAGTTTGACAGAGCTTGGTCACAGAGTTTCTTTTTCAAATCCTAGAAAAACCCCACAAGCTATAGTCCTGGTTCATTGTTTGTTACCTCCAGTGTCATTATCAGGTAAGAGCAAACTGGACTAAGGACACATTTATCACCAATCTGCCAGAACCAAGTCTCTGACAAGAGTTAAGATATCATTATAGGGAAGAAATAACTAAGCAAGGATTCCTTTTTTTAGTGTCGATGCTTTAGGCATCAATTTATTTTAATGTAAGTTTCTTCTGCACTAAATGACTAGACAGATTTATTTAAATCAGAGAGCTGTGCACACCTTGAGAATGGAGTCAGATGAAACTACAAGAGAGACTGAGCTCCAGGACCAAGCAACTCCTTTCTAGTTCTTGCACCACTGAGGTGAAGACAGGAACCTCTGGCAATGAATGAACAGAACAGTCAGTGGCAGTGTTTATCTCCTAAAGAGGTGGTTACAGCTGACAGACTGAAAATCTAAGCACTCAAAAGAAAACAAATTTTATTTATTCAAATAAAGAAGTCACATTCTCACCTACTAAAAATAGCACTTCTGCTGAACTGCATATAGTTACACAGGAATTATTCAACCACAAGTCTGCCTCAAAATTAGGACTAAATTAGCAAATACATTTTTAGTGCAATGAAAAGCCTCTAAAAACAAGATCAGGGGTAGGCAGTCACTTTTCCTACTGATTCTAATCCTCCTGTGTATGCCTTGTTAGTGCACGTTTACCCAATCCCCAGGGTGCCTAAAACCTCACACAGGTTTCTGCACCCAAGAAAAGGACCTGAAGAAACACATGATGCCTTCCCCAGCCCTTTCAGTGCCAGCTCTACACATAGTCGAGGCAGCTGAAATGGCTCCTATTCTGTTACGGGTGGATAAACAAAATGTTATATTGCCACAGGTTGTGTCTGGTGTTAGGAGATGGGAGAGGCTCTGCAAAGCAGTGCCAAGTGCACTCAGGGGTTCCGCAGGGAAAAACAGCAGCAATCAATGTTCCACAGGTACAGGGCCTAACAGGCTGAATAATCTCCCTTGTAAATTAAATCTCATTTCTTTTCCACGTGTGCCTTGACATTTATGTTAAATACTACATGGACATTAGTTAAGGGTGTCTCCCAGAAATACAGCCATTTTAAATGTCTTCCATTCTATACATATTAGCATATAGTCTTTAAATTTTCCTGTACTGGAGCCAATTAAACCCACACAGTCTAGCAAAAATCATACAGCAATCTCACATTTTTTACAGGATCTATGTGCCCAAGCAGCTATGGCAGTCTTGAGGTATTTCACCATTAACACCTCCTTTTTATCACTGATTTCCTGAAAGTATTGCAACAATACCTAAAACCCTTTTCTTGTGTGCCCTAAGGACTAAATATCCAAAGGTGATTAATTTGCTTCATACACTTTTCAATCTGAAATGTACATTAGTATCTATCTCCTACACAGATATTCACTAAAAGAAACCTCTCTACTGTACATACTCTCCCTTTAGCTCATGTGAATAGTCAGCTCTTAGGAAGTTATTCTATTCATAATTTTATTAAAACATTAAAATAGACCTTTGCCTAGACACGTTACTGTGAACTCTCATCCCAGGATTTTCTCTCCTTTGATTGCATACTTACAACCACAGAGTCCATTTAAGCTTTATTAAAACGTAATTTCACCAAACTGAAACCTAACTTACTTAACCAAGTAGTAAAGACATTTTTCATAGCTAGTGCCTGCCCTGCAAGATAACTTGTGGCAAGCGCTGCCTTAAATCTAACCTTCCTGAGGGCACTCAACTTGTCCCACAGCCCCACCAGCACAGGCCCAAGGAAACTTGACATCTACAAGTACATGGGCCCCAGCAGGATGCACATAGAAGTGCTGAGAGCAGATGGACATCATAGCTATGCTTCCTTATCTTTGAAAGGCCATGGAGATCAGGACTAGTGCCTGAGGACTGAAGAAAGCAAATGTCACTCCAGTCTTCAAACAGGGCAAGAAGGAGGATGCAGGGAACTTTCAGCCAGTCAGCCTCAGCTCAGTCCCTGGAAAGGTGATGGAGCACCTCATTTTGGAGGCCACTTCTATCACAGGGAAGAAAAGAAGGAGATCAGGTGTAGTCAGCATGGATTCATTAAAGGCAAGTCTTGCTTGACCAACCCGATTGCCTTCCACGATGAAACAGCTACATGGATGGATGAGGGGAGAGCAGCAAGATCTTCAAGGCTTTTGACACTGTCTCTAACAGGCAAACCCACAGAGGGTGGACTGAAGAGGAGGACGGGGAGGTGGATTGAGAACTGGCTGAACAGCAGATCCCATAGTCATAATCAGTGGCACAGGCTCTAGTTGGAGGCCTGTCTGTGGTGGTATCTCCAAGGTTCGATACTGGGCCCAGTCTTGTTTAATTTATCCATCAATGACTTGGATGAAGGGGCAAATCCTCCTCAGCAATTTCACTGACAACACAAAGCTGGGAGGGGTGACCCCAGAGGGCTGTGCAGCCCTTCAGAAGGACCTCAGCAGCCTGGAGAGATGAGCACAGAGGAACCTTCTGAAATTCAGCAAAGGCAGGTGCAGGATCCTGCACCTGGGGAAAAATAATCTAGCACAGCAGCACAGGTTGGAGGCTGACCTGCTGCAAAGCAGCCCTGAGGAGAAGGACCTGGGAGTCCTGGTGGATAACAAGCTCTTCAGAGCCAGCAGTGAGTCCTTGCAGCCAAGCAGGCTGATGGAATCCTGGGCTGCATTAAGAGGAGCAGTGCCAGCAGGTTGGAGGATGTGATCCTCCTCCTCCTCTATTTGGCCCTGGTGAGGCACTCTGTCCAGTACAGGGCTCCTCAATACAAGGCTAGAAACTCCTGAAGATGTCCAGCAGGAAGGACTAACTTGATCAAGAGTCTGCAGCTTAGCTCCAGTCCTCTCGTCTGAGGAAAGACTGAGGGAGCTAGGCACCTTAGCCTGAAGAAGGTACGACTGAGTGAGGACCTCATCAATGCCAAGGGGACAGAGTCAGGCTCTTTTCAGTGGTGCCCAGCAATAGGAAAGGCAATGCCCAGAAACCGATGCAAAGGAAATTCCACCTGAACATGAGGAAGAATTTTTTTACTCTGCAGGTGACCGCACACTGGAATAGGTTGCCCAAAGAGGTTGTGGAGTTTCCCTTGCTGGACATATTCAAGAACCGTCTGGACACAATCTGTGCCACACACTCTCGGATCGTCCTGCCTGAGCCAGAATGCTGGACCCACTGGCCCCTTCCAACATCACCTATTCTGTGGGTTTGTGATTTTTCTGTGCAAAGCAGCATGGGGTGCTGCTGTTGAGTAAGGAAGCATAACCACCTACTTGTCTGCTCAAAATGTAAAGCCGCAGATGGAAATACCAGCTCATCATTTTAGAAGTTCACCTTAGTAGAGCAGTCCTGAGGCCAATATCAGTATTTGGACTACTGCCTGCTTCCACGACTCACCGGGGAAGCGCGCTGACAGAAAGCAGGGCCCCGGCCACCGCCACCTTCCCTCCGGGACTGCGTCTATGTCAAACCGCGTATCTCCTGTACCCCCGTATAAAACATTAAGGATGGCTTTTGTTGGAACCGGCGGGAGCTAGTGTCTCACGCGACAGCGTCCCGACTGAATAATTTAAAGCTCGTAAGGGACGGGCCTCACGGGAAGCGAGGCGCCGCATCCCTCACAAGCTCCGCGGCGCGGGCGGCGCCGGCCCGGCCGGGCGGGCTCAACCGGTTTGCGGCGGCTCCGGCTCCTGCCGGCCCGAGCGGCGGCGGGTCCGCCCCGGGGCGGGGCGGCGAGGGCGGAGCGGGCCCGGCCCGCTGGCGGCGGAGTGCCTTGCGGCGGCGGGGTGGGTCCTGCTGCCCGTGCCGATGGTGCTCATGACCGAGCCGCGGTGCGATGCGGAGGAGCCGAGGGCAGCGCGGGCCGCCGGGCGGCGGGAGAACAGGGGCGCTCCGCGGCTGTGAGTAGTGCCCCGCCGGGACGGGGCTCCGCGCGGGGCTGTGCCCGGGCCGCCCGCCGGGCAGCGCCGGGGCCGCGGGGAGCTGCGGGCGGGCGCGGCGGGGGAGCCCCGAACACTGGGGCCGCGCTGCAGGGGCGTCAGCCTGGAAGTTCCCGGGGAAGAGTCACCAAGGGGGCTCCGCCTCCAGGCTTAAGTGGGCGCGAACGCCCACCCCCGCTCGGGCAAAACCCGCGCTCGAGTTCGGCGTTGAACTCCGAAGTTGCAGTTTTAGGAGCAAAGAGTATAAATACTGCTTGTAGTAGTTTCACCTAACAGCCTGAAAATCTTTCTGCGCTGTGGCACTTAAATACAGTAATTGTGCTTTATCGCTTATGTTAAAGTGCACGGGCTCGTATGGGAAGCTGTGATCCTTTCCTCTGGGTGCCAGGAAAACCCAGAACTTTATCGAAAGTTCACAAAGTCTGATACAGGCAAGAGACATTAAAATGGGAGTTCATTCTGATGTCCTAGAAAGCAGAGGATGTCCCTTCTCAGGAGAAGGATGGTGGTCACTTGGTGGTCCTGGCATGGTTCCCCGCGGGGCCATACCCAGACTCACATTTCTGCTTTCTAACCTGAGATGTACCGGAAAACTGAGCAAGTGAAGAGGTCGGAAATATTCTTCATGAGGAAGAGGAGGCCCTGGTGGCTGGTAAAGGCAGTCCGCTTGGACTAACTGATGGAAAGTAGGGAAGTCAGAGTGCTCAGAGGAGTGGGAGAACTCCCCTGAGGCTGCTGACCTTCCCAGCCTCTCATGGTGATTGGGAACGTCCAGAGTTAAAGGTTCACTCCTGCATTGGTCTCTTGCTTCCTGCAGAGATCTCAAGTTGTTTAGGTGCTTGTGAGCCATGGCAATGACCATCGCGTGAAAATGTTGCTGAAATCAAGCAGCTGTCTGTTTCCATACCAGGCTCCCGATTCACATGGGGTTTGGCAGTCCCAAGGACAGTTTTTGAGACATTAAGCATCTGTGAAACAAGAAACTAAAACATGTGGAGCTTTCTCCTCGAAAGAAATTAATAAGAGTTAACTTTCTCCTAAACCGGGATGATTCCTCTTCCTGAAGAACATTTCTTCACAAATATTTAGTCTTATACAGCTTCCAGGAGAAAGGCAAACAAGTTGCCAGCAGCTAGCTCTTTCTCTTGAAACAAATTCTGAGAAAGTCTGTGTTGGTTTTTGGGTTTTTTCCTCAGCTGTTGTATGCATGATGTCAAAGCAGGTGTATTTCTCAAGTATGTATTGCAGTGAAATCTGTTGCCAGAAATAACTTGCTTGTTAGAGAGCGCTGGGAATCAAAGTGTCTTCTAAGTGTCCTTTATTCTGTATGGTGTAATCACATCAGTGACTTCACACTACAAATGAAACATAAGTCCCAGACCTTCTCTAGAGTCTTCTGACTTCAAGCCTTGGATCCTGGTCTCTGCGCAGAATTATGCCAGTGAACCTAATGAAATTTTTCAGGTATGCAAGATCTGTATCTGATTTTTCTCTTGAAAACAGAACTAGGAGTCCAAGGTAGTATATGGAGAGCTTGATCTCGGAGGCATTGAACATGCCCAGGTAACTAACTGACCATCTGTTTTGCCCCCAGGTGTTTAGTGTTTCAGTCCTTCATCAGTTAACAGTTTTAGAAGCAAGGTCAGTCTTAGCCAGTGTGATAAACAGAGAAGTCTTACTCACTATGACTCTCTAGCTTTTTTTAGCTATCGACTTTTGCTGTTCAGTAGGTGTCATGCAGGGAAGAGCTAGGCAGTCTGTTACACTTTAAGATACAGTGTTCAGCAATAGTGGCCTGACAGCAGGAGGGCGAAAAGACTGGGAGAGAAAAAAAAAACTTGAAAAGATTGTCTTAAACTAGAAAATTGTAGAAGCATTTGCTCTTTGGAAACAAAGTTGGAATTTCTTTTCCAGCTCCATTTTACTGAGAAACTTGTCTGAGAAACTCTTGTGTTCATTTGATTGGGAGTTAACCTCAGAAGCCATGTATCTTTGGTTTGACTAATGTGAAGTTACAGGGGAGATTGTTCAGCTCAAGAACAGAAGCGTGGCTTTAATTCAGCTAGAAATGAGATTGCTAGAAGTTGAATTGTTGAAGATTTGGTATTAGAAGATGTTGTACATAAGTGTATGTGGATTTGGTGGAGTTTCATTCCCCTAATGTACTTCCAAGGAACAATATGCAACTAACAGAGCTCACGATGACCTCTATTTGACAAAAATATTAGCGGGGTTTTAGAGGTTTAGGGAATCTTTAGTGTTTTCCAAAGCTCAGCGGGAAGAGAGATTCATATGTGTAAAGAGATTTATGTGTATACAGTAACCTGTACTTCCTGGAGGTATGCTTACAATGTTGTTCAATTTACAGATGAACTTCATACCTTAATCTGCTGCTGGTGCCATAAGGGCCCCCTGGGGGATAGGTGCATCTGAAGGACCGAAGCTGTAAAAGTATTTTAGGTTGTTTTGGTTTTTTGTGGTTTTTTTCAGGGTTTTCTTGGATTAGTTTTTCTTAAGTGTTTCACGGTTAGAAACTTCAAAGTTCATATTTATCCAACAGTGTTTCAGAAGAGTTAAGTACTTTCATACTGATTCAGAAAATGGCCTGCTCTGGCTTGTTTAGTGATACTTACATATTTGCAAAGTTTCCAGTAGAGCTCTGTGAGTTGTAACTCCAGAGATAATACTATGACGAAGATGGGCACTGTTATTATGCAGACCCAAAATAGTGATGTGCCAAAAGTTTGTCATTATGTGGAGCTTCTTCCAAGCAAATAAAAATTTATGGATGGAAAAAAGTTTCCGAGTGTAGCACCCTAACCATTACCTCCTGATGTGGCCTTGGACCAAAAAGGAGTTAACCCTTCCACTGTATTTAGAGAATTTTTTTTTTTTGACTGGGAAGTGGGGTGTGGTTTTTTTGTGGTGGCAGTGGACCTCCTGTAGAAGCTGTCAGCCTTATTTCAGGGACAGTAGGTGAAACAGATGTTTGAAAATTGAGCACTGAAAATAAGAGTGTGGCACATTAAGGAGAAATGGCAGAGGAGTAATAGGAAGCAGTTCTCATGCTTTGTTAGCATCCCTCTGCTTTTACCCATGCTTGCTTCTGACGGAGTCCATGTAGCACTTTCTGGTGCCACTGGTAATATTTGTTCTCATATGATTCAATTTGTCTGTGTAAGTTTAATGTGATGGGTTACCATATGGCACGATTTTGTTAATGTTAAGTGGCATATTCTGTCCCCATATGATTTACAGAATCAGGTAATGTCCAATTACTGAGTGTCACTTAAAGAAATGAAGGGACTGGGACTTAAAAATCTGAAATATGTGGAAGGTTTTCAATAATTATTTTTTTTTTTTTAGCAAAAATGCATTGCAGGTACTGGGGAAAATATGCTACTGCAAGCAGTGGAAAATGCTTGCAAGCAAATGGGTACTTCTGGGCAGGGAGAATGTGATTTTTATGGTTTGTTTGTCTAGCATATTATTCTGCTGTAACAGATGTTTCTTAATAACTGTTTATCAGTTGATAAATTAAAACAGAATTAATTGAGTGACTTGTGCTTAATCAAAATTCACTTTTTTCCTTAAAGTCTCTTACTTAAGAAAAACACAAAGTGCAGAGAAAAAAGGGGAAATTATTTATTACCAACTTAAAGTTTTAGTTCAACTTTGATCTAAGTTAACTTCTTTCTGGCAAAAGTGGTGGGTTTTTTTAGGGTTTTTTTTTTGCAAAGAGGAAAAGTATAAGTATGTATTTTCAGGGGATGAAAATACTAATGCATACTAAGTATCATATTTTTTAGTTCTTCCCTAGTAGTTCTTCCTTACTTTTATAGCAAAAGTTGTAACAGATGATCTCCAAAGAAGGAGAGGCTTGTAAATTAAACATTTAAATTTATATGTGTGACAAGAGTTTTCCAGTCTAGGTTTGAACCTTCATTTGTTCATTATGATGTTTTTTGATCACTTCCGTTTTTTCCCTTCTCCCTGACATTCCTATGGTGTTCACTTTATGTGCATGCTAAAGTTATAAAAGCAGATTTTTAAAAATAATTTTTATGTGTGTAAATGCATGGTATGGATCTGAAGAGTTTTTTCTTTCCACCCAAGTGCCTCATGTGGCTAATGTATTTACTAGTTATATGCAATCTGTGAGAAATGCTTGTTAGGCAACGTAATAACTACAGCTTTGGGCAGCAGGATTTGTTGTTGGAATTTGACAGGTCATGCATAAATATCCCATCACAGTATTGTCCTACTTACTTCCATCTTGCTTCCATCTCTATAACTATTGCAGTCATGTGGTTAGAAATTATGTGCTTATCTAATGAGGCTGCTGCTGAGACTAATGATCTGAATGCTCTGTACATAGCTGTTGCCAAATCCACATATATCCTTTCCAATGAATCTTTTCAGACCTGTGTTACTTTAACTAAACTTCTACTTGGCACTGACTGTCTTTGCCTCTGTCCTTGAAAAATAGCACACTAAGGTTAGGGAGGTTAATAAGCTCCAGAAAGAGTGACAGGAAATAATATATAGGCTGCAGATAGGCAGCAGACAATTTCAGCGGAAAAGAGAACATAGAGGCAGACTGAAGCCTTCACCATCTGTGGACAGAAGAGGCAAACCTAGTTATCTGACCGAAACAGTAGCTCTGTACATACCCATAAAACCAGCCATACCCTGGCGTGACCTGCTCATGCCTCAGTTTAGCCCTCTGGCTGTAGTTTCAGTCTGCTTGTGAAAGACAGAGCACGAAAGACTGTTGATGTTCTTTTGTAGCTGCCATCTATGCTATACTAGTTCAAGAAGAGCTGTTTAGATTTGCTCAGCCTTTTTCTCAACAGGAAGGAAGTTTGTCTTACAAAAGTCCAGTAAATAACAGGATTATATATATTCCTATTTGGTTTTGAGAACTTTTAAAATACATGTAAACGTGCTATGACCAGCATAAGAGTGGGTGTGTTTTGCCATGGAGGACAGCTTGTTGCCAGTGGAAAGGCTCAGACTGAAGAAGTAAGCTTTGAGAGCATTCAGACTCAGTGTCATGGTGATATAGAAAAATAGAAAAAAATTGTGAAAATAGAGACTCCAGTTGTCCTTAGCAGATGTCTGGCTACCATGTGTCACATCTGATCCTAATAAGACTACCTTTTTCCAAGACTCTGGAAGGAAAACGGTTTCTTATATTTGGTGTCACAGCCAAAAGCACTGTTGTGACTGGTGTTGGTTAGATACATTGTTGGGAGATAGTATTTCCTAGTGTGAAATAGTAGCTTTTGTATTCAATTATCCACATTGTTCCGGTCTTTTCCATGAACACGAGTGGGTCTGTAAGAGTAGTCATAGGTTGAAAAGATAATAATGGGAAATTCCGCATTGCCAGATCCTTGGTGAATGGTTCACTTCTGTCCTTGATGAAAGCCATCAAAAATGTGCTTGGGTGTTCCTTGAAAATTCTAATTTTGTCTCCTTGATTAGTTGTGTTTTAAACTAGGAAAGCCTGGTAAAGCACAGTAGATAGAGGAAATGAGAAGTTCATTTTCATATCATTTTTTTTCATTTGGCTTTGTTGTGCACTATTCTTGCTGGGGAACCTCACAGAAAATGTAAATAAGATATTTAGGAGCAGAATCTAACTTTAAACAGCAGCAGAATCTGACTTTAAACAGCAAAATCTTATCAATGATTTTGGATTATCTTTTATCAAAGCCAGTTTTCAAAGACACTGCTTTATTAGAAAATTCAATCCTCCTTCTCTTTGTATATAACTTGTCAGAAGAAATTTTTTTTTCTCATGTACATTGATTAAAACACTTTTGTATAGCATAGTGAGTCATTATTTCTAAACCTACCATAGACAAGAAGCTGCTGGTCAAGGGTTTCATGGCAGCTTTACTTTTTAACAGCAGAGAATGGAATCAAAGTGTTGATAAGATTATTACCAAACCTCTGCTTTCTAACTGCATTCTTAATAACAGTTGTTAATATAATGGCAGGTGTTTGATTTTCTTTTTTCATTTTGGTTTTGGGGTTTTTTAGAGGTTTTGGGTTTTTTGTTTTGTTCTGTTTTTAAGTATTTGAGTCTGATGTAACTACTTAGATTTTTTTCAAAAGCACAATTAATGCGGGAAAACTGGCATCCAAGTCTTGCAGTGTGCTGAGCTATGTTTCTCTGGAGTTCTTCCAGAAACCAGAGGTGCATCTTCAGGCAATGAGGCCAAACCTTTATTCTATGGTGATCAGGCCTTATTTGTAAAGATGCTTTTATTTTTTCAGATAGGTACATATTGTTTCTGGCTGAGTTAAGGAAAAGCTCTGATTGATAGATGTTTATATGGTAGCATTGAACATAGATGAATACTGCATCTATATGCAATTTCTTTCTCATTGAATTTGGTATCGAACAATT
Source organism: Camarhynchus parvulus (assembly GCF_901933205.1). Classification (NCBI taxonomy): domain Eukaryota; kingdom Metazoa; phylum Chordata; class Aves; order Passeriformes; family Thraupidae; genus Camarhynchus; species Camarhynchus parvulus. The sequence continues at coordinate 17,994,993 of NC_044601.1, read as the reverse complement.
GGTAGACCTGGCACTTAAGTGCCCTTTCTATCCTTTTTCCACCCAGAACATGTCATAAACAAGTCAGGAATTTTTTCTTTTCCCTTTCTCCTGCCACTTCTGAAAGCTAAAAACGTGAGTTAAGACTGTACACTGCCTTTTCAGTATGAATTGCGATTCTATTTTTGTCTTGCTTTGGGTTGGAAGATTAGGTCGGCTAGAACTAAGGAGATATGAAAACATTTTCTCCTAAAGGATGCAAGCAGGTTGAAGAATGAGAAAAACACATGCTCCTATCCAAAGTAGGGATAAATTAATGTATTTTGCTTAATTTTCTTTTTTTTCTCCCTCAGAAATGTGTTTGTCCAAGATTTCTGTTGTGCACTAGGTTTGACTATGCCTATGTTCAGATAAATAGTTGTTGGTCATCCTACTGAAACTCCCATGGAAGCTGCTTGATGGGAGTCTTGTGGAGTTGAGTGAAGATGCATATGAAAGGGCTTTTGCTTTTTGAAGTGGATATATGAAACGGAAACTCTTGAGAAGACAAGAGAGCTAAATGGCTTGTGTTCCTGTTCTAGTGTTAACTTAGTAAAATATCTTGTTATAGTGTCTCTGGTTTCAGAGCACAGGGAATTCTTCTGTGGTTGTTTTTTTTTTTCTATGGAACTTGATAGCAGTCTGGTTTTGATTAGACAGGGAATACAGACAGTTAATAATAGATGGTATTTAGAGCAGAGAATTTACATACTTGCTAATGACGTCTGCAGTGTCACAGTGATCTTGCTGATGTCCAAGTGGTAAGGCAGTGTGAAACTTGATCTAGTTATTATGTGAAATGTCTATTCAGCTGAGGAGAAAAACCTGGCTTTCTCCTTAACAGTGTTGGAGGGCTTTCTGTTCAGTACCAACTCCAAAATTTCATTTGTGTTTTTAATAAAGACATTGCACTGCAAACATATGGAACTGTTCACAGGTGAGTAATTGTTTTCTAAGAGATAGATGTGGTATAGAACACAATAAGCATTTCTGCAGTTAATTAGCTTGATGAATAAAATTAGTTTCAAATTTTGAGGAAGTCCTAAATAATTGGTTTCATTTCTCTTTTGGTGCCATCTGACATCAAGGTTCCAGCAGTGCCTACAGATGTGTTTCATCCTAGAAATGCCTAGGAAGCATGTGGTCTACATGCAACTGTGCCCATCCATATGCATGTTTTACACAGTTAATGTGCAGCTGTGTAACTCTGCCTCCATTATGCCGTGTTTGACTCTGGTCTCATGAGAAGAGAATTAGCCTGCTCCCTGAACAACCTGAGGAAGCTAAATCTCAGTCTGCTTCATACCTATTCATATTGGCAAGCTGACCTTCTCTGTCATGCAGGGTTTCACATCTCCACACCATCATTAATGCTTTGCTGCTCTCCGTATTTGGTATAAATACATCTGCTGGCTGTAGATTAACTATACAAAAGATGTACAAAATTGTGTACTTCACAATCAGCTGCTTTCTTACCTTCAGGTTTCAGCCTTAAATACAAGCTGTATACTAAGTATATGGAATTATGCAAATACCAAATAGATACATTATGTCAATCTAGTATCTATTATAGCAGTTGTTCAGCAGCTTTCTGCCCCTTTGTGTTTAGAGTAGCTGTAGCTTGTTTTCTGCCTGTTTTGATAGGGAGTCTTAGTGATAGTCAATGTTTGATTGTACATTTGCATGGTAAGAATAGTATGTGGTCTTCAAAGTAGATTAAATCACAACATTCTGAAAAATTGTTTCTGAGAGATGTGTTATCCTACATAAACAGTGCTGTGTGCCACATAACACCAGCACGGCTGTAGAACTACAGGAGGCATTTTGCATCTGAGTGACCAGACTGTACAGACAACACCTAAATCCTCAATTTGAGCACTATTGCTAGTTTTTCCAGGATGGAGAGGACAGCCGGAGAGTTTACAGTGGAGAGGTATTTGCTTCAGTCCAGGTGTGAAGTAATTGAACTGTGTACAGTATGAATGCAAGCTCGTCAGATAAAGCACTCCAGAATCTGATTACATGTGCCAAAAAGGTTTGTTCAGACTGGTGTAGCATAGAAAAAATATCTAGTAGCATGATGGGACATCTCTTCTGAAAGAAAACTTCAAGACTTAAGTCTTAGTAAAAGGTAGTTGGAGATGATTGCTTTGCTAGCACATGATATGTCAAGGAAACTAAGTGCTTAGGAGGAGACCCGTGACATGCAGCGTGCTGAACAATGTCCTTCCAAGCATTAGTGCATTCCATCCTACCCTCTTGTAGTCATCTCTGCTTGAAGCATGTTGCTGGTATGTCTTTTGGATAATGCCTAGATACATCTCTTCATCCTGCGCCATATTCTCTGCTTTTAAAACCCTGCCAAAGTCTGTCATATTTATTTGGGATCCTTAAATGCTTGGAGTCTCTCCCTTTGACTTTAAATTTCTGTAAAAGTGACACAGTCCTTTACCTGCATAGACTCATGTAAGAGAGTAAGAATAGCTTAAATAACTATCTCTTAGCATTAGGACTGTTCACACTGCTTTGATTCCTTTGTCAAATCCTGTCAGTCGGCCAACAGCTACCCAATTAAGCAAACAGAATGAAAAGATACAGAATGTCATTTTATTTATGATGGATATTTTCTCTTGGGTTGTACCAAGCATGGTTGTGAACGTTTGGGGTGAAATTATTCCCCAGCTTCTTGGGTTGATAATTTGCAGTAATGCAGCAATCTAACTGCTGTTGCAAAATTAATCCTTTTTGTATAACACAAGTGAAACTGGACCAACAAGGCTTCTAAGGTAACATGGTGATCTAATATGTATGCTCCATTCCCAGAAGGAGTGTTGCACCAATGCTGAATCACATTAAATCCTTGGGAAATATGCTTTGACTCCAGTTTTGCAAACAAATGAAGATCTAACATCTTAGATTATTCAACAGGTCATTTTTGTTCCTACATAACTGATCTGCAATGTGTGGACTGGCAGACTGGTTTGTCACAACTTATTGTGGTTTCTGAACTTCTGGAGCAGTTATCAGGCAGACCAAGTAGCGTGAGTGTCCTGAGGAAGCTTTGTAGAAGGATTTGTGTGGTTGCAGGGAATTGAAGACAGTAGCCACCATATAGTTCTGGAATTTTGGTCTCTCTTGTGTGTGCCTGAGAAGTGTTTGTGTCTGATTCAGTACTGGGGTTATCAAAGACAGCAGTTGTTCCTTGAGGTTCGCTTTCCAAACTCTGGCCTATTACCACTTCTCTCTCTCATTGTTTTTGTTCAATGCTTCTTACTCAAACTATATTTGAAGGGAATAGAGGAAAAGTTGCTATTTGAGATTAATGTATTTAGTCTTTTTTCTCTTGAAAAATTCCCACTAATGTGGTACAGCAGTGTGGTAACTTACACTGGAAGTCTGAATTTTTCACGTCCTGGTGGAGGTTAATGCCAAGGAAGAAATTTGAAGTTCAAAGAATTTTATGCAATACAAGGAACTTGACATATGCCTGCCACAAACTTTTCTTTTCCCACAAACCATTCAGATCAGAAGAGGAGAAGTTCCTCTAGCTTTTAAAATTTATTGATGAATAATGTGTTTCTGAATTACATTAAAATGGGACTTAGCCCACTGCCTTGGTTTATGTATTTCATAGCATTTTCCCTTAAACACAACTAATGTTTATATTAACTAGCTTAGATGCCATACATGATTGCACTGTAAGTGCAGGATTTGGCTTTGAAAATAATCCCTATGACAACTGCTCTTTATTTGGAAACTAGAGACAGCATCTTTTCTTTTAGCTATTATTTTAATAGGCTTGATGGTAGTACCAAATAGATGAGGTTTGGGTTTGGTTTTTTTTTCCATTTCAGTGGTCGCAGTGTCACCAAGTTATTTTGCATTGCCCTGACATTTGCAAATCCAGGCTCTTTTTTTATGTGCGTCTACTCCCAACAGTTGTAGTGAGAATGACTACAGTGATTCTAAGTGCTCTTAATCTAATTTGTTGTTGTTCCTGACTTTTGTGCTCTTTTACAAAGCATTTACGAGTACTGACTCACTCATGAAAATGTGAAGAGTGCTTTAATTTACTTGTGGGAAGGGAAGGGAAGGGAAGGGAAGGGAAGGGAAGGGAAGGGAAGGGAAGGGAAGGGAAGGGAAGGGAAGGGAAGGGAAGGGAAGGGAAGGGAAGGGAAGGGAAGGGAAGGGAAGGGAAGGGAAGGGAAGGGAAGGGAAGGGAAGGGAAGGGAAGGGTTCTTCTGATACTTAGAAAGTACCTGCTGTGTGGAGCTGTAATTATCAGAAATATAAGGACAAATCCATCTATAGTTTTTCATTATGTGAAGGAGGCATAAGGACATAGGGTGAAGGATAGACATGATGAAACTGTATCAGCAGGTAGGAAAACACCCTATTGCTATTGTCAGTGTCATGTGTCACATGGGTGAGTCTCCTCACAGCTGTGCAGCTGTTCTCAGGAGGTACCCTGGAGAGGTGAGCAGGCTGGCACAAGTCAGCTCAGTGTTCCCACACACAGCTGTCAGCAGGATTAGCATATTGGGATGCCTGAGCTCTCTGCCACCTGAAAGCAGCTGGGTGGAATGTGTTCAGACACTAGAGATTCAGGAGTAGTAGAAGTTGGTAGAGAAGACAGAAAAAATGGATGATGAAAAGAGAGCATGAATTGTAAGTAAAAATGCAGCAGCAAAGCATCTAACCATGCTGACAGATGTAAGTGAGCAGTAGAACCTGTGTTATAGATTTTTTAAAAAGATATTTGTACTATAGAGACCTGAGACTTGCCTCCTTGTTAAGTTGGTAGCATTGCCATGTGAGAATAGCAGGCTGACCAAGGACGCCAGTCCACCAGTGATGGACACCAGTCAGGCTTCAGGCTCAAGCAACTAATCTGAAAAACAATGCTGTGTTATGTAGTTCTGTTCACTTGGGACTTTCAATGCTAAGCTGCTTTTTTTGAACCTGGCAATTTTGCCTCACCCTGTTCCTTATCCCACTCATTTCTGGTACTCTCTGGCCACTCTTGGAGCCCAAGGATTTGGGTAATAGAAATACAGCAAGACTGTGAATAAGACATTTTCAGGATTTGCAAACATTTGGAATACAAACTCCCCTATGCTTGCAGGGAGAACTTTGAGTAGGTAGTCCATTTGTCTGTCTGTTTAAAATCTCAAACAGCATAAAGCTGCTTATTCATTTTTTTCAGGCAGATTGGGTTCCACTTGAATCTCATGAATTGCCTATTTAGTTGTCATTTGTGTAGACTGAAAATAAAAGCTGATGATGTGTGGTCAAGGGAGAGCTGATCCAAGAGTGAAGTTATGGGAAAATAATAGGGTTTTTCCATATCGGCTTTGTGTATAATTGAAAGAATTGAAAGTCACAGTAATAACGTGAGACTTAGGGAGTAGGAATTCAGTGCCGCTGTGGTGAGGAGTGCTAAGGGTGCTGAAGAAGGCTTAGATATGGAAATAACTGCTCTGTGTGAATGATGCCTTGAGAATCCTGGCATTTGTCCTGTGGCATAAGTTCTAGTTTATCTGTGAGGTAGGATAACACCTCATTGGACCTCAATTAAAGTGAAGCATATCTACTGATCTTACTCATCAGAATGCAATAAAAGCAAAAGATCTTTTTGTGCCCTTCCTAAAAGAAGATTAAATTAGTTTGAGAACTTCTGTTAACAAAACTTTTGCCTTAGTAAGAAAAAAAACTGTTCATAGTAAAGACAGTGCCACATGATGGCTGTAGTCTTGCTGCAAAATAGCAGAAATTAAATATTATAATGGAAAGCTTCTGTAAATGGAGTCATTCAGGCCAGGCATTAAATTAGTGGGTGACATGGTTTGGCTTTCCTCTTTAATCCTAAGAGCATTCTATAGTTTTTGTGAAGCTTCAGGTATCTGCAGGCAAGTGTGTGTATGTATTTGTCATGTCATTTTAAAATACCATCATTCTTCACACCCTGTTATTAATAATAGCTCTTTTTCTCCAAGTTTTCTGGGTTGTCATTTTGTTGGAAAGTTATGAAAAGGGAAGCCAGGGGGAGGCTCTAATGGTACATTGCTTAGCCTTCAGACTCTGGGTCCACAACACACATTTCTGAAGCAGCAGCACGTGCTGTGAAAAAACAGTGCACTGTGGTGGCAGTGCTGCTTTTTAAAATAAAACCAGTGCTTTTTGTACTTGGAGAGAAACCTTTATTGCAAAGATACTGCATGTGGATTCACACAGAAGATGGGAAGTGAGAGGCAAAATAGGACCCATCTTCGTCTTGCAATACTGAGCTACAAATAATCTGCTAAGCACCAAGTGCTGCCATGCAAGATGTTTTTTCTCGTGATTTGCCAATCAAATTCATTTCCACTAGTCATTTGAGTCTGAGTACTGAACATGGAATGCATTTTTCCTAAACGAGACATTCTCTTCAGAATGGAAGCTAGAGCTACAAATTTTATGAGTGCTGAAATATCCATGGCAATCTTTCAATTTTCCGCTTTTCCTTGCTGAAATTCCAGTATTGGAGCTCAGATGTATAGTACTGTTGAGCCAGTAGATTTTTTCAGGATATCAGAAGAAATATAAGTTACAATTTTGTTCTTTAATATATGCTGTATTGTTGATATGTTGCAGTGGCATTCAACATTACTGTGAGTCCTGTAATATACACTTCTATTTCTTTGGTTTTTGTTTGTTTTTTTTTTTTTTTTATTTTTCCCCCTGCAGTTCAGATGGAGAAAATGGAACTGATGAAAAAAGAAAGGCTGGAAAATCACCCACTGTGTCACTTCAGACCCCTACCAGTGAAATGGAGTATTTTGATGACCGGAAAAAAGTTGATCTTGATAGGTAATGCCAGAAATACTGTCAGTTTTCTTCTAGTAAGATAATTAAAATGGCTGCAACCCACTTCAAAAGCTGGACTGGGTAGCAATATTTATCAGATATCCTAGGGTTAAGTTGCCCTAGGATATGTGAATTGGAATCCAAGCACCTTCCTTAGTTGCTGTGTTACCCATTGCAAGCAGTCACAATAGAATTTAGACTCTGAGCTGGCTTAGTTCCCCTGTTCTAGGAAAAAATATATTGCACTGTTTGGTGCCACTGCTAGTTACATTCCTTTCGTAATCAATTTGACAGTCAAACAGAGATGCAGTTTTAGTCCTGGCCTGTTTCCAGAGCACTTTCATGCTGGAATATTGATTGTCCATGGTAAAACTATGACATAAGTTTTAATTTTGGACTCTGTGCCATATATTGCATCAGATTTTTCTAATGTCTCCACAAAGGTACTCATTCTTCTTTTGTTGGAGTACTGAAATGCATTTTAAGTGCTTCTAAAAGCTAAAATCCCATGTGGATGGTTTGAACCTTTACATCCCTTTCGCTTTGTCAACTGAACAGTCAGTGCAAAAGTCAGTGGTCAGCCTGACACTTGTTTTGGTCACAAGGCAAATATTTTAAAAAAACATAATTTAATTTCATTAAGTATCTTTGAGGAAAAGATATTTGAAGGAATATGTTATCACTTTTTTCCCCCCCAAATATTGCAGTCTTACTTCTCATATGCTATAATTGACTACTTTTGGTGAAGGCTAAATATAAGATTTTTGTCAGGTTCGCAATTTGTTTCAGTTTGACCTGTACTTTATATAAGCACACAAATACATGTACTCACATATTTTTGAGTTTTCTTCTATGAGGGACTGCCTGAACTATGCAGCTGGTTTCTGTGCTAAGTCAGTGTCTAAGTCAGATTGCTATAAAATCTATTTCCTGCTGTGTCTCCATAGCACTTAGGGTTTTTCTTCCTCTCACTCATATGGTGCAGTAATGGAAACTTTTGTAGCACCTTTATTTCCCTACTATATCTTTAGCGCAACATATGTTTCAGTTCATTCAGTATGAGTCATGTGATGTGTTTTTTCTTCTGCTGTTCAGTTAGCATCCTGAGGGCCTCTGAAAAAGAGCTACCTGATTTTTATAGTATGTTAATATGCATTTATTCTGTGCCACATAGATCTCAGAGAGAGTGCTCTCAGAGAGTGCTCTCCTCTTTCTGATTTATGAAACAGTTGTCCCCTTCTCTGTTTGTTTTTCTGAAGAATCCATGCCATTAATTCCTCCTATATAAAACAGCAAAACTGATTCTCCCAGCCATCCACAGAGAATTTGATCTGTACTTGATTTTTTTAAAGTTGTTTGAGGTTTTGTCTGGATTCCCAGTATAAATGGCTGGAGCTGTACAAGTACAGCTACCTATACAGCTGGCACTCAGAATTCCATTTCATTTCCTGTAGGGTTGCTGGTTATCTTAATGATTTCATTACATTACACTACACTACTCAGTTCCATAGCAATCCTCTGACTTGTGTACCTATTCTTTGTTGCACTTTTCTAATGAGCTCGTAGCTTGTGTTACAAGGTCATCACTTTCTGTATGCTGCCTTCCGCCTCAACTACTCAGCTTTTGATCATTTTATCTTGAATTAGTAAGGAATGTGCATGCTTAGTATTGGTATTTCATATGTTGCCCAGAAACGAAGGTGAAGCTAAGCAATGTGATAATTCATTAAGCTGGAAAAATGTTTTGAACTTTTTCTATTTCCTTACCAGATAGTTGGTTATTTAGAATACCCCTTCTAAATTAAAAGGAGACCTTCATCAGACTGTCATAGTCAACAGTTTAAGAAAAGATACACTTCTCTTTATCTCTGCATAATCCTTGATGATTTAGATAAGTTATCTAAAGAATTATTATGTTCCGTGGAAAAGCACATTCTGTTGGTAAAGAATTGGTCTTCTTACCAAGACCAATGAACTGGGGACAGGCTTACATCAAATGCTTTAAATCTTCAGGATCAAGAGCAGCGCAGATAGTCCAGTCCTGATAAGCAAGAGTGACTCCAAGATTGAAAGGAAAAAACGTGCCTCAAATCAGGTAAGGCAGAGACTCTACTTGTTTGCCTACATAGAGTAAAAGTAAACACAACCACTATGACAGGGCTTTTGTTTAGCAGCACTATAGTTCATGGTTGTACAAGGACACAGGTTCCTTTGTCATCAGTGTATTTGAGTCTGGATAAAGCACAATATAGTATTAATAACCACATAGAAAAAAAGAGGATTTCCTGTAAAACAAGTGGGCAGAATGGGAAGGTGTGTGGAGGATAGGAAGTCCTTAAGGTCACTTGGTTGTCAGACTATCTAATAAAGTGTGTGTGGTTTTGTTGTCGGGCTTTTTGTTTTTTAGCTGAAGGCAAACGCACACTTTCATAAGCTGTTTCTAGATGTTCCCATTGATGAGCCGCTGAAACAAAGTAAGTATTAATCCCTGTGTTGTTGTTGTTGCCTGTGGATCCTAGATAATGTTGTTACCCAGCCAATGTGGTGATGTACAAGAGAAGCTACCTAAATTTTAAAAACTTTTAACTCCACTTACTTAGAGCTACAGGGCTTGATCCACATGCAGTGGGCATTTTATTGTAGTCTTGGAAAACTTAAATCTCTTCATGTTTGGTCTATTTGGAAATTGTAGCCCACTTTGCCATTCCTGGAGAGTAGCCTAATCTAATGCAGTGAATCTTTCTTAATAAAGACATTACTTGAGACAGCATTGATCAAGTGATTAGCTTTTTGCTGTTGATGATGTTTTAATGATGTTTTAATGATGTAGTACTTATAAGAAGAGAATTATACGCAGACATGTATAGCAAATATTTCTTGAAAGGAATGCAGGGAAGGTGGTTCATGAGCAAGAAATGGTTTGCTCAATGTCTGTGAAGTAAAAGCAGTATTACTTTACATGTGTTGTATCTCTGTTGGACATCCATTTTAGACAACATCTGTAGAGCTGGAAGTTTAAAGACAAAACCTTTCATTAAAATTCTTTACATTTAAGTAATACAATTACCTAGAAGTTAGTAAAAAGTTCATAGGAAGATAGGTCACATTCTCTCAGAAAAGATTTTTGACCTTTGGAGGCCAATTGCATGTTGCTATTCATTTTATTCATTTCAGTTGTTGTCCTTCAAATACTTTGAGTCTAAACTTAGGCCTGTGACATCATCTGAGCTTGTCAGTATTAGTTAAACTTACTGAAAATTTTAAGGTTTGACAATGTTAATCGAAAGGCATAAACCTAAACATATCATAACTTTGTAAAAAGAACAACAACAACAAAAAACCAAAAACAGAAGCCAGGTTGGCTTGGCTTGGGTTGTGATTTACATTCAAGATTATAGAATTTCTATTTGTTTCAGGCTTTACATGTGCTCTGCAGAAAGAAATTCTGTACCAAGGAAAGTTATTCCTTTCTGAAAACTGGATTTGCTTCCATTCCAAAGTCTTTGGTAAAGACACTAAGGTTAGTAAAATGTTTATATATAGAACAGTAATGCTATTCTTAACAACTTGTTCATCACCAGAAGTTCAAACTACTGTGCAAGGCTAGAATAGTAATACTTCCAAGTTTTATTGAGTACAATCATTATTTATAAGTGGTGTTTGAAATACAGTCTAGAACTGAACACTATTATTATTAGAGATTGAATCTTTTGTTTAAGGTCTTCGTGTCTGAAAGAAACAGATGAGAGGAAAGGATCCGACGAGCCGCAATGAGGGCATTGTCAAAACCATGTAACACAATTTGCAAAAATGTTTCTCTTGGGTTAAGTTCATAAAAGAGGAGGAGGAGCTGGAGGAAGGAAGGCTGTATTGAGGCCTTCAAGGCAGTAGCTGGGGCACTGGAGAGGAGGATCAAGCATATTAAGGGATTTAGAAAGCAAGAATTAAAACTGGCTTCTGACTTGAGTAGCAAAGCTCTCTGAAGGATTCTTGTAGCAGTGCTGTTTTGCATAAACAAAGAACAGGATAAAAGAAAAACAAGTTGGCAAGGTTTTTATTTGTGAGCCCAGTGTGCAGATCAGAACTGAGAGGTGAACTGTTGGGAAGATCATAAACTAGTCTTTCTTGGTGATCCACCTAAAGCTTAGTACCCCTGAGGTGAATGATACGCATACAAAAAAATCAAAGACTTGGGTCTGTTGATTTGGAGCTTTTGGAGTGCTCTTTGTTTACATAAACTGCTTTGGTTTTGACTGCATCTAGGGAAACAGATCAAAATGCTTGAAGGATTTCTTTGGCTTCTTCCTTTCAGGTGTATCCTTGAACAAAGCTTCCGGTTAGATCCAGTGATCTAGGGGTTGATCTAGGGGTTGAGATTATCTCATTTCTCTGGGGTCAAGTGTTTTGATGGTGTACCATCTGTTGTTAACGGGCTTTTTATAAAGTATAAAAGTCTTAAAGATTGTTTAATATTATTGATAGCGTATTGTCCATGGTGACCTTATGGGTTGTTGTCTTCCACCACTTGGCCCAGGACTGTTGTTGATTTCTAGTTAATGGATTCTACTAGTCATAGACAGTACATTAATGTGGATGGTGTGTATGGTGAAAGCTGTATGACACAAAATAAAAAACAACTGGTTGACTACTGTCATTCAATATTAGTAACAGCTATCTTTGTAATTTCTTAACATTTAAGCTGCTGTACTAGCAGTCTTTGATTCACTGTGAACAATTGCAGCTACTTCAAACTGTGGAACGGCTTTGTAGTGCCAACTAAGCTAAATGTATACAAGAATATGGTAGAACTTTACTGAGTAGAAAAACTGGTAAAAATATGCAGAATGATGATGATGTAGTACTAAGAAATTATTTGTCAACAAGGTTTTTAATTCAGGAATATATACATACTTACATATATGCTGAAGAGGAAAAACATTTTACAAGATAGGCTAGAATAAACACTGGAAATGTAATTATAGCAATATTGCAAATTACTCGGTTCTGGGTCTTATTTTCAGAAAACATTGTGGGGAAAATTAAGAGTGAAGGAGATAGTCCTTATCATTTATTTACAGCTTCATTCTGCTTTTAGAAATACCATCAAGAAAAAAGCTTGAAAATCAGGGATATAGTGAAAAATGATGTCGTGGGAAAGGGAGGAGGAAGTCAAGCTGGACAGGAAGAGGAGCATTCTTAGCAGTCAGATACACTGACAAAGTTTTCAAGACACAAAGCTTCTGTTGATTAAAACTTGTAAAACCATATAAGCTTAGGGATTAAGTGTTTCATTGTGAGAAACAGCAGATCTACACATTCCAATTAATTTTTGATAGGAGTTCTAGCTGCATGTCGGGTTTTTTTCCTGAAAGCTTTCATGCAAGGAACAGCTATGCAATTCAGGAGTTTTGAGTATGCAGTAAAAACAGTGTGTATATTCAAAAGTAAAAGATTGCTTCTTCAGGATTGAATAGGCATTGAAAAACTTTTTTCCAGGTAGCACTCATTTGGCTGTATATGTTGGCCTTGAGTCTTTCTTGGATTTAGACACTGTTTTACCCTTTTAAATTACTTTCTATGTTGCCTGCAGGTAAACCTTTTATTCTGAAACAATTACTGTTCCAGATAAAAGTATTTGTGATCAAACAGTGATTCCACCCCTCCAATCTAATGCTGTGGGAGCAGTGCAGTAAGCAAGTGCTGAATGCACACATTAGTTTTGATTACAGTGATGTTGTCCATCTAAACTGCACACAGCAGAATGCCGTTTACATCTCTGATTTAAAGTTCTTTAAGGTGAATTGTGAACTGAACCAGCTAGAAAACTTGTAAGCTGCTTTCTTGTAGCAAGATTTGTGCTCAAGCAGTATTTAGCAGTCTTGCAACCAAACTGTTATTTATGGAGATTTTTTTTTAACCTGGTACATTTTTTCATTTCATGATTTTGTGTTACTGTTCTGAACAAAAGTTCAAGAAACTGCACAGAGTAAATTCATGCTCCTCCAATGGCATATTTTAATTCAGTGCTGTGATTACTAACTGAACAAATTATAAACACTTTAACCTTTCTTCCAAATTTCTCAGGTAGATCTGAGAGACTGTGCCAAAGATATTTTTAAGAGGATCTGTTTCTTAATCATGGGTGTTATTATATTATATACATATCCAGGATTATTATATTTGCCTAACTCACTAAATCTCTAGGCTTTTCAACTCACTCTCTTCAAACAGATTTTTTACTGTTGTAAATTGGTATTTACAGGAAGAACCCATGCAGAATATCTGAAGTAAAATACTCTGAAACTTAGCAGATGTTACTCTGATGTGGTTGGATGTAAACATAAAGGAGGAAGGAAAATTGAGAACTTTTCAGTGTAAATGTAAACTGCCTCCTTGGCACACACAGGAATCAGTTGAAGTCAGCAGGTGTGCCAGTATTGGGTCTTTCAACCTTGCTGAAGGATGAGCTGTTTACTCACCTGCTTGTTGCAGATCTGTAAGTGGTGGGAAGACTTTTATGCTCATTATTCAACAAGCTTTTCTTGTCTGATATGTTCTGAAATATTTGGTTTCTAAACAAAGAAGTATAGCTTTAAGATTGGTTCATTTTGCTGATCTGCAGTGCACTAAGCGCATAGTCTTGTGAGAGCCAGAAGGGATCAGGAAAGGAAGACACAAACAAATTCTTATTTTACATGAAATAATAGTAATCAGAAGGGCAGTGGAGACATCTTTAAATGGTGAGTGTTGAAGGTCTGGCTTATCCCAGTAGCTGGGCTGGCCCTGCGGGAGAGAGTGTGATGCAGATTTGTATGTGAGTATTGGGATTCTAATGCTGCATTTACCTTGTTTCAGATTAGTATACCTGTGCTGTCAGTGACCCTTCTGAAGAAAACCAAAACTGCCCTTCTTGTGCCAAATGCTCTGATCATAGCGACAGTGACAGATAGGGTAAGTACTGATAGAGGACAAGGCATTTCAGTGAGAAAATAAATAAAATCTCTGTTTACCACGTGGTCTCTGTAATCATTCATTCCCTGTTTTCCAAGAACTCATAGCACCAGAGGAACTGGAAAAGCTGAGTCAGGAGGTGCATGCACAGACGGTTACCTTCTTTGTTAGCAGCTCTGTCAGTGTTCTGCCATTTACTTGTATCTCTTACCTAACCAGTCATACTTTAGACACACAAAAACTGTTGCTTACAGTGATATTCAGGAATTGTACTTGCATCAATCAGTAGAAAATATGATCATCCTATGAGCAGCTTCAGAAACAATGCATTTTCATTACGCAAATATTCTGTGGGTGCAGGAGACAGTACATAAAAGCAAGTTTGGGGTTTTGTTTGGAGTTTTTTTAAGGGTTAGGTAAAGCATAGCATGAAAAGCGTTTTAAAAGAAAGAACAGATCTGGATTATGTTCTTGTTCCTGCAGCAGAACATGGTAACTTTTATGTGCCTGTTCTGTGTTTGTGTGATAAACATCAAGTCGAAGGCTTAGAAAGGACCACAGGTTTTTGCTGCCATGCTTTGTTACTTGATCACCAGCAAAATCACCTGTCAAGTTTTATTTAGATAAGAAGAAAACTGTATGTCTTTTGCAAACAGTCTTGGAACTTTTATTTTGCAGTACATGTTTGTCTCACTACTCTCCAGAGATACCACCTACAAGCTATTAAAATCTATCTGTACACATCTTGACGTAAGTACTAGCGGCAGTGAAGATGGTATGTAGTTTGTGTTCATTATTACTGCTATCTTGCTGGGAAATGGTACTTTCTGCTTGTGTTCCTTGTTGACAGTGCTGCTTTTTTTCAGGATACAAGCATGGGCAACAGTCCAAATCCCTCTTCTGCAGAAAACAGCTTCAGGGCTGATCGCCCTAGAACTCTGCCCCTGGTAAATGGCTTAGAAGTTTGTTCTTTTATTGCATCCATCTTTCATTGCAAGTACTATTTATAATGCCTGAAGAAAGGAAACTGAAGAAAATCATGACATCTGTTTCTAAAATTTCCATGAGTCTTTAAGCTGGAAAACAGTTGGAATAATTAGCATAATTATCTGTGACGTGCAGTTTATATACATGTGTATGCTTTGGATTTATTCAAGGTCTGTGTGTTCTCCATATCTCTGTCTAGCAGTCGGATTTCACTGTCCTGACATAAAGTCTGCCATGGACAGTTTTTGCAGTGTTTCTAGTAGCAAACCTTCCTCTGTAAAACAGTTGCTCATCTGAAAGAGCTGTGAAGCTGCATGTGATAACCAGTCTAAGTCTATGGACTTGCCCTAGACTTCACAGCTTGTCTAACTTAACAGTCTTTCTTATAAACAAGGTAGGAGATGAAGCTTGAATTCTGGTGATCTTATGGAGCTTATTTTTTAGTTTGATCTCAACATGTTGATGTCAGAGATTGTTCCTGGTTAAACAGTTCTAAAGCTTGGATCTTTGGTTCAGATTCTAGAGGAAATTAGATTGTTTTGATTTAGAACATGGCTGAGCCTTTTTGTGATTTGTTCTCCCCATCAGGATTTCAATGAAGATTATTCTGATCTGGATGGAATAGTGCAGCAGCGAAGACAAGAGATGGAAGAGTCCAGCAGCACAGGCTCACAGACACCAGAGCTGGAGTGCTTCCAAGGTGAGTGGGATCATGGAGCCCCAAGAGAAGGAGAATGGACTAGCTCTCAGTTTTGCATCTGTATCCCCTTCTGATGTGGAATCTAGATTTGTTTTGTCCTGGAGAATTATGTGCATTTTGAGATCTTCCTCAAGGCCCCAGTATCTGCATTTCTGTTACTATGGCCCTCTGCGATCCAGACTCAGGCAATGACTTTGTCATCAGCAGATCTAAATTGTTGCTGCTGGTTCCAGTTGCTTAGCCATGTGAACAGAGATAGAATGTAGGAGCCATTCATGCTTTAAAACACAAAGGAAAAACAAACAATCAAAACCCATTCTAAAGTAGTGCATGTCACAGTGCAACTTCTGATCTATACCAATAACACTTTGTACTATGGTCACTTTTGGTCATCAAGGTTATTTTTGACATGTTTTTTTGTGGGGTTTTTTAAACACTCATTTTATTCTTTGCTACTATTAAGATACTTGAAGATACCATCCAAAGTTGTTCTTTCTTTACCACACTCTTTGTAATCTCTTGTGTCAAGTTCTTCACCTAACTGGCAACTGTTCTTCATACCTCATTTCATAACTTCATGAGTACAGCAATACTTGTTTTGTATAGCTCATCCTGAATGTTGTTATGAAAACCTAGAGTATTCTCTTATACAATTAATATATATTAAGATATTAATGTGTTGTTATGCTGTTAGTACTCTGTGTTCCATCTTGACTATAATTTGTATAAGAAACTGCTGAAAGATACTGTCATTTTTTATAGCAGTTCTCTGTCATGTTATTTTTTATTAACTCCTTTTTGCTCTGTGTCTTTTGTTTAGCCAAATGATTTGGAGTTATTTGCTTTCATTGATATTTTACGTTTGCAGTGCATCTGTACATTTGCAGTACATTTGCAGTGGTGCTGTTCATTAAATTGTGGCATCATCACATGCCACAGAGTGCTTCTAAATATTTTTTTAACTTGCTGTCTTACTTCCTGATGGCTAGTAACTACTTCAAGCCATTTCTTTTTCCACAAATGAAAACAAATATCCAGGCAAAGAACCATCCTAGGAAAAGGAATTGAAAGTGGGTGTGAAAGGTAGCATGTCTGTCACTCATGGTTGTTTTTTGTGCATCATTAGAGCAAGTCCAGGGTAAACAGGTACAGCATGAAACTGAGTGTGATTAGATTTTTCTGTTCCAGTTCTTTCAAGATACCACTGGCATTTTTAAAGACAGTCTGGATAGGAAGTTTTAATGTCCTTTTTAAAGTAACAATGCACTATCCCCATTTGGTGTTGCTATTAAAGTAATTTGGAATCATTACTCTAGCAAATTCAGGCCTTTCGAGAGATTAGTTTTGTGACTATAATCTTCTGCCTGGAAATTCAATAGTAGCTTTCAAGATTTTCATGGGTTGCTATCTTTTAAAAGATCTGGAATATAAATGCAACATATATTATCTTCTTTCAATCCAAGTGCCTCTTTTTATTTTGTGTTGATGTGGAACTAGTACGTAAACCGTTTCAAGGATACTAAACCAACTTCTGCTTTTTACCCAAAAGTACAGAAATACACCTTTTAAAATTTTCCTCTTTCGTTATTTCTTGACCAGAATAAGCTATGAACAATTTCACCTCTATTAAAATTCTTTCTTTTGACAGATTATCACGTTGTTGAAACAGAGACTCATTTGAAAGTTTCCAAGCCTGAGGCCAAGTCTGTTCGTTCAGATGCACATAGTAAACGTGGGCCTGATGGAAAAGCCCGAAACAGTCCTCGAAATGGTAAGAAATCAAGGACAGATCTGCAGCTGGAATAACTTGAGATAAGTTTGCAAAGTACATCAGTTCACATAACATGGAAGAGCTCTTTCTTGTTTCTCCCTCTACATTATCTGTTGCATTCTTCAAAACACTGTTTATATTCTGTGGTCTGCTCTGCTCAAAGTAAGACTTGGTTCTTTCCCTTGCAGGCCATTCTGAAGCCTTCAGGTTCCTCCACAAAGTGAAGTCCCAGAAGCTCTTATCTCTGAACTATGTACTTGTATTTTATGCAATTCTGTAAGTTAGCAATAACAAGATGGTCAAAAACTAGGATTTTCTTATGTTTACGTGATTGATATAATGTAAGCATGATTGATATAATCTAAGCTGTATTTGAGAAAAGGAAATTATTGGGAACTGTGGCCTCACACTTCCCAGAAATATGTATATACATACGTACATATATACATATATACATATGTATATATATCTATATAAGCCTGCTGCATCAGGCTTATACTTAACTGGCCATTTACTTTTAAAAGCAAAGGGTCTTTTGGTTCAGAAAATTTTAAAAATATTTAAGTACTTGCAGAGGTTCCTTTTGCCTGTCATTTAGCAAAAACATACTCAGGTTTGAGATTTTCATAACTGTCTGAATGCCATTGATGTTATTCCTGAGATGTTTCTGAGAACAATACCTTTATTATTGAACATGTGCAAGTAATAATTTAAATGGCTTTTAACAACAAATTTGTCAGGTGCTGCTAAAGTTTCCTTAACTGATACACTTTATTTTTCTCTCTTACAGTGTTTGTGTTTTAATACTTTCTACCTTCTACATGAGATACAAAATCAGTGTCCTGGAGGAACGCCTTATGTCCATGACAGCCTTTGATTCACATATTAAGGAGTAAGATAAACTCTGGAAAAGCATTGGTGATTTAAAATCTTTTTCCAGAGCAATGATTCCATGAAAAAGGTGTA
This sequence comes from Camarhynchus parvulus, assembly GCF_901933205.1. NCBI lineage: Eukaryota > Metazoa > Chordata > Aves > Passeriformes > Thraupidae > Camarhynchus > Camarhynchus parvulus. Next base: position 17,976,754 of record NC_044601.1, on the reverse strand, counting down.
ACTTCCGTCTTCAGTCTTAGTGTAATTTGATTAGTATATTAGAAACATACTTCATGCTCTTTGAGCTAATGCGTCTGTCTTGTTTGTATAAAGCTTTGTGTTGTCTCTGTACCACTTATAAACTGATATCCTGTCTTTCTGAAATAAAAAACCCCACACTAGAAAACCAAACCAAAGCAAAATCTGAACACACCACGGGACACTGTCTGTGTATTTGAAGAGGAAATAGGGAAAGGGACCATAGTTACATCAGTAATTCCTTTCTGTAACTGAAGTCATGGCTGTCATCTGCCCCTGCAGTTAGTTTTTTTGGATTTTTTTTTGTCTCCATGTTGCATAAATAGGAATATGCAAACATTAAATGGAGAGGCAGAGCAGAGGTATGTGTTTTTTTTCCACAATAGTTTACCTCTATAAGCTGTGTGGGCTCCCTGCTCTTGTGTTTGGAAGTTAAACTGGATACTGCTGAGAATACTAATCAGTTTATTGAGCATTAGATTTTGCATTAACTCTTCTCCCCTTCTTATAACAGATTTTTTTCCCTGAGCTGCTCTGAAAAATATGGCTTTGAAAGTCATTTATAAACTCAGTGCAAAACCTGCAGCCACATGCAACATGAGTGGAAATGATGACAGCTGGAAAAGCACCACGTGAAAAAGAGAAGGGAAAAATAAAATTCAAGACAGAACTGACTCAGGCATGGTGGAACTGTTTGTAAAGTGGTTCAAATTTAGCAAGCTCTTACATAAGTGTGCTTTTAAATTCAGCTTTCTTTGATTACCCATCTGTGACAAAACAGGTCACTTTGACATTGCACTTGTGGTCATATCAGACAATGACTGTGCTGTTTATGATCCAACTGGTCTCAGCTGTCATCTGTGGAAAGCAGTAGGATTTGTATGCATATGTCAGAAGACAGAGCCAGGTTCTTTATTAAAAAAGGGATAGAAGGAAATGATGCTCTATCTATGCAGCCTTGCATTTATATTTTACCATTTTATAATCCAAGAAGTGGGATAAACTTGTCCCACATATTAAGCAATGTCAAAAGCCTTTTTTCTCACTTCTGGCATATTTTTATTAGCAGGATACTGTATCCCTCTTTAAAAACACTAACACAATAAAGTCCTGATTCTGTTGCTCTGATCCCAAACAGTACAAGATACAGGAAGGAAGATCTAATGTGCACTTCTGCTGTGTCAAGGGCTTGGGCTTTCCAATTTCCTCCAAGTCACAGGATGTGGAACTTACAGAACTTCTCAGGGGAAATAGCTCAAAAGTGTTCTATCCAAACTTCTGGAGAATGACATTCCTAGTGCAGTTTACAATTTTGGCGCTGTTTCCATCTACATGTGTGTCCAGTTCTGTTTTCCTCATTTTTTGAGTCTGTCATACTTACATTTTATTCTGTTTGACAGACATCAAGTGCACCAAGATTTGGGATCTCACCTGCAAATTAATGCTGATGCCCTTTGTGATGAGTTAACTGCTAATCTTAGAAAATTGGAAAAGGTAACATTGTATGATATAATGCAAATGCTGATAGACCAATTGGGTTCTTGCTGTGTTTCTGTGATCTTGTATCTTAAAAAGTGTTGAGTTACCCCAAATTTGATACCAAGAGGTGGCATCTTTTCCTAGACAAAGGACTAGTTTTCAGACTATAAATTAACTCTAGTATAAACATTGGTATGTGTAAAAGCTTTGCCTTGAACTGAAGCTTATAACCAGGCCAAGCGTCCCTGAGGCAGACACTTCAGGGGTGATTATTGCATTACGTAGTGATCTCAACTTTTTTTTTTTCTTTTTTTTTTTTTAGTCCATCAGGGCTAAGGATTTTAAAATCAACCTTTATTGGTATTTGATTAATTTTTCTGTCTGGGGCTTTTTTGGAGTTTTGGAGTTTTGATTAAGAAAAGTGGTGCTTGCTTACATATGCAGTCCGCTTCTTCACACAGAGTGGCTGAGATCTGCTTGTTTTATTCCAGTCACACAAATGCTGCTGCACCTGTTGTGCAGTTCCCTATACCTGACCTTCACTTTTTACCATTCTCTTATTGGAAAACTAAACATATTTGGTGACTTAAATTGGAAGCCTATGCGAAACAAGTGGCTGTGCGGACCTTATTTCCTTATTTGGTGTTTTTCCCCTTTCTAAAACACTTTACCAGAGACTCCACTGCTCTCGTGGCTGTGCCCTGGGGTGGGTCTGCTGGATGCTGTTGGAATGGCTGTCTCCAGCACAGGGCAGCCCCTGGCCCTGGTACACTGCTGCTGCCCCTGCAGACCTTGCCCCACCTGCCTCCAAACCTTGACAAATGCACCCAGTACGGGTGGGTGAGATGCTGTGTGTTGGGTACACATACACAGGCAGAGCACGACAAAATCACTAGTGGAACAAGACCAAAAGTTACTTGAATTCCTTTGTGCTTGAGTCACATGGGATATTTTTGCCTCTGTTTCTAAAACTGAGTCTGTGCCGAAGTCTTTCAATGCCTTTTTTCCCCCAAACCAAATTTTTCAAATAGCATAAAGCTAAGAATATAAAATATCACTGTTTACATGTATGGCATAGGTTTTAGAAATATTGCCAAAAATTAGTTTCTTCCCCCACATCATTACCCTCTTGGCTATGGAAATCTAGAGTAATGCTGGCTTAACCCCTCTGTATTTTCTGGATAATAACAGTGCGAATACAAAGGAAAAATGATCTGGTAACCATACAGTCTTCAGCCAAATTAGGTCATTTTAAGAGGTTGCTGCTTTCTGGCTGTCTGGGACAGGCTGGCAAGATGGTTCATAGGAGACCTCATTTCAGTGGGAAGCCAGCCAGCCAGCCCTCTGCAGCAAGGCTAGGCACTGTCCCACTCCCTTATATAGTCTCTGCTTGGAGACAGTAATGAACAGCTGGATGGTTAGGTCATTCAGCTGTTCACAGAGAAGTGACCTTCTGTCCTGAATTAGAGTCTTAAGTGGTGTGCATTTTTTGTTTAGTGTCTTGCTTTGTTTAGTGTCTACAGGATTGGAGCCTTAAAGACTTACCTTTATCTGCCATATATTCAGGGCAATGAAGTGCTCTGCATACAAGCTAAATCAGAATTGCCTGTAGCTGCATATTGCCACATCCTGTTCTAATCTAGATGAGCAGTGGTTAGAAATCTAACAGCTTTTTGTTCTCTGAGCAAAGTTGCTGCAGCTGTTTACCAGTTTCATATGCCTTAGTGAAAAGTGGCTGCAGCAGCAAAGGTAGCATACATGTTCTAGTATAATTTATCACGTCTTCCTTACTTTCCCTGTGACCACAGCACTGTAAACTGGAGCACTGAGATTATCTAGATTAAAAACTAAAAATTACTCTGCAGTTACAAATTGGTTAATGCACGAATATGTAGCAATGACTTTTTCAGTGAGACCTTGTGATTTTTACAAGTTCTCCTTCATACTTGGAATCAAGGAACTGCCATTGTTTAGCAGAATTCTGCTAACTTGTCTTTTAATTGCATTTAGCAGCTTGTTAAAATGCAGCATGTCTATCAAAGGATAAAGCATTAAGTTGTGGGAGGGAAAATATGGCCTAATATTACTCATTCCCTTACACTAACTTACCAAGCTAAGCTAAAAGGAAATTCCTGTTTTCATGTTAAGCAACTCTCATAAAATTAGGTGCTTCTTACTGTTTCCCTTTCCTCAAAATGTCCTTCTTGAGAAAGGTGTGCATCTGGGATGGAAATCATGACGTAGGACTGAAAAGTGGTATCTTTGAACAGGAAGTACAGTGGCTCCTCAAATTAAAGCCTGAAAGTAGCTGTGACTAAATCTGTAACCAGTGCCAGCAAGTTACTAAGATACTGAGATATTGAGAATGTGTGTGTCTGGGGATGTGACCCACTCCATTCCCTCCTCTCTGCTTTTAAGGAGAAGGAGATGAAAAGTGGATAAATAGGCTGTGTAAAAATAGATCTGTTCAAATTATTCTGGAGGATACAACTGGCTGACATTACTTTCATTGCAGCTAAAGGGAGATAGCCCACAATCAGTTCACTGTATCTGGTAAATGGGACATGTCTGGTAATGGTTACAAGGCTGTACTTTACTGTGCACATATCATGGCTGAAGCTGTTAAAAACTATTTGAATTATCCATTTAGCCATAGAACTATGACTTGGGAGTTTGAGGCTTTTACTGGATTTTGATCAAGGTGAAAATAATTCATTTTCTTGTCCCATTGCTTCTAGCTCTGATTTTTATTTCTGTCTTATGACTAATGGTGGAGACAATCTATAGGAGAAAATTTGAGGGGATATTCATTATATGAAACTTGCTGGTTGATTGTCTAGGTGTTACATTTGATGCACTTTTATTACATTTACAATAAGGGAAGCATTTAACAGGAATACCAGAGGTATGAAAAGGTGTGACAGAATTAACATGCAGACAGAGTATATTGAAGAGTGTCTTGATTTTTTTTTTATTTAAAATGCAGTGTAACACTTCTTGCCTCACAACTTATTCTCTCCCTTTTTCTAAGATACAGAACAACTTACAAAAACTACTTGAAGATAGTGAATGAAACATCAATGTTCTTGGACTGCTTCAGACCTCATTCTTCTGTCTCGACAAGCTGTTCCAAAGGAGCTCTGCTGGCCAGAGTTCAAGCTTCTTTATTTTCAGTCCAAGCCAAGCTTAAACTACTGTAAAGCTCATGTCATAATGCAAAAAATTCAGTTGATTCTTCAGCATGTATCTATATATTTTGCAAACATATATGGTTTGGTCTACATGTATCTATGTTTTAAAAATGTGGGGATTTTTCTTTGTTGTGTGTGAATTAATGGATTTTATAGCTTGCTTCATTTTAGAGTTGCTTTCACCAGTGCAAGCCTGGTACATATCCTTTTACCTCAACATTTACTTTATGCCTATTGTCATACAAGTGTATACGTGAAGAATGTCAGTCATGATTCATGTACTGAAGTGTTGTGTGAATGAGCAGGTATCTGTTTTAGCTGTGATTATGGATTGGTGCTGTGCTCTTATTTTTACTTACTTCTCTGCACCCTGACATCCCAAAGATCAGAAAACAGATGCCTCTGTGTTTGGGTATGCTAAGTCATGAATGTTTGAGGTCTGCTCAGTTCTCCAGCACTGTAAAAAGGCTCAAGTCCACTTTTTGTGACACTGTATCACCACTGAGGGTAAGGTCTGTTTCTGCTGGGCATTCAGGTTCCATTGAAGTCAAGCCTGAAATCTGTATGGACTTGCCAATTTGCAATCAAGTTGCTTATGAATAGCAATATGGGTGTGACACACCTGCACAGCTTAGAAAAACTGCTTGTTTTCTGTCCACTCATGTGGTCTCTGTCCTTTAAGTTAATCAGTGCGAAGGTCCTCAGTCAGCTTTCCTTGGAGTTGCATGGGGTTTTGGTTGGCTGAGCAAGTGCAATTTGTAGTCCAGTAAATGGAAATCTGGTCTTGGTATGTGACTCCAGGGACTGGATATTTCCACATAATGAGAACTGGCAAATTAATGGTGCAGCAATACAAACAATCAGTAGAGTGAATGAAAAAGTGGACACCTGCTTCATTGTATCACATACTGTTTTTTTCCCAGAGTGCCTAAGATGGGGATTTTTAGCTTTCTGATTCACCAAGCAGGCTCATTAGTTTTTAAAAAGCAATATTTAGGATAATAACTACTATCTGTGAAGTAACAGTATTGTTTATAATATGCTATGCATTTTATAACCATTTCTGTGAAATGTACCTACTTTGTTTAAATAAACTTTTTAAAACCAGCGACTCAGTACTATAATTTGGATGAACCCATGTCCATCCATCGGTTTTAGTCAAATGTGATGTTCATGAGGCTTTATACCTCATGGTACAGTTTGTGCAAAACCCAGCACGCAACACAAGGGGTTGGGAACTGCATCCTGCTGCAGTCCTTCCTCTGACTCCATTGTGTGTGGACTTCTTTCTGGATCTCAATAACAACAGTAAGAGCAAATTTGGCCCCCAGAGTTTTGGGGACTATTAATAGTTTTCTCAAGTTCTCCAGGTTTCTCAAGTTTCCTCCTTGGAGGATATTGGATGGGTATCAGAATGCCAAGGAAGATTAGAGGGCTCTGAGGGCTCTAACATGCCTGCCTGGCTCAAGATTCCACATGAGCACAGTATGTAAGAAATTATTGAGATTTTACTGTTCTCCCTATTGAAATACCTGCTTTTGCTTCCTCAGCTATTGTGACTTTATTGGAAAACTCAGCTTCACAAGAAAACTGTTGAAAAAAAGTTTGGTTTTTTCCATTTTTCCCCCTACTCTCCGCTACAGTTGCACAGTTTATGTAATGTTATGGACTCTCACCTCATCCTCTACCTTCTCTTGTTCCCTCCCTTTAATTCTTTATCAGAAGTCTCTAGCTCTGTGGTTGAAAAATTGATGCCATGAGTCACTTTTATCAAAGGAACTACAAGAAGACTTGGTTATATCCAGCAGCTGAACTGAGTTAGCCTTTTACTTACCTTACATTGTCAAGTCTGTGCTTTTCTACAGAAGAACAGGGACAAAGAGAGATAATAGGTGCCTTAAGTGAATCAGGCAGGCTAAGGCCTTATCATTAGCCATATGGAATGCAATAATTACTGTATGGAATGAGCAATCAGAGGTGGTTGTGTGCCCTTTAGCCTGCTGCAGCAACATGCCAGGGGAGGCGAGTCTGCGCAAAGGTGTAACTGTTCTTCTAATGCAGGAAAGTGAGCTGTGCTCCAGAGAAAGGATTGGATTGTGACAATTCAGTCACAGCAGCCACGTGAGTGCAGTGGCACAGTTCTGTGCGACCCCTGCCCTGGTGCTACCCTCACTCCGCCTTTTCCTAGAGGGAGGAGGAGCATGTCTCAGGATGTCACATTCTTCAGGCATCAGGGCACAGGTGGGCAGCATGCAGTGTTCAGGTACCCCAGGGAGGCCTGCAAGGCCCCACGTGGAGAAAGCTTAGAAGGGAGTGGAGTGAGTTAAATCCTGTGATTTAGGCTTTTAGGCTTGGGATGGAGGGGGTTTGCCCCAGTGTTTAGGAGGGAAGTACTAGCAGCAAGGGATAAGCAAGGAAAAGCTGCTTCCCGCAAGGCTAGGAGTCTGTTAAAGAGCAGGGAGACTTATTCCAGTATCTGTGGCAGGTAGTGTATACAAAGGCAACGAGGAGGGGCTTTGCCTTTTGGGAAAAGCGCGAGTTTGCAGAAGTAGATGGGAAAGGTGTGTGACTTTAGGGAAGTCAAAGATGCACAGAAAATTCTTAGCACGCACTCTTAGTAACAATCATTCATAATTTGCTGCATAGACTGCATAGAAACCTGCTTTTAAAAGACAGTTTTAAAATTTCTTTTGTGTTTGTTTTTCCTGTTTTGTCTGCCTTTTGTCCTTGACAGCACAGAGGCTGAAAACAAAGAAGAAAAACAAACAAGAAAAACAGCTGAGTTCTACCAGCCGTGCAGGACTAGTAATTGGTAGTGCCAGGTTCTGGGAAGATGCTTTGAGTTTGAAGGTGGAAGGCAAGAGGGACACATCACTTGTGTTTTCTCTAATTGTGGTTAGTGAAAAAAGTAATGAGGATTTGTAATGGCTGTTTGGATTGAGGGGTTGTTGAATTAGTTTTCTGTCAAGGTATCAGGGTATGAAATTTATGGTGCTGTTGGTGTGAAGGATGCAGCTAGCACTCTAGGCAGGAAGTATGGTCAGCTGAAAGCCTCCCTCTCAACAGTAGTAGGTCCCATTAGCATTTGTAGGAAAGACAAACAGTTTTGTATGTGTTTTTGTCTGAGTATATCTGAATTTAATATTATTAACTTCTTGCATGTGAACTTTTGTACAGGTGTGTGGTAATACTTTCTGCTACCTGCTACATCTGCACTTTCATTTCCATATTTCCACCTCATAGTCAGTTGACAAATGATAAAGAAATATCCAGGTTGCTGATATCCAGGCGTTTGCAGGCTATTGCTCAGCTGGTTCAGGCTATTGCTAGTGAGGTGTTATTCCCAAATACATAGGAGATTTTGCATTTACAGAGCAGGTGTGACATGCAGTAATGATCAGAAAAAGCTGGCTGTTTAGACAGCCACTGAGCAAATAGTTCTTTTTATGTTCAGTGCCTGTGTGTATGCTTCTATAAACAGCAGAGGAATAATGTCGTTTGAAAGGATTTTACCAGCACCTGCTTTTCAGTTTCCCTGGTGAGACAATCTGAGTCTGACAGGCAAATTTGCTCAAGAGGGAAAATTGACTCATCTCATTCGACACTACTAGGTTTATGGTTTGAAGCTAGTGGACCATTCTGCTAAACATGGTTGTATGTAATGAGACTTTACAAAAGGGATAGGTTTTTTGCCTTCTTGGGTTTTAAAATCGGTGTAGTATCATTTTATGAATGTAGAGCCTCATAATATCCTGTTTTTCTCTGAACATCCACAAAAATGTATGTCAGTAAATTTCTTTTAAATGCGTCTAAAGTTACTCCCTGTTTATCACAAGCCAGCCTGGATTTTAACAAAAAATCAGTCAAATGCAAACAATAAAACAATGTACAATCTACAGTAAATCCACAACACATGTGAGAGTTTATTCCCTGAGCTTCATGGAATGTTGTCGTGCCTGTCACTAATCTTGTCCAAAATATAGGCATTTCACTTATACTGTTGTTGTTTCAGACCTTCTGGTCTTCTTCCTGGTGGCGCCTACTTACCCTCAAGTTTCTGTTTAGTCAAACTGGCCAGTGAGACTGTGCCTACTCATCATGGATTAAATCTCTAATTATTTGGGTGACAAGGCCTAGATCAGTGTCTATAAGACCGTGATTACGCTTGCTATTGGTAGTACCCTCAAAGGGATGATCCCAAGAAGGAACTGATTAGAAGTGTGCTATGAGAGGATACTAGCAGGGTTAGTGTGATAATCAGAAGCAGGTTTTTTTCTCCTGTACCTAGTTTCTTATCTATTATAATTTACAAACAAGAGGTCAGGATGCAGCCCCTTAGCAAGTAGACTTTGAGCAGGAATTCAAGGTATGTCAGTGAAGTCTTTCCCAAGACTGTGTTTCACATACAAAATTAACAAGAATATTCCAGTTATCCCCTACTGAAGTGACAAATGCTTTGCTTAAATCACTTTATCCATTTTCCCCACAATGGGCAATATTTGTGCCAGAAAGTTCACCCTGAGTTGGATGTCTGTTCACTAAGTAAACACCTGTGCTAAAAACCTTAGAAATTAGTTCAAGTTCTTGAAGAGAGTTGTTTTAGAAAAGATTGCCCTGCCCTGCCAGCCTCCATGAGTTCAGTCTGGATAGCTCTTACGCCTGATTATTTTTTTAAATTTGTCCACTGTGGGTAGAGCTTCTGCTGATGTATTTTACTGTCTATGTGACTTTTTTATTTTTCAATTTCTGTACCAAGTCCATTAGGAAACTGCTTAAATATTCATTATGTTCTTAAATTTTAAAAGATACCTTTCCCTGGCTTTACATAAACAGCAAGCTCATGTCACGATGATGTAGTAGCTACATCAGGTTCTGGAGATGTGACATTCTACATTAAGCTTTATAACAAAGATTTTATAATCTTTGGCAATGCAGGTACTTTGGACTGTACAATAAAGGCTCCTTCAACTCCTGTTCTCACTTAATGGTATTGATAAGGTAATTTTCCACTGACTAGGCATTTTAGCAGGAGATTAAAAGAAAATCATTCCAATGAGCTGTCAAGTACTAAATTAAAAATCAGCCCTCCACACTATCTACAGGTAGATGGATAAAGGCTCCCTCCAAGAAGAAAAGGTAATGAGTAACTTAATTATAACCTTACATGCTGGATCTGGCATGCAGGACAAAAAACAGCTCTGAATTCTTCCTGCACTTAAAGCTTGCTATCATGGCAGTGTGCACACATGGGATCATTCCGGAGCAAAGGCAAGGTGGGAAGAAAGTCAGCTTGTACTAACAGCTGTTTCCACAACACATATAAAGATCCACAGACCTTCTCTCACAAATGGATCGTGAAACTTAAACGCCTCAGCACTGGCTCATGATACTCACGTTAAGAGATGTCCTTCTATGTTTTTTCCAAAAACTGTTTAAGCAGTGCCACTGACAACACACATCAAGAAAACAATATAATTAGCTGACTTGAAAATGGTCACACTTCTAAAGACTCTGATCAATAGTACTGGCTGTAAGGAAGAATGCTGTGTGAAAGACCAAGTTTGTGATTGTATGAACACATCTTCCACATTTCTTTTCCAAGTCTCTTCATGGATTTCTGATTCTGCAATCATTCTTTGACCATCACAGTAAATGCTACCACAAAAACAGTTTGTGGGTTGGGGTCTAATTGAACTAAGAAAGTACAAGATTTGTGTTAGGTGTAGGACTAAGGATATGAGACTGCTTGTAGCTGAATACTGAGAATTCTAGTATTCTGTTTCTTCTGCTGTTTATAGATCATCCTCTGACTCCATTTCCCCTGTTGTTGTACCAGATGTAGCCTGGATCCAAAAGCTGATCTTCTTAATAGTAACCCATCCAAAACCAGTTAATTTTCCACCAGAGATATGGATAAGAGTCTGTAAAAGAGCCCAGTATCAAATGCAGGCATGTTGAGCAATGCCTGAAATAATGCTTTAGGAGCTTTGCTGACATTGCAACTTTTTTTCCTCAATTGTTTCTCTAGTTGTATTCAATGTAATGTGAAGAAACACTGGAAACTTGGCAAGAATATTGGCAAGAATATTCTGAGGCAAGTTCTCTGCACACCTGTCCTGTACCTGTGTGCTTCCAGGAGACCCACAGCGGGCCAGATCTGTCAGCAGCAGTAAGTTAGGCTTCTACACAACTCTGGTGTCTTTCCTGAGATTAAAAATTAATGTAAAAAAATCAGCAGTGTCTGGTCCTTAAGGTTTTAGTCATTCATCTGCCTAAGTCACTTCAGATTCTTGCACATGTCCGTCCCCTCTGCCATTGAGCACTTAATTCAGTTGTGACTGTTGTCCAACCTGCCAGCAGCTGCTTTCCTTACAAACCAGTATTGCTGTCACCCTACCATCACTACCTTACTGGTCATGTGCTGCTGCTTCCCATCCCTACTAGTACGCCTGTGGTGCAGTATCCCTTATTTTCTTCCAGGAAAATCAGCTGGAGTTGTTTTGTGCAAAGTCCACATTCCAAAGGTATGTTGCATCACCTTTGCTGCATCAGCTTTGCTAAACAGATTAGAACATCTGAGTAATCAGTTTGGTGGAGGAATGTGGAACTGGAAATGATGAGAATAATACTTTCATATCTTATAGGTAGATGGGGAAGATGCTGCTTTAGGTGTCTATTTCTCTTTTAGCAGCACTTCCCTATGCTTAGGCCAAGGTTGAGTAGGACCATCATACACATCCCTAGACAAAAAAGAAAACAGTTGCAGTAAAGTTTTGTTAGATTCCCTGTCCTAGCTCAAAGAAAACTTACCAAATTAGGCTGACAAATGCTTTGGAACAGCAACAAGCGCAGACTTTTTGGTGGGCCACAGAGATAGCAGCAATGTTTCAGAGGGGAGCACACGCCCTGTGCGGGAAACAGCAGGATGAGGCAGCAGTGTAACCAAGATCCTGGTCAGCCTCTGATTCAATGCACAAGCCAAAATCTTACTCTGCAATGCTCTGACCACATGTATATAAAGGAACTCTTCATATAGAAATCTGTCACTGCACTGTGTGGCTGTGGAGCAATAATGATTCCTGGGGAAATCTTGTAGGCAGGAGCAGACCCTGCTCAGCCCAAGATGCTCATGGATTGCTCTCGCCCAGCAGTCAGGATATGCTGCAGTCAAGCCATCACATTTGCAGCTCATGCAGTGTGAGGCCTTTTTTGGTAACTCAGATCCCTGGCAGTCAGCCCTGCTGATGAGAAATTGGGAGGGAACCCCAGCTGGGTGGATGTAGGCTTCCACAGGGAAAGGCAGCAGGAAAGCACAGACAGCTTTTTTCTTGAAGGAGGACAGCAGAAAAGTATATTGGAGAAAAATACAGCTTTTTGCAGCCACTCTCCTGGGAAAGAGCTGAAAAGGAAATGTTCAGAACAGATTGGGAAGAACCAGATTTTTGTGTGTTGGCTTGCACTTATCTTGCCCGGGTGGAAGAGAGTGAAAATTAATATATTGAGTTTTAGTTAAGTGGTCTGGTAGATCCAGATTCTCTATCCCCAGAAAATACAAATCTAGAGTAATTAGACAGAATTATGCAAACAGAAACAGTACAAATTCAGAAGAAGAAAGAGCACAAATATTTTTGGCTCTGCTCTCATGATTTACTGAACCATAACAAAAGTTAACTAATCCCTCAGTACCAAGGAATGAGAAGCTACCGAATGACGAAACAGGTAAATTTTTTTTAACAGCAAGTTCGTGGACATGCTATAGAGACTATTTTGTCAGTCTACAAGTATTAAGGGGGAAAATTAACTGTTTTGACTTGGATAATATCTGCTATATTTCTACAACAGAACTTGGTCCCATTTATAGCAGGCAAATGGTGAAAGACCATGGCTTCCATGTTCTAACACACATTGCAGTTTTTGTAGCAGCTTAAATACAGAATTCAAAATATGTTTTCTGAGTAGCTGAAAGTTATTGAAAACCAAGAAAATCATTCATCTTTTGCATATTCAGCAGGCTCCAAAATACCAATGTCTAATCCCAGTTTCAAAAAAATCCCAAAGAAACAAGCTAAGACTCTGAGGAATTACAATCTTCTCACTTAATTAGGAAATTTGTGGGGCGAAGAACTCAAAAAAGAATTGTGCAAAGTATTCTTCAAATGTACTGTTACCCATAGGAATAACACAGCATGGAATAACACAGACTAAGTACAAGGAAGAGTTACCCTTTCTGTGAACTTTCAGTATTTGTTCATGAAGAAGAAGGCAGTGAACAGCCGGAAGAGAAAATGATATGATCAGCACGCAAGCCAGAGTACTTAGACAAACAATGGATGTCATAAATCTCACAGAGGTTTGAAATGCAGGGTTTGCAACATCAGAGATGACTTTTGAAAACACAGAGCAGAGACTGACGTGGTTTTTTGGCTTGGGGTTTTTCCACAAAGCATGCTTCATGACAATGGGACAATTTTTACAGCAAAGAACATATTAAGAGGAATACAACCATCAAAATAATGTTTCTTCTGTTCTGAGATGGCTTTCTTTGTCTTCTTGGTGGGTTTTTTTCCTTAATTGCAAGAGATAGTTTTGACAGCTTCAATCAATGAATTCTGAACAGATTTGGAGGTTTGGGGTGATACTGTACCTTAGTGAATATGTCTATCTATGTCTCATCTGCCATATGTGTTAGCTTAAACTACATCTGGCTCCTTTCCCTGCATTTTACTCACACGGTAATCCTCTTATCCCTTTATATATTCAAAACCAAACTCTTTCAATTTAACCTATTTTGTGCACTCCGCCCCACCTCCCCCTTGAAATAGTCTGATATTTCCCAGCATTCCAAACGTATTATCCAGTAGTTAAAATCCTGGTACTGGGTCTTATCTCCCTACAATCCTGCTTGTGCCTTTCACACTGGCTTCCCCATCACCACCATCTCATAATCTTTTCTGGTGATTTTGAATTCCTCATCCTCACTTTAAAGGCCCTTTCATTTTCTGTAGCTAACAATCAGTTGGTATCTTCCAACATGTTCTCCAGCAAAACTAAGGTGCTTTTCAGACTTTGCAGGGAGTCACTTCAGCATTTCAGGCAGGGGAAAAAATAAATAAATCAGTAACACAGCTAACTAAAGAACGTGGGTAGAAAACAAGCCGGCAAAACAGAGTCACAGCAGCCAGTGTTGGTTGAGCCAAACTAAAGTCCTCATGCTGGATTTTTAACCTACAAGGGCTCACTATAACAGCAAATCCTCAGAGGATAGTTTGACTTACAGTTTCATGAAACATCACCATAACTTTATTCTGTTATTTGTTCTGCTTTAAAGCAACACCATAAATCAACTGTTGTCTAGGTCAAACTGAGAAGAGGAATGTGGCAAACAGATAGCCTGCATCTCTCCCACACATAATCACAAGAACATACAGTTGTACGTGAATACAGTCAAACAGGAGCTAGGAAGAGGTTTACATTCTCAGATTCTACAGGAAACCTGAACACTTCTTGTGGTACATGTGTTAAACAAAGTACCAGCAGTTGTGGTAAAAAATTTAGTTAGACAAACTACAACTCAAGGAGAGGCATGTGCTACACTTTTTAAACTTGTTTCTAGCACAGCTGCCAGATTGGACTGAGCTGTTTGTATTATAGGTCAGTTTAATCAGACCACTGACTGAGTAGCCTTATAAATCCACAGAAGACAGGAGGCAATACCACTTAGTAACAGTTTGTGGATTAACCAAAAATCCTTAGAAGCAAGAGAGCTTGTATTTATCCTGTTCCTTCTGAATCTCCCATTTTTAAACCTGCACGTTGCCATTTCATTACCTCTGTAAGACTGCTCAGTAAGCGAGCAGGTGATGTTAGCTAGCTTCACTGTCACAGCTAAGGAGGTTTGGGACACCTGTAAGGAGGGTGTCAGGGAAGTGTGAAACACAATTGCCACACATTGACAGCTTTTCAGACTCTAACGTTATGAAAGGATGTGCCTTTCTCTGAAATTCAAGAGATCTAACTTGAGCTGTTTGTTCCTTTTAAGTCCATCTTGAAATCAGGCTGCAGGAAAAGAGCTGTAATGCCAGAGAACGCCAGCATACTGGGTAAAGTAAGCATTAAACCATTTGTTCTTCCTGGCTGAAACACTATTATTTTTAACCTTTGGCTTTTGGAGTTAATGTTTTATATAACAATTGCACTAATCAGCTGAGGCTTTTGCAGAATAGAGTGTATTTAATTACTAGCTCAGAGGCAGCAGTCCCAGATGTACTGGAACATAAAAAGCATTCAGACAAAGAGGTCTGTGTTCTACGCAGCTGGCTAGCAAACGCAATGGCTGCCCTTGGGCAGGCTTTAGCCTGACCAACAGCGACACCGGGAGGAACACAAAGGTTTTTAAAAAAAACCTTGCTCTGCTATGCAAGTCCCTGTCCAAAATGCATATGCATTTTCCTATTATTTGGAGGAAATTAATCAGCTGTATGAAAAATCAGGGCTAATAATTTAGCAGAAATTAAAGACTACCAACCAGTATTTACCTTTGTACCAGCTATCCATAGGGCAACCATGCTCAAAATGTGAGCCAAGGCACTTCTCACTTCAAGCAACACTTCAGTGGCAGCAGATGTTTGCACACTGAATGCAATTAATCCATTAGTTTTCAAACACCAAGCATGTTCCACATGACAGCATGGTTGCTGATTAAGGAATACCAAAGAGAAGATACTGAAAAAAAATCCTTACTAAGTTACAGTTTTTTACTCAAGAATTTGATTCTGTGTGATTAAGTCATTTTACCCCTATATTATAAGCCTTAATTATTTTTCTGCTTCCACCTAGGAAAATAAGAGGACACACTTGGGCAATACATGACCAACACATTAGTGCAAGACCAAGAACAACAGCGATTCAAAAGAAAATCCAGGCAAAGTGTCCTTACTCTCCTGTAATTTACACTTTTTCACATAGTTACTAATGAAATTAATGCAGAGACACGAACTGGTTAGTACACGTAATGAGTCTTGAATGCAGCACCTAAACACATGATTTCTCATACAGAAACAGAGATGCCACAAATCAGAAGTTCTGACAGCCATGTGGTTGTGAACTCATCCAGCAACAACACAAACAGAATGATGAAAACACCAGATGAAAAGAACATGATATAACATGAATGGGCTGGTGTATTACTGCTGAAAGAAAATGGTGAACATTTTCCCAGTTGATTCAAACTCAGCACTGCAGGACCACTTTTGCAAAGTCCCAAGCTGGGACCCACTACTGGCAAGTAGTGTTCTTGGTTTCTGAAAGTCATCACCTCTGCAAGAAGCTGTGATAGGACGCAACAGGATAGAAGAAAAGCAGCCTATATCTCCCATTCTCACATTTCATTAAAAAATCAATTTCTCTTTATCAGCAAAATTAATAGAATTTTCATGTTTTTTCAGGTAATAATATGGCAAAAAGAAAGGAAGTTACTTTTAAGACTGTTCCCATCAAGGTCATTTCACAGTAAGCAATACTGTGCTAACAAATGAATTATTGATCACGTGTCATTTAACACTTGTTATTCACTGGTGTTACACACTCAGTGGTAATTAAGTTTATGCAACAGTGGAAGACGCTGATAGAATTTGTACTAAAACTGCAAGTCCATTATGTTGAACATACCAGTAGCTCCAAGACACATTTTATGAATTCTCAAAATTGCTTTCCTTGGGTGAGATAACGCACTAACAGCTAATGCAGTTCACAATCTCCTGAGTGGACTTCCCAAATTAAAGCAGAAATTGAGAAACTGTATGCTTATAGTATCTTTAAACCTCCTTAGTTCATTACTTCATCATAATGATAACTATTTATAGGCACCTGCATGCCTGCCAAAGCATATTAGAGTCTGCTGCAGTCTTTAAAAGATGCTCTTCCCAGAGCCACTTCACGGGAAGTCATTCAGCAAACTAATTCTAGTAGGATGGTTCATCACCACATGTAAGGAATTCAAAGATGTCTGGAAAGAGAAGCAGCACTATGATTACCAGCTCTGATGCCACACTAGCAGACCAGTGACAGCACAGATAACACATCTTTGGAATAGTAATTCCCATACTTAGCAAAAGTGGGGCTGAGTTTGTAACCTACTTACAGAGACCCCATTCTCTGCCGAT
This sequence comes from Camarhynchus parvulus, assembly GCF_901933205.1. NCBI lineage: Eukaryota > Metazoa > Chordata > Aves > Passeriformes > Thraupidae > Camarhynchus > Camarhynchus parvulus. The sequence goes on along the minus strand of NC_044601.1, from coordinate 17,959,905 downwards.
ATAGCATGAATCTAACCCACTTGCTCCTAACACACAGAAGCAGTTACACAAATACTTCACACTGAGTCCCCTCTAAGGCTACCCTTACAAAAGCTTGTATTGAAGGAGGAAGTATCAAAATGCCAAGTTAGTCTTCAGAAGTTTAGTGTGTTTGCTATGCAGCCACCTCTTGATCACATTTGTACGTTTATTCCATTCATATTAGTTTGCACATGAAGATTTGAACACCAGACTCACAACACCAGTTTTGTTCTTCTCATGAGCTGAGTTCTCATACCTAAAGCCAGGTGGCAGAATCAACCTTATTTCTGTACATTAAACAACTGGACTTCTGAGATTGTTTTACCCTAAAAAGAGCTGATATTTTCAAGAAAAAATCAGATGTGACATGAGGCTATCCAAAAACTATTGTAAGCAGCAAGAAAATTCTTGAACTAATTTTCCCTTGTTAAGAGTTTCATAGTAACATTCGGTACCACAGAATAACATTAAAGAGTACAATTTCTATAAATTGGTGCTATTTGCTAAGCAATTAGATTTGGGAATTGAATTGCTTCTCTGCCATATCTGCTAGTGATTATCTGCCTGTTTAGGGTACACCATTTCATTCTGTGTGCTAAGGTACAATGTTCTTTAATGAAATGTTCAGACACAAAGAAGTAGAGGAGAGAATACTCCTGGTAGTAAGACATTCAGTAAGAAAAAAAGCTTTGGCTGCCTAATGTCTGATTTACAGAACACCAAAAATACCTTGTACAACACAGATGTAAAATTCTAAACACTATGCATTTTAAAATTAAACACAAAACTGAAAGGAGACCAACTAGCATTTTGGTATGGTGGACTTTCAATCCAGTTTGAATGGCATTGCCATCAAAACATCAAAATAAATCAATAGTCAAGTCAGATTCCTAGAATCTGAGCCTATAATAAAAAGTTTTGTCATGTTCAAAAAAAGTGGAAATTTGGTATATGACATTGAGAAGAAATCCCCAGAAACAATACATTAAGATACTCAGAAATTCTTCTATGGAAAGCTAAAATCAGTCTAATAGCACTGTGTCTTTTCTCATCCTGAGTCCTGAGAAAGGCTCCTAAATGAGCTGTTGCTGCCTGTATTCTACAGTGGCCAAAAGAAACTCTCATTTGAGGTGAAACACAAGTAAACAATATGTCTTTCCCTAGAAAAGTATTTCCTCTGACTGCATCTCCAGTTCTCATCTCCAGCCAGTCTGCTTGTAGGGTATCACAACCTGATATGGACAACCTGAACTGGCTGTAACCCCTTCAAGTGTTAAATGAGATTCCAAGACACTACAGTAAACCTCTATCTCCCAACATATGCTGAAAGTCTCCTTTCTGAAGGAGAGGCAGGAAAACTAAAGCAGAACTTCTAGCCCAGTAATTATTTTCCCAGCTAGCAACTCAGTGTGTGAAAATGGATAGTCCTCTGAATATTCCTGCTCAAAACCAGTGAATAAAACAAATGAGAAGCCCAAGATATTTCACAAAATGTACCTTTATTTATTCATTGAAAAATAGCCCTGTACTGCAGCCCAAATATCCCCCAATAACCGGTACTGCAGGAAACTTGGCACACAGCTTGAAACACAGATGTTGTAGCTGGAAATATCAGCAAAAGGTGGGGAGGGGATAGAGGCAGTGTTAGTACTGAAACACAGTGTTAAGGCAACAGGTTATCCAGGCCACCTGAACCCAAGGTGGTTAGGTTCAGTCACCCTCCCTTCCTCCCAAAGACCACAGACTTCTCAGCTGAAGACTAAATTAGTAAATACATTCATAGAAAGTGAAGCAATTTAAAAGTAGCTGATTTTCTGACAGAATTGGTTTAATATAATTAATTTTTATCCCCATGATGCTTAGGAGCTGCTTGATTCAGAAATTCTAGGATGGTTCATAGCACAGCCATTAATAAGGTTGTTACTGAAACTTGATTCCTTGAGCCAAGGGCAAATCTTTGCTGTAGTTGATTGTACTGAAAGAGAAACAACAATTTAGAGACCAGACTTAATCACTGAGACAGATTATGCAGTCCACTTCCTATGTATAAACTGTTATATCTAAAAAGACTTCTCTAAAGCAGTTTGCCTACTTAAAATTATGAACTAACTTTACTCCAGTTTTCAATATAGTAACCACGTACAGGAAAAGACAACATTTGCCATTTTATCTTCCTTTATGGAGGATCTTACTTCACTTTATGTATTTAATCTCTTACTAGGAGAACATCCAGATAGAAAAATCAAGGTGGGATTTCTCATGTTCCTAAGTCTTTGCATGGAAAAAAAAATCACAGGTAAGGGCTATGGAAGTCAGCAGAGAACACTAATGCTCATCCACTATTGGCTGTCAGGACATTTGTGGATAGATAACCAACATCTGGCTGAATCACCTACCAGAGGCAATAGTGGTGGCCCCTCACTGTGGTTGCAAGTCAGTGTATTTCCTGACAAGTTTCAGGCATTTTTCATATGAGTTTAAAATCAATCAATGGTGGAGGGAACCCCAAAACCACCTTATTTTTTCCTTTGAAAAGTTAAAAAATGTCTTTATAAAAACCCTTCAAATCTTCTTCTGCTATGAATGTGAAGAAAAGGCAATTACACTTATAGACGGTTATCTCACATTCAGTAGAGATAGTAGCCTTGTAGTCAAAGATTTATATGTTTTGAACTTTGGGAAGTTCATCTGTAATTTAAATTTATTTGGTCTGTCTTACCAAGTAGACCGTCTCATATAAAGTTTCCATGAATCACTTCCAGATTCTCTTCCCCCACCAGTGTGCTTTTCACCACCTGCAGCAAAAACATTATATATTAAAACCTATTTTTGGACATGGCAAACTAGACTAATTCCAGAAGGTAAGACATTTTTATAAAAATACATGGGAAAAACTATTCCTTTTCCTTGTCCTATATCTGAATTAAATTACCACCCCACACAACACACACAGCTAGCTCTCTCCTCATGCTTGAGGCAAAAAAAAAAAATCTCCCTGGAGTTCAAAATCTCATCATGGTGGCACTAGAGGACCTTGTTTTAAAAACATTTGTCTTAACACAGGAAAAGAGTACAAGAATGTGCTGGTTCTTGTACTTCTTAAATGGTAAGGTTAATACTTCTTCTACCCCCTTAGTTCCCTAAGTATATAAAAAGAGAGAAATAAAGGCAAAACTTTTTATTTTAAGATTTTCTCACAAAAATGCTACATGCCATACATCTTATATAAACTTACCAATACACACAGAATAGCCCAAGATTGTTTTAATTAAAACTTTTATACAGTTTTCCACCTGGCCATATCTTTAAATACCTCCAGAATACATCCCTGAGTAATATTCCTTTGATGGAGAGGAGGAGAAGGAAATAACACACAATTTTTAAAAACCTAGTACAGTTATTTTTAAAAGTTTAAATCTAACTACTGGTAGTCAATATCTGTTTTCTGCTAAAGCAGTATGATTCAAAATTAACTTTGATTTCATCACATTTAGTCATTTAAATGGACTGATGAAAACCTTGACAAAGCACAAGGAACATACCAAAAGCACCTCCAATCTCAGCTCCACTGGTTGGGATGTTAACATTCACAATGCCACAGTCAGATCCCTTTGGCCTACAAAGATAAGGTACAACTCCTGCTTAGGATCAGGAAAGGTTCCCTCCCTAAAATGAGGGCTGTAAAATGCTCAGCTAGCATTACACAGAGGTTTACAAAAGACATGAAAGATTAATCTTATGTACCTCAGGAAAGTAAAAAAATAATTTAAATTATACCCTAGCCAGCGGAAAATCCTTCCCAAATCCTTGGTAAAGATACTGCTGGAAAGACCTTGTTTTACTTCATTATTCCAGGCAAAAACCTCCTCTTCCTCCTAGAAGAAGCATACGTCAATGGTTAAGCCATGACTATCCAAAGCTAAGCAGTTACAAAGAAGCTCTGTGAGCAAAAACACAACAAACCACAGCCATAATGCAAATGTACAGAAGGGCACTGGGCAAATACACATGTGCCACGTCAGCAATACCTCCACTGCTGCTTTTGAACAGATGTGAACAGTATCAATCGTGAACACTAACAACAGCAATCTGTTCCTGTAGCTCATCGTAACTCCAGCGCTCTTCACAGAAATGGAACTACACAATGAGTTGAACAGTGGCTATCTCACAGCGCAGAACAAGAGCCACCACTTCTTGAAGCACTGGGACAACTGTACAGATGTGACACATGTCTGATTTCTCTCTTGTGATTCTACTGTTACCATCCTTGACACTTGTTTCACCGCTGTTATTTTACCTTAAATTTCAGCACATACAATATGGGGGCAAACGTCTCAGTGTGGACAATGGGCGCATTATGAGGAAGGCCAGTCACAATGGTTGGTTCAACATAGTTCCCAGGGCGATTTATAACCTTCAAAATAAATAAAAAATAACCAAGTAAGTTCCAATCAGCATCCAGCTTAGTATTAGTGTAGGAAAGGAATCTTTCATGGTCTGACCACTACAGTTGAGAAATCAGAAACAGAAGGCCACATAGGATGAATAACTTAAATTTTACTTATTTAAGTATTTAAAATATAGAAACACAACTTATGTCCACTAAGGATATAATCAAATCGTAATGTCTAGCAGCTGAAACTTCCTTTCTCCTACTTGTAAGCTACTTAGAATTTTAAAGTATATAGAAGTTGCTAATGAAAGACAAGAAGCCCCAGAACAATAAGTCAATGAGAATTAAACATCCTATGTGATGAAAATGTACAAATGGTTGTCTTGTATCTCCAGTATTTCCTCAAGCTAGACATTGTGAGGGATAGAACTGCAATTTTCTTTTGTTACCTGTTTGACATTCACCATTTACATTGTTGGTTTTTTTTATTTTCACTATCACTTGCAATGGGTGAGTGGTGTAAGAGTAGCTTCCAAGTAGAATTGCCTTTACTCTGAAGACAGGATTCCAATTCAAACAATTCTCAATCTGACTAACCTAATATCCTGTAGTGGCTGACAGGACAAGCTGAAGTACAAGCTTGGCCTATGCCATCATGTTACTGTATTTTTTTCCTAGAGCACAAACTGTAGCAGGGAAAATAAAAGCTAAGTCACCTTTCCGCCACAAACCACAGAGCCACCTTGCTGTTTCGCTTGTTCTACTGCATCAAGGAACATTTTCACTGCTTCTTTGGTATGAAGAGGCCCATACAGAGTGTCAGCTAAAAAAAGATTCAGAAGCATACTTTCATTAAAACTGTGTATGCTTGCAAATATTCTTATCTTAGAATTAACTGTTTAATCTGTCCAGGATGAGCAGTATTAGTCAGATACTTCATATTTCTTTCAGAGTCTGTATTCTAAATGAAACCAGCTATTTCCACCCCCTGGTAAATTGCTAAACTTAGATAATTTGGATCTTTAATCACTTCAGAACTTAAACAGGAAGAAACCAACCGCAACTTGTTTCCTAAACCCATGAGATGGAAATAGCTACTTACAATCCCATGGATCACCGATGCGGACCTGGGCATAGGCCTTGGCAAGCTTTGCCACCACCTCATCATGGATGCTTTCATGGAGAAACTAAAACATGGTAAGAAACTTGTAAGACAGTGCAGCCTATGTAACTACTCCTGAAGTACTACTGCACTTTGAAGGGGGCTGAATGAAGAACAGAAATACTGTTGTTCAAATTCAGCAAATCCCAAAATTAAAAAGAGACAGAGGCCAAGGCCTCTGAAACAGCACTAACACCAGAAAATGAAGATGTAAAACCTTCATCATAAAGATTTAAAACAAGACAAGAAACAATAATCTGTTTTAATTTTACCCCATCTCAGATCAGTACTATCAATGTGCGCTGTAAACATTTCAGTTTAGTGTTCTAGAACAAACACTCCAGAAATTTTATTGCTCCAGTTTGAGGAATCACTGCCCATCCAATACACCTGAATCCATTTACCCACATCCATTTTGCCTAATATTTACTGAATCAACCCAACAGTGACAAGACAGACACTGACACTATAACACTGTTGAACTTGTTGAAAATGATTGGCTAAGAATTAATAACAAAGTAGGTAACTCACACACCCTTGCTTTGTTGCAATATAAACACTGAACCAAAATTTGTAGCAGTCACAAGCAAAGCTCTGACAATGAAAACAGAAATAGAGAACTTTGCCAAGCACTATTTCCCTGACTTAAAGCACATTTTGAAATACATATAAAGAAACTGTTTAGAGCTAGAATTACACTGGAATGAAACTATGCTCTTATTTTCCCAACATACTTTTTTTGACAAAATAAAAGTGTGTTTCAAATATGATTTGTTACTCTTCACAATATTAGGAATTGTGAGGCATTCTCTGAGCCAATCTGGAATTAAGTTAAAATTCAGAGCTACCCAAACCAGACTACACATTTACTCACCAGCCTTCTAGCAGTTGTGCATCTCTGACCTGCTGTTCCCACAGCAGCAAATAGAGCAGATGGAATGACTAGGTTCAGGTCTGCGTCTTCAAACACTTTAAAAAAAATTAAAATATGAGTGTGTTACTGGAGTAAGCAGGCAGTTCACAAGACTTAAGATGCTAAACAATATTAGAAACTGATAGGTTGGTCAAGAATCTTTAGTAATAGTTGCACTAGTTGGAATAGTTGCACAGTATGGTAAGATACAAAGAAATACCTTGAAACTCCTACTATTTCTCTGTAGCTGGAATTAGACACATGCAATTGGGCATAACTATAGGTTTGAACTACTGAAGGGAGCCTTTTGCAATAAAGTTCGCAAAAAATTCTGGCTTGCTTTTAAGTCAGGAAACCACAAGCAATTTCTTGCCATTCCTCCAATCTGTCTCTCACTGAGAAGTTTATCAGCATAAAGTAGCAATCATAAAGTGTTTCCACGTGGCCTTGAAAAAAGCACAGCTAAAACACACAGGTGTACAGTAATATAAAATGCACAATGAGCTGAACAATTACATCTGGCTAGAAGACATTGAGATGTCTTCTAAAGCTCAAACGGTCCCCAAAAAATCACTTGGCTTAACCAGTCCCAAAAAAGTCTCTTAAGCATCCAAAACCATTATGAAGTTTGGGATGAAGTCCAGCCAAACAATGATTATGTGATCATTCAAAGTCAACTCCAAAAAAAGCAGGACTTTAACATTAAAAAAATAAAGAATTTTCAAAGCATAAAACAAATTTATACTGCCGGCTACAAAGCAGCATAGAAAAAAAGAGGACCTGCTCAAATGTGATTTTCAAGAGTAGATGATGTAGTATCATGTTTGTACTTCAAAAGAGTATATATATGTAAATAAGCACATTTGTTGAGAATATGAGAAAAGTGAAACAAAAGGCAACAGCACAACAGGACAGCAATTTAGGTATTTATTGAGCTTATATATTCTTTCTGCAATGTTGCTTGGCTTTGTAGTATTTGTTGTTTTTCTAGGAACTGGATCATACCCTAAGGTACTTAAACCTGAAAAATGTGCTACTGAAATAAATACCTTTATGCTTTTCTTTCAAGTATCATAAGTATCTTATACTTTATATATATCTACTTATACTCTAAAATGCTAAAAGCGTAGCGTTCACAAGATTACATATAAACTGCAGTCAGGCATTTCCCAGGAAAATGGTGGAGTTATTATGGATGGAAGGATCCAGAAGGTAAGAGGCACACAGGGGCTTCGTTGTGCTGGGTTAAGAGCTAAAGTCAATCTTAAAGGTCTTTCCCAACCCTAATGATTCTACAACTAAAACTATCCTAAAATTAAACTTATTTAGTTTAGCATTGTCCACAACCCATTATTGAAGCTTACTGCTTCTCTCATTCCATTCTCCTCTTCAACACTGATTACTTAAGAGACCTTGGAATCTCACTTTTTGTCTTAAAACACTGCTCCCTCCACAACACCAAAGACAGAAAAATCCCACAACATTCTATTATTCTACACAAACTAGATGTACTTTTAAAAGCCCAGTGCGGGGTTAACAAATAAAAGAAACAGAAAAAAGTGACAATTAGCTATGAATATTTGTACACTAGCTTCCAAATATCATCTATGGGACTAAATTTCTATAGTGCATATTACCAATAATGGCATTGTTTCCTCCCAGTTCCAGCAGGCTTCGACCTAATGAAAAAACACAAAATAAATTATGCCATGGCCACATATTCACTGTACCTCAGTCAATGAGACTACTTCTAACTAGAGCTAAGCTTCATGAAACATATTTTTAAGGATAAACAAAACGTTTTAGAGATCACAGTCTAGCCAAAGCAGAAAATTACACCAAATACTACATCTATCACATGTCATGAAGATAAGTGCACAGCAGTTATGGCACAAAGAAGTTTTAAAAAGATAGGCAAAAAAATAGCACTGCAAGGAAAAAAATTGAAACAGGAAAAAGTTGCAGCATAAATAATATGACATAGACAAAGAATAAGGTCCTACAAAGATCAAAATGCACACAAAATTTAACTAAGCTCATTTATTTCCCTGGCAACTGTTTATCTACAATCTGAGACAAAAAATCACAACCTGCATCTGGGTGAATATTTGCTATCTGTTCTGGCTTCTGGGGGCCTTTTTTTCACTTGCATGAACTTCAAATGTATAAAAAAAAATGTTTGCAAGATGCTGCTCATAAACTAAGAAGTAAGAATCTAGCAGCTGAGATTCTTGCCTGTACACTTTTAAATATTTGCAACAAAACCAGCACCTCCAAAATCATCATTATATTTATCAGGAGTAAAAGGTGAGGGGGACTGTATTCATGTATTCTATTCACATTGGCAAAAGACCACATGCCCTGGTTGTTCACCCTAACAATCTCCATACAACTAAACACCAGTGGACACCACTACACCTCTTACATTAATTGCAAGACTATGGATTTGCACATAAACTGGAAAAGAAAATCTGAATTATAACAGAACTAACTGAAAAATGCCATATGTATCTATGAGCAGCCTGAAACCCACATTTATCCAAGACAAAAAAAAAAAGTAACACAGCTGAAAACTGTGTTACTGTTATTTTAAAACCTTATGGGGCACTGCTGCCTTCACCAAACATGGAAATAAATAGAGAAGAACCCACACACTCACCAAATCTCTCCTGAACCATAAGCGCTACTTGTTTGCCCACTTTTGTGCTGCCAGTGAAGGATAAGAGGTCCATTCTCTCATCTCTAGCCATTGCTGTCCTGCACAATGGGACACAAAGCACTGTCTTCAACAAAAGAAATGCAGACAGAAAAGCAGCTTGCACCTTCCACATACATCAGCTTCAACCAGGGAGAGCTTTAAAGCTAGAGTTTCTTTGAAACATCAGGCAACTGAGCTAATGGCAGGAAAGCTTCCCCTTAGCCAGAAAAAAAGGAACAAGGCTGCTTCCATCCACCTTTTCAGGCCAAAAAAGCATCACCTGTAATAATACTAACATTCAGTCTAAAGCTTATTATGAGATTAGTTCCAATTGTTATGATCCACAAGAAAACATTCAAATCTATGACTTTTTTTAATGTTTGCCATATGTTTTGCCTTCTCTTAAAATACTCAAAAGATATATGTGAAAATACATTTGTACTGGGGATTTCCTCATGGTAAAAAGCAAAGTGATTTAGATTGTACAGCTTCCAAGCACATACATCTATGAGCAACTGCAGAGTTCTGCACGAACATGGAAAAGGGGAATTATTCTCCTCCACAACTAATCTAAAAGGCACTGTACATTGAAAACTCTCAATAACACGGTAAGGGGACCTAATATTAGCTGTACTCTTTGGGTGTAAGCATATGCAGAAGCGGAATATAAACTTAGTCATGCCTCTTCATTAAATATCTGACAAGTTCTTTGTTTGCAGCTGATCTCACAACAGCAAGTAGACATACATATTATATTTAATGCAGGACTAGAACCAGAGTTTCAGACCAGCTAATACAAATCATGGCAACATGCGCATTGCTAGAGACTAGAATAACTTCACAAGTACCTCAAAGAATTTTTTTTCCTTTTATAAACATTCACAAAACACAAGAAATATTACCTACCCAATGTCTGCTCCACCACAAACCAGAGAGCAGATTGCTCCAGGCAACTTGTTATCCTCCAAGACTTTTGCAATTATCCTGGAATCAAAGATGTAAAAATGTTAGAGATTTCTGACAAGTGCAAATGGGGAGTGAACCATTAGAACTGTCTGGGGGTTTTGGGGTAGCAGTGGTTTGGGGTAATTGTCCTCAGGAGTCAATATTAGATCTACAAGACTTAGTAATTACCTATTTTAAGGGGTCTACTTTTATTCAGCATTTTAAAATAAATGTTATGGGCAATGCATTTTAAAATAAATGTTATGGGCAGTAAGTATTTAAAATGTTGATATAAAGTAACAATAAACCTAAAGGAAGTATCACTATGAAATTTATTCTTTTGAGAAGTTCTCCTTTTTATTGAGATCAAGATCAAAGAAACCAGAACTCACTTTGTAACAGCAACACTAACAAGGGATGTTGTAGGAGCACCCTTCCTAGAAAGGGAAAAAAAATTACATTACCTTCTTATTTAATTCTTTAAGAATAAGAAATAATTCAAATAAGAAACTTTTAGGGTCTCTGATCTACAGCACATTTTGGTTAGGCTAGTTTTCAGGTACAAATTAAGACAGGAACTCAAGCATTTCCTTTGGCACCTGAGCATTCAGAACTTCTACTGAAATCCTCGTAGACAATGGCTAGGCCAAATTTTAGAATGAAGGAGGTAGATGAAAGCAAAGTAGGAGATAGGAGAGAAAGTAAAGCTACTTATTTAGATTTTTAATCTTAGCTGTACCAACTTGGAATTTATTAACTACCACTGCTGCAAGCCCTCACCCTGTGCTCTTTATTCATAGGCCATTTGGCTAAGTCCTGAATGGATCTGCACCATAGTACCTCAAAAAAGAGGTTACCACAAAACTATAAAAAGCTCTGACTGAAAATGATTTATGCCTACACTAGATAGAATCAAATATCCAGAAACACCTGACACTCAATAGCAATTTCATGCCTGAGTTAATAGCTTTCAGTTTAGGAATACTGTTAGCAAGGTGGACAGCTAGCTCTTACCACAGGCAAGCGTTTCCACAGATCATTGCAATTGCGCTGTTCCACCCATAAACTGCCACGGGGAAGTTGAAGGCTGTGATGACTCCCACCAGCCCAACAGGATTCCACTGCTCTATAAGGGCATGGCCAGGTCCTGAAAGCAAAGCCACAACATAATGCAGTTTTCATCCATTTAATCTCTGGGGTTTTTCTAAGGGAAAATATGTAAGCAAGAAACCTAGCATCACTCTTCAGTCCACCACAGCCTTAGCTTGCCAAGAGCTGTGTTATTTGCATTCTGCAGCTTACCTGGATAAGGTTAGCTAGACTGTGCAAAAAGCTAATGCTCTGACAACATAAAGTTTTATTATTTTAAACATAATGATGACTTGTGGTAATTAATAGCTGACAAGGAGGTCTCTCCTTTCTAAGTACACTTCAAAACTTTTTACATACTTTTCTCTACCACCTTTCATCAATTTAAAAACCTATGAGAATCTAATGCTTAGAAGAACAGAGAAAACGGATGGACTGACCTGCTTATCTGTCACTTCATTAGGTACTTCAATAGCTGGCACTACTGCCCACCACATCTATTCCTAAAACTCCATAAATAACACACAGAACAGAGGTCTTGATGCACTACTAACTATATTTAAGTTACACCTCCATATCTTAATTTCTTTAAACAAAAAAACACCAAACAACAAACAAAAAACTCCACAAACAAAACCAAAAAAATAACACATACTTACTTTCTGAAGGCAAAATAGGTCCACCAATCATTCTGGACAAACCAACAGCATAGTCACAGACATCAACATACTCCTGCACTTCCCCAACACCCTCGACAAAAATCTTTCCCATTTCTAAAGAGACCTGAAAAAATTCAGAGTAAGACAAACTTTTTTACAAAATTCCCTTGGATCCCTAATATATTTTGTCTCCACTTAATGTCAGGTGTATCTACTGACCAAGTAAGATTTTAACACACACTTTTTTATTAGAAGAGATTCACCTCTTCCCCAGTTATTCAGAACTTAAAGAAACAACACACTAGACAACTGGACAAGGGTCATATGCCAAGACAACAGAAAGAAATTAGAAAAGGAAATTAATGGAGAAAATTTTCTAAAAACTACTGAAAGGAGGGTCCAACACTAATGATCGGTTTTGATCAACAATACCTTGGATTTACATCATCAGGCTTGCCCACACTGTGGGCCAGGAAAGAAACAAATTGAAAAAGAGGGATTACTCTGCTCCAGCAAAAGAAAACAGCCACTTACATTTTTCATAAGCAAACTATTCATTTTACAATATTTCAAAGCAAATTTGAAAGATTTCATTTGCAGATGCTGCTGAAAATGCGTATGCATGTTTAGTATTTTAGTAACCTGGGATGTTTAGGATCAATTTATTGTTTTTTTTTTTTTCTGAAGTTGACCTTAAACTACATCCTTCTCTTAAAATTATGTTAGATTTACTCAGTTGAAATATATCAGTGAGAATAAGCTGGTATTTGAAGATATCGCCATCCAGAAATGAGAAAATCTCAAAATTTGGGAACTGAAAAATCACCAACTTATCTCCACGCAGTTTTGTGGTCATGCTCTGACAGCTAGATGTGAACTTCATGCAGATATCACCTGCCACTTTACACTGATGACTGTACTTTAAGAAGGCTGTTAAATGACAAATGAGGTTCAAAGGATTTCCACAGGATTTTTCTCTCCATGTGAAAGTTAACATAAAGATGACTAACTGTATTTCTACGATGCCTGTGGTTATATCAAGACAGAAGGAACAGTCCTTATCTGTGACCAAAAACAGAGTGGCATCAGACATATTTACTAAGAAACACAGCAGTGGGTCTGTAATGTAAGTGCAGTAGAAACACCTGGATATATCACCAGGGCATGGCAAGGTGAGGATGGAAATTTCCTCCAGTGTATGAGAAAGATGAGTTTCTATATAGCTCCTTTTTATATATCCTAAAGCCAAGCAAAGTCCTAAAACCTGAATACCTACTGCACTTCTTTACCCTGAAATGCATCCCCAATCCTAGCAGAGCTGAATACACATATTATCTGTTTGGGAAAACTAAGAAAATATGGCAAGAAGCCATAAGTTTTGGTCAAGAATACAGAACAAACTTCTGTCTGTCTACACTCATCAGGGAAGCTCCACTGTTTTTGAATACAGAAGTATGTTAGCACTCTAATTCCACAACAGAAACTGTGCTGAGGAGACAACATCAAGGGAAACAGAACAAGGTTTTGAAGGTTAACAATATGGGCTTGACTACACACGGAGTTATTCACTGGCAGCTGTTTCTGAACAGCAGCACAGACAGGCAAGCCCTGCAAAAAGAAAGTGGAAGTTCCCCACTTGACTCCTTTTCTTCCCTAGCAAGAAAAGGAGTAAAGCAAGAGTTTTAAAGGAGTGGTCCTTCAGCCTTTATGTCCTGCGCGGCACTGCAAGATCATCTCATTAAGACCATCTCAACTTCTGAAGCCTCATATTTCCACTTGTCACTTGGCAAAATCCTGCAGATCACCAGAAAGAGCTCAAAGTTAAAAGCACTGTATTAGAGGAAGGTCTTTTTCAAGATACTTTTAATACGCGCAAGTGCCCTATCTGACAGACAGGAGGGAAAATAGCAGGGCAACAGTTGTAACACTCATCCTAGAGAAGCCAATAATAAATCTTCTTTTCCTATTATAAATTGTCAATTCACAGAATCACAGAATATCCTGAGCTCAAAGGGACCCACAGGGATCAAGTCCAGCTCCTGGCCCAGCACTCTCTCCAGGAATCACACCATGCGCCTGAGAGCATTGCCCAAATGCCTCTTGAACTCTGTCAGGCTTGGTGCTGTGACCACTTCCCTGGGGAGCCTGTTCAGTGCCTAAACATCCTCTGGGTGAAGAGCCTTTTCTTAACAAGTAACCAAACTCTCAGCTGACACAGACTCATGCCATTTCTATACCATAATAATTTTTTTTTCTTCTTTTTAAAGTTAAAAGTTAATTAGGCAAGCTAACAGAACTAACAGCAATTACTTAACAATTACTAAGGTTAGTATTGCAGAGAAAACTTAGTATTACTGAAAAAAAGCAGTTTTGACATACCACTAACCCCCACTCCCCACTCCACCCCCCAAAAAATGTAGGCTACTTCTGAAAATACCCTACCAAGCTTCCTAGAACTTTGATTTTTTGTCTCAGGGCATCACCAATCTGTCGCACTATTTCTCCACGTTTAGGTGCAGGGATCTAGTCAAAAGAAAACAGAAGAATCTATGTAAGACTGAAAATCTGTAACTCCTGCTGTATATATACTGCTAGTTTTCTGTCTGAAAGCAAGCACTGAGTGCTGTGCTTTTTTGTTTATCTTCCCAATACACTGTTACTTGTTCATTTTTATCATGTGCAATGCTTTACAATAAACTGTTTTCTGCCTCAGAGGCCTGATAACAGTACAAACAAACATTTTGTCTGTTCAAAACTTCAGTTTCACTAAATATTGCCAAAAGCATTCAGATTAATTCTCTTACTTCTGTTCAACTACATCACCCCCAATGCAACCAATCAGCTGCACCTCAAGAAATAAGCATTTTTCATGAAAGTGCACTTACTGGTTTCTGAGCCTTGAAATGTACTTAATACCACACTTTCAAACTTCCCTTTAGTATGACATTTACCTTGTTAGCAGAAATTAAGACACATGGAAACCTCAATCATGAAAATATTAAGCTCATACACCACCTCTTAATATATTTTTTTTAATGTGATACCAGTATGGTAAATAATAATCAATAGCCAAGATCAATTTGCAAACTATATGCAAGCAGTTCTCGTAAAAACAAGACTGAGGAAAAATGCATAAACCATGCAAACATATCTCTTTACAGGCAATATCTTTCAAATAAGCTCATTACAAACAGCAAAATTCACCAAATAACAAATAGCTTTGAGAAAAAGCCTTCAAGAAAATTTGATGTGTTGACTCTTTATCTGTTGGATTGCTTTCAGATTATTGCTGAACATGTTATGAGTTACCAACATTATACTCACAAATTGTAACAAAAAACCACTAACATACCCTGAGGAAGCTGTTTTGTTTATCCTAAACTTTGTTGTCTTCAGACAAGGTAAACTACTTTCCTGGCTAAAACAGAGAGTGCACATCGCCTTTTGAAATCTAGGTTTCAGCTGCTACCAAAGAAACAGCAGGTAGCTCTAAGAACCAAGCCTGGCACAGCCATCAACAGAACGGGCGCTGGCTGGACACAGCTGGTAGGGCTGCATGGGGAGCTACACCTTGCTAACGAAAAATAGCTTAGCTATTATATACAATGTAACACTAATGCTTTTGAACCACACAGCTGTTCTGTGAAATACCAAGACAGCAGGTGAAACAAAAACCACTAGGCTTATAACCAGCAGTTTTCCCCACTCCAGGAGAACAAGAAGATCAACACAAGTTACTCCTCCAAATACTCCACAGATCTCACCCAGAAGAGGAGGCAACAGGAAGTGAAACATGCACAGGGAGAGTTTACGTGCTACAAGGTTTCTGAACTTCACCAGACCTGTTGGCAACAGCTCACAGGCACAAGCCTTGGTAAATCTGCCAGCGTTTTCAAAACAAACATATCCCACAAGTCAATGTCCTCATCTTTGTACCTCAATGGTATCACACACAAATTACCTGGGTTTGTTTCTTGAGGTCTCCATTGTAAATTTTTGCGCTAATGCACCACACACAGTATGAACAAATTTTTACACCTTCATTTTATGAGGCAATTTAATAGCCTGTCTCTGCCAGAGATCTATAATAAAAGAGAAGCCTCCATTAACTTACATCAGCCCAGACCTTCCATGCCTCTTTAGCCTTCTTTACTGTTTCTTCATAATCCTCCAAATTACCCTACATGAAGAAGCACATCAAATTTAGGAAAATCAAATCCTCAAAAGAAATGTCACAAAAAAGCTCCTGCATCCAACTCAAGATATTTTTATAGAGAGTACTTGCACTACAGGATACAACTTTTATAGGATGCTTCTAACTTGACACAATTTGGATCCAATATTACAAATTGTCTGAAGCCAATGTCAATGAAAAGCACATGTGTTGCCTAAATTAAAAAAACAAACAAACAAAAAAAACCAACCAAACCCTCCCCCAAAACCAAAACAAACAAACAAACAAACAAAAAAAAAGAAACAAAAAAACTCCACGAGCAGAAATTTTCATTCAGGTGTTAGAGGAAGCTCCATATAGAATAACGGTTTTATATATGTTTGTATCTGTACATACATACACACATATATAAAGATGACCTACTCCATCAGCATCACTGGGCATCAAGGCTAGTTGAGTCCTAATACACAAAAGGAGTAGATTACTACAATAGTGCTATTCTTACAGTAAAAACATTCACAAATTTACTACCTGAATGTCACGTTGCTCTCCTAACTACTTGCTCCCAGGCCTCTCATCCCTACTAAATAGGCACTATCTGCCCCTTTTCTGCAACGTCCTTCAAGACAAACGAAAAGGGAAGGGAGGAGCACTTGCTCTTCCCAACAACGCTTGCAAGAGTGCGAGGCGGAGGGCTGGAGAGACAAGAAGTTTAAAAAAAAAAAAAAAGAAGAAGAAAAAAGGCAAACAGACTGTTTTTCTTCCCAGGAAAGCCGCAGGCATATTGCCAGCAGTAGGCCCTGGCAGCGACGAGCACCAGCGGCCGCCCTGGACTCAACATCCCCCGGACCCTGATGTGGAATCGGGAGTTTCACCATCCGGGTGGCAGCGCCCGAGCCAAGGCCCCGGGACGCCCCGCTCCGGTGACGGGGCCCGCGGGCTGCTCCCGCCCGTCCCCGCCGCGCCGGTGCTGCCCCCGGCCGCGCTCACCTGCCGGACGCTGGCGATGGGCTCGTTGTTGGCGGGGCAGTACGTGGTCACCACCTGAAGCAGGACGAGAGCGGTGAGCGGCAGGGCCCCTTTCGCCGGGGGACGGGGCGCGACCTCCGAGGCCCCGCCGCCCCCCACCCCCGCGCCCCCCGCACCTGCCCGCGGCCGCCCCAGCGCCCGTTGTACACGCCCGGGTTCTCCTCCTGCAGCCCCAGCTCCCGCAGCCACGCGTAGCGCTCCTGACTGATCAGCAGCGTGGACATGGCGGCGGCTGGCGGCGACCCTGCCCTCGGCAGCGGCGACAGCGCAGCAAAAGCGTGGCGGAGCCTCAGCATGGCCGGCGGCCGCCAGCGCGGGGGGACCGGGCAATGGCGGCCGCGCCCCGCCCGCCCGCGGCCATTGGCGGCGCCGCGCCCGCGCCCCCGCCCCGCCCCGCCTGGCCCCGCCTGGCCCCGGCCCCGCTGGCCAGCCTGGCCGCGCCGGGCCCCCGTAACCGGGCCCCCCTGACCCGGCCCCCTGACCCTGCCTGACCGAGCGCCCCTGACCCGGCCCCTTGACCCGGCCCCCTGACCTGGTCCCCCTGACCCTGCCTGACCGAGTCCCCCTGACCGAGCCCCCTGACCGGGCCTCCCCTGCCCCCCACTGGCAGCGCAGCTCAGCCCGTGTTCTGTCCGAAATCCACCCACACTCTGCTGCTTTTCAAGGGACGACTGAGATGGGACCTCATCAATATCGATGAGTTTCTGAATGCAGGGTGGCAAGAGAACAGATCCAGGCTCTGTTCAGTGGTGCCAAGCAACAGGCAGAAACTGGTGATGGAGAAGTTCCACTTGATCATGAGGAAGAATTTTCTGTGCAGGTGACTAAATCCTGGAACAGACTGCCCAGAGAGAGTTGGAGTCTCTCTCACTAGAGATACTCAATAACCATCTGGATGCAAATCTGTGCCGTGTGCCCTGGGATGACCCCGCTTAAACAGTCAGGTTGGACCAGATGACCCACTGTGCTCCCTTCCAATGCAATCCATTCTGTGATTCTGTGTGATTCCATATGCCCCTCCAGAGCTGCAGGGGCAGAGGTGTCTGCAAGTCAGGTGTTTCTAATTGCTGCAGAAAATAAGAACAGGGGGCATCAAAACAAGGGAAAAAACATGTAGCTGTCCTTACGTAACAAATAGTAGTATATGGGAGTACACACAATTCTTTCCGTTCTCCAATACCATGCTTGAATGTCAGTTAAAAATCTCAGAGTCTTTGGTTTCTGAGCCAGCCACTTTATCTACGTGTCGGTTTGTGAAATTACAACATTTTTGTTTCCCATTTGCAGGACCAACACACTTACTTGATATGCACTCACCTTGCAAAACTGGAAGTGATTGCTGTGCCATATTTTTACTGTAATTACACTTCAGTGGCTTTGAAAATTTAGATAACTCATTGTGATAATGAAATATTGTTTGTTTTCAGGAATCAAAATTGTCTGAATGACCAAACCAATGAGGAATAAAGCTCGATACTAAGATTGAAATCTCTCAGCACATACTTATAGGATAGAAAAGAAATGCCACTGCTCTTAAAAATGCCATTGTTTATTTTTTGGTTTTCCACAGCTAAACACTTTTCCTTAATGTGAATTGCATTAAGTATAAATAATAATTTGCTCTTTAAGAAATGGTTGTTCAAGTAATTTTTTCAAATAAAAAATATTTTTGGATGATGTCAAGAGATTAGGATTAAAAAAATAATCTTGGCAAGGTTCAAGAGCTGGCTTTGCCTTTGTCTTTGCTGCATGCAAAATCAAATGGTCTCTTTTACTTGGAAAATGTATTTGGACACTGTAAAACTTGTATCAAAAAGGTAGCAATGTTTTCGTTCTGCAGACCTTCACCTTTTTTGGCCTTATATACCTTTACATAATCAAAGAGTTGTTTCATAACCGCATAGCTGCAACCCATGCATTGTGTTCTAGCAAGAAAGTGGGACCCTCAGGGCAGTAGCTGGGGCATGGGAGCTGAGTTTCAGTTCCAGTCTCTTCTCATCACCATAAGCAGGCAGTTCTCTAGCAACAGCTGCACGCAGCTATTGGTGCTGTAGGTACTGGTTGATCCACAGAGAAAATGTGAAACCCTGGTACTGTGCCTGACTTGGCTCTGTTTGTAGTTTTTGCTCTAGAGCACCAAGCAGGTGAAAATATCACTGTCACAGGTATTGCCAAAGTCCTTTCTGGAGGGACCTGGGGCCAGCTTGTCTGCAAGCAGCCAGTCATCATGATGCAGGGCTAACTGTTCAGGTCACATGGGAATTAACCAGCCACTGCATGAACATGTGCTTAGCTCTACATTCAACCTTTGTGAGGGGCCCAAGCTTTTTTTCTTCTTGCTGTGTCCAGTCCAGGTCCACATCAAAACCTAGGTATGTCTTCAGAAGTTGCGTACACAACGGGGTGTGAATTCAGGGCAGTGCCTGAAATAAAGGACATACACAATGTGTACTCTGTCCCACAATTGCAGAGCAAGGCTAATCACAGGGGAGTTTGCAGGATATAAAAACATTGTGCAACAGCCACATACATGGAGGTGGGAGTGGGAGGAGAAGCCCCATATCACATTACTGTATGTAGGTTTTTTCTATTTTTTCTACATGGGCATCCTGAGCTTGATATTTTTAATCTTTATTAGTCAGAGTTTTAGAGAGAAATTATCTGTCTATGGTAAATTTACTTTGCTTGGTGATCATGCTAACATGACAATTTACATTCTCCCTGACTTAGATGTGTTGTATCCACCACTGAGAGGACATCTTGAAATCTGCAATATTTAAAAGTGATCATGAAATATTATTCTGCCATAAGGTTATAATTAAGTTTGCTAAAATTTTCCCTTCAAACAAAGCATTCAAGCAGATATGAAAAGATTAATTTCAGTGTTGCTTGTGAAAGTTAGTAGAAATATGTTTTCATCTTGTCTATCAAAGTCTCCTTCTTTCCAGATCTGATCAGCTGAGCATTGCCGCAGGAGTTCTTGGCTCCAGTTTAGGGTAAGAAACATTGTAGTCAAAGGAGCTGGGAAAGGGAGGCAGTTCAGCAGTATCCCACGAGACAGACTTTGAATCCCATGAAACTGTGCTCTTGGGTTCTGGATTGACTACAGGGCTCTTTAGATGTAATTCTTCTTTCCTCTTTCCTTATTTTCTCATCTGTAGGAAAAGGTTCAAGTTCCTTGCATCTTTGAAGCAATATCCAAGGAGCAGTACCTGGACACAATGAGGGTGGAGGCCAAATGTCTATGTTCAGGAGGCCCCAGAGCCTTTACACTTTTGTGAATATAGAACAATTTCAACACAGCTTCAACACAGTACAAGCAATTCAAACAAGAGGAGTGGGGAGGAAAAGGAGGAAAGCTTCCAAAAACATGCTTAAAATTTTACTTCCTTTCACATATTTTTACAGCATGACAGAGCCTTGCCTCAGAGCAGCAGGCTCCTCTGTCCTGTTCACACGACTGTGATTTCAGTTCATTTTCAGAAGGAACTGTGTGTTTTTCTCAGTGGTAGTACATAAGGAATTCAAAGAACTATAGTGATTCATGCTCTCAAAATAGTCAAATCTTCAGGGGGGAAAGCAAGCAACAAAATGTCTCTCTTGACCTGAGATATTTCAAATCAGTGCTTTTCACTTTTGTAGCTTGTCAGTTACTCATATTTTGAAGTTTCCTATTTACACTGCACTGAAAGTGATAACTGCCAGAAAATCACTTCAGTCCTAAGAAATAGGCATGTATGTTGTATATCCCATAAAGATAAAATGGCTTGAGGTTTTAGGAAACAACAACAACAAGCCCAACAAGGTATCTTGTCATGTGCACAATGCAACAAGGAATTTATCATGCTCAAAAACAGATTTTGCATGTTTAGCTCCAAGTTACAGTGGAATGGGCAACATTATCTTATCTGGCAACAATCAGCAATGACTCAATACAAGAAGTGATCAGAAGATCACTTCAGTGGGATCTGAGGCTGAAAAGGAAGTTGGTTCAGCAACAACCTCTGCACTCTGGCTTGTCCTCTTTCCATGCTGTCCATGCACTGGTAACCAGTGAGTTGCAGTTATTCCATTTAAAATGAAAGCATCCTTGGGCGCAGCTTGATGACCTATACCAAAACAAGTTCCTCTACCTTTTATGTAGCCTTTTCCACCTGCACAAGGCAATTTAGAAAGTAAGTGACCATCATTAGAACCATTTCATCTCTAAGGAAATGGAAATCCAGAGAAGTTGCTTCACACACTAATGAGGGAAATCCCTTTGGATTTAAGTTTCAATCTGGTATTTAGCCCTCAGGCCTCGCTACTGTATCATTATCAGCATGCCGTTTTGTTACAGTAGAGTTCTCATATTGACTGCAACTGTACTAAAAGCAGTCTTTCTTCTTTGCAAGTCTCTTTCTTCTTTGCAAATAACAGGCTCCTAGAAATGTAAAAACTACCAGCAAACCCACCTTGCACACACTTGGCAAACCCTTGTGCACACACATGGAAGTCGTGTATATCTTTACACTGAAGGGTGGAATAAATGGTGATCAATGATGTATTTTAGTCAGGCTGGCAGCCTGTCCCCAGGTGGGCTCTGCCAGGGATTGATACTGGGTTCCACACTGTTCAACATCTCCATAGACTGTCTGATGATGGGATTGAAAGCACCTTCTCTAACTTCACTGCTGATGCCAAATTGGGTCATGAGATGAATTCATCAGAAGGGGGAGCCATCTTAGAGAGAAACTCTTGACAGGCTGAAGGAGTGGGTAGGAAAGAACAGGGTGAAGACAAGTGTGAAGTCCTGCATTGAGGAGATAATCAAAGAATGCAGGACCGGCTAGGATCTGTGTGGTGGAGGAAAAGCCTTGCTGAAAGGCATCAGAGGGTCCTGATGGACAGCAAGCCAGACATGATTCAGCGGTGCACTGCAGCAGCAGCAGTGGCAAAAGGCTAGATGACCTGCCCCATGAAGAAAGACTGAAGGAGTTAGGTCTCTTCTTCAGGGAGAAGAGAAGGCTCAGAGGGGACCTAATCACATTATTTGAGTACTTCTGGGGCATCTGCAAAGATGATGGAGGGTCTCTT
This sequence comes from Camarhynchus parvulus, assembly GCF_901933205.1. Taxonomy (NCBI): domain Eukaryota; kingdom Metazoa; phylum Chordata; class Aves; order Passeriformes; family Thraupidae; genus Camarhynchus; species Camarhynchus parvulus. The sequence continues at coordinate 17,937,746 of NC_044601.1, read as the reverse complement.
CACAAAGTGCTACATGTAGAAGACAAAAGGCAGTGATACAAGTTGCACTGGGTGAGGTATCATCTTGAGGTAAAAAAGACATTTCTTACAACAAGAACAATCCCTAGGGACTTGGTAGAGTTCCCATTGCTGGTGGTTTTCAAGGTGCAATCAGATGAGGTCCTAAGTAATCTCTTGTAGGTTCCCTTTCCCACAAAAGGACTTAATGGTTTTCCAAAGCCCCTTCCATGATTCTCTGGCACATGTGGGGTGTGTAATTCTAGAGTCGAATATATGAGCAATGGAGAGAAGGACAAGGAGAGGTGCGAAAGAATTTGGAACATATTTGAAAAATTCTGATGGATTTGACATATATTTTGAATGATGCTGAGAACTAGACCACATGGGAGGTGGGAAAAAAGGGCAGTGTTTAATATATACATGTGGATCTTTGAACAACTTTGTTATCCACACAGGGCAAGACTGTCCATATAAAGTAGGCATCTTAGAAAGAGTTTAATTGCCAATTTTCGTGTTACCATATGAAAAAACCAAACCAAACCAAACCAAAAAACAAAACAAAACGAATGAACAAAAAAAAACACAATGAGAAACCCCACAAAAAACCCCAAAATAGCCCCTGAAAACCCCCCCAAAAATAAAAAGCAAACAAAAAAAACCCCAAATAAACAACTAAAAACCCCAAAAAAGCAAAAAACAAACCAACCAACCAAAAAAAAAAAAACCAGAAACAAACAAACAAACAAACAAACAAACAACAACAAAAAAACCAAACAAAAAACCCAAACAAAACCAACCAAACAAAAAAATCCCCCAAAAAATCCCAGAACACCAGATCATGAATTAGTTGGAAAGATGGGACTTAAAAAACAACAAGAAAAAACCCTGTCTGATTAAAGGGGCTTACCTGGAAGTCCAAACAGCCAGTAAGAACTTTTGTGCTGCTAATAGTGCTGGGGCCATGAACTATACATTGCATCTACCTGTTGATTATCAGTTGAGGATAGAAAGCAACGGGCTAGTCACATTCAATATTTTTCCCATGCTGATAACTTGTGTCTCTTCTCCTGTAGTGTTTATGATAGAACCCTGACTATGAAGTTCAAGAAATTGTGTGAAGAAATTAAATTGTGTAAAGAAATTAAAGAAATTTGTTAATTAAAGAAGCCATCATAACAATTTTTGCAAAGGTTTCTCTCAAGTGTAACTTAGCAGCTCAATGCCTGTGTGGGTGGTAAAGTTGCTGTGAAAATAGCAGCTCCCCTCTGGGGATGTAATTATTCAGTGCTTTGCAGATTTGCATTTCTTGGTCTTTCAGTAGCATTGCTTGATGAGAAAGGTTGGCTGTGCAGCTGATACAAGCATTAGGCAGAGCTCTCTATGATACATGTAGAAAATGGTTACAAGGACATTAAGAAATGCAAAACCAAAAAAAAAAGAATCATCGAAATGTTAGCTAATATGAAGCTGGATTTCATTGTGACAACTTGCATATTAGAATAACAGGGGTGAGAGAGTTACAGAAAAGAATTGACAAGACTGAAATTAGCAGATATTTGACACTACCTGTCTATTATGAAGGCATTATATCTTTTCATATCTTTGAGATACATATTTAAGTTCAAGCCCAGGAATATGTACAGATAGCAGGAAAAAAAAAAGCATTTATTTATGCTTCAATATCCAGTTCAATCAAAGCCTACAACCTCTGGAGACTTGGCACAAGACCAAAAGAGAAAGGAATTCAAGAGCTCAAATTCCATGTGAAGCTCCAACGGTTTTGAAGGGCAAAGATCACCTTCCCAGGAAACATGGCTCAGCAGCATCCCTCCTTCTGGATAACATTCCCATTAATAATACAGATTTGGGGCAGAATGGGCCGTGTCTGGGAGGACTAGAGGCTTCTTGGTATGGAATAGTTCAGTGTTAATTCTTAATTCCAATCTAGAAAAAATCCTTCCTGTCTTGTTAGAGAGGTGAGGAGTTGTATTTGATCCAGCCAGCATCCTTAGACCAAATGGACCTGGAAAGCCTAGTCCCATGTATAAGTACAGTGGTTACTGATCTTTCTAGGCTGAGAAAAGTATAGCCGGGACTCAACTCTTTTTCCAAAATGGAGGGAAATTATATAACCTAATAAGCTGTTCAGTTGTGCAATACTTTCTTCTTCTAATATACATACCCTCAAAAAGAAAATATCCACTTCTGTACAGTCAAAGTCATTTTTCATGCTGATGCTCTGCAAGACATCCAGGACTAACTAACATTTCATGGCAACTCTGAAATACCTTAAAACTGCTGCCAGCATAGAACTGAAAACACCCAGGGACCACTCAAACACATTGTAAATATAACATTACTTTGATCAATGTGTTCCACATTATTGGTTACTGTATAATGAAGTCAACTTAGTAGGAACTGTCTACAACTCAGTTTTATACACAGTGTCAGTTTGTTCAATTCCAACTACTGCAGCTGTAACACACCTCCCATTTGGAATTCTAACAAAGTCAGGAGGCAGTCTTAATGGATCAGTGCTTAAATTATACGAGAGTTGAGAAACCTGAACTTCCTAGGGAGACCTGTGAAACAGACTGCCAAAATCAATCAGATCTGTGAGAAATCAGGCTTGAGGGTGAGGCCCAGTGACCAGCAGAGTCATTTTGGAGTGTTTCATAGCTGATGGGAGCAGTTGCATGCTCTGTCTTGGACTGCCACTTTCTCCTCTTGATGCCTATATAACTTAAGTCAAACTTTAAAGGTGCTTATATTGCTTGAGTTATAGGACATCAATATAACCTGATACATCTATATAACCTGATATCAGTACAACCTGAATCATAACTTTCTATATGTAAGTAACCTGAATCATAGCCTTTTATACCTATATAACCTGAATCATAACTTTTTATACCTCTATAACCTCGTAAAAAATAACTTTCTGTGCAATGTAATGGCTAGTATATGGTTAACTAGCTGCTTAATGCTGAATACACAAAAAAGAAGAAAAAACACATCAGGTGGATAGCTTCAGAGACAGGTAAGTATAGTACTAATGAGAAATTGGCAAATGTAAAGCCACTTAGCCAGAAAACAAAGAATTCAGGCCAGCCAGGACCAGACAGACCAAGGAACACCATAACTATGCATGCTCCAAAGACAAAGCTGAAAAGTTCAGATGCAAAGAAGACCTTGGAAGCCTTCATCAAAGACCCCTGATGACCCCCAAAGTGGGGAGGCACAAGCACAGTGCAGAAGAGCTTTTTATAACCATGAGACCCTACCATGTAAATAAGTTCTGGCATGTATGTGATGATGTTGTAGTGACATAGTGACACAAAGCAATGCTTACTGTATAAATACACCCCAGCACTTGACAAGGGTGGATGAGTTAGGTGGAGATCTCTCCTCACCACCAGTGCTGCAATAAACAAATACCTGCTCTATAGACACCGGTCTAGGGGGATTTATCTCCAGCCTATCTTTCAGGCATCACTCTCCTGCAGCCTCATCTCCAGCCCGTGGTGCTGGTAAGCAGGCTTGGGAGTGCAGCTGATGGGTATTTTGCCATCTGGTGGCAGTTCACAGGGGAAAGATGTCTGTCACCAACACTCGCTGTCCCGAAGGAACATAACCAGAGTGTGCTTGTAGCAGCTGCAAAATGGTTTTCAGAAGATTCATGGCAGCACAGAACCACCCAACCCCTGCAGAGACCATTATCTGCCCACCCGCGTGTTTTTGCATGCCTGTGGTGGCACTTGAAATGAAAACAGAGAAGCTCACCAGATGTATTTCTCGAACAATGTAGCTACTGTAGGCTATGTGAAAAAAAAATCAAAGAAGAAGGAAGGAGGAGAGAGGGAAAGGGAAGGGGAAAGGGAAAGGGAAAGGGAAAGGGAAAGGGAAAGGGAAAGGGAAAGGGAAAGGGAAAGGGAAAGGGAAAGGGAAAGAAGAACCCCCCCCCCACCCCAAACCCCAAACTTAAAGGCTTGACTCTTCTGCTGCCTCCCTTCCTCAGAGGTGCTGTCACTTCCATGCGTGAGAGGGCCTCCTCCCCAGTCCATGGCCTCCTGCTCCCAGCATGTTCCCAGGTTCCCCTCTGTAAGGCACACCATGGTGCTGCTACTGGCTTTGTCATGGGCAGGGATGGGGTAAGATTCAGCACTCACATCTCCACAGGGATCTGAGATTTGTTTTGGTGGGATGCCCCTCTCAGAGAAGGGACATCAGGTACAAGGTCTCACTGGCAACGGTCCTGGCGTACCCTCGCTGTGTAACACATGTCTGTGTTGTGGAGCAGCAGGGAGGAGTGATGTCACATCTGGTGCCAGAGTGAGCCAAGGAGAGCATAAGATGGCTAAGAACTGCAGGTCCCAGTGCCAACAGCTCAGGCACTGCCAGTGCTGTGGCTGCTGCTCAGCAGGCTACAAGAGCAAAGATCCTCTGTGCCCTCCCCGCAGAAAGCTGCCATTGGGCAAAACCACTTTGTAGTGAGGAATTCCAAATGACACGATAGCTCAGGGGAAGCAGATGCCTGCTTCCAAAGGGGAAGGGTCTTCCCCAGCCCAAGGAATTTTTTGGGTGGGATGAGGTGGGACTGATCTGTGTGGATTGTGGGAGAAGAGTAGGGCTTCTTCCTTTCCCAGCTCTGTGGAGAAAAACACCCAGAAAGATGTCTTTAGCTTCCAGACTTAATTCTTTTCAACTCAGAAGTGAAAATATTCATACATAGGAGCCTGCTTCTGATGTCCCAGACCACTTGCGATGAGCATTGGTGATCATACACTTGCCAGCTCTAGCACAGATTCAGTTAGTTTGTATGCAATACCTCTCAAGTGATATCAGCAGGATGATATCACAGATCCAAGTCTGTACTGCCAGGAGCCTTTGAAAATCCCAGGCTCCCTTTTGTTAATCCTTTGGCCTGGCTCCCACCTCCAGGCCTACTTGTGTGCTTAGTAAATCTCTGCAATAAACCAAAGATTTTCTTTCAGCACTGATGCCTACTTGTGAGAGTACATACACTGATGAGTGACTGGAGCTAAAGAGCTCTTTGCACAGTGGGCCCACCCCTGGGACACAGGCAAGGATTCTGTGGAGGTCTGGGCCATGGAGTCCTCATGAAGAAGTGGACAGTTTTCTTCTCTTCTGGAGCCACTGGTTGTACATGAGCTTCCTCCTGGCTCATGCTCAAGTGTCCATGCTCTCAACCTGAACCACAAGAACATGGAAATGGGGTGTGACACCCAAATCTTGAAAGCTCTAGTGACTGAAAACCAGCAGCAAATTAACATGAAAACACGTCCCTAACTAAATAAGAGGGAACTGAGGCCAGAGGCTGCACATACACAGCTGAAAGCAAGTGCAAGGAGAGGCAGAGCTACATCCTCCTATGTATCCCACAGTCACACCATGGGTTAGATTGGAAGAGACCATGGTGGGTTAGCAGCTCCAGCCTCCCTGCTCAAACTGGGTCATCCTCAAGCACACTGTAAAGGATTAAGTCCAGATAGATCTTGATTCTGTCTTGGGAGAAGAGTCAGTGTTGGCTTCCTGAGCAATATTATCCGAACTACAAGCTGAAAATAGAAGGAATACATCCTTCAAATATAGAAAATTAGAATTTTCCTTGAGTTTTATTCTTATTTTAATCTTAAACACAGCTTTGAAATATTTTATGGACACATTTCTCATACTCTGAGACTACTGGATGGCTTTCACAATGGGAATTTAAAAACATCCTTCTGAGAAGTCTTAAAAGTTATGCACCACTAATTCTCCACCTTCTTAATTTTTCAGAAATGTTCAGTGAAAAATATGGTACATATTTTTTCCTGGGGAATCAAACCAACAGGATCTGTTGTCAAGCCTCTTTGGCAGTGTTATTTCAAATGGTGGTCTCTCTGGATCCTCGAGGAAGGATCACCTGGAGGAAGGAAGCTGACTGGACAATACTGTTTGTGCTCCTTGGTCAAGGATTTGTGTCAACATGATCTTGTTGGCAGAAGAATGTTCTTAAAGTTGAAACCACTACTATCCAGAAAGAATATGAGGAATGTTTCCTCCGTGGGAGAACCTTCATTATCTGAAAAGGCAATATGTGCTTTCTTATGCATGAGATATTGAACATACCAGACACAGAAGATTTGCATGTAGAAAAGTATTCCTCACTGGGTAGTCAGAAAGCTGTATGTTTGCAGCCTTCTAGTGTATGAATGACCTGTGTGCACAGTCTGTGAACACATGGGGTCGAAGCAAGATATGTGAGCATAGAGATTTGACTCAATTCAAAGGACATGGAAACTTGGTGAATTCGTTCATTAGAACGAGCCAATCAGTGAGCGCCACTAGAGTGCTACGTCACATCTGGTGATGTAGGAGGTGTGACCCGGAAGCGGAAGTGACATGGGGATCCGATGTCCTGTCTTGTGATGTAGTGCTCAAGTGGCGCTTGTTGATTGGCTTGTTTGAATGAACGAACTCGCCAATGAACAAACTCGCCAATGAAAGTCTCAAAGGACATGGAGACTTTCCCTAATGGAAGTGATGTAGCATGGAGATTTTCCCGTCTGGAAGTGATGTAGCATTGGAACTCAGTTCTATACAGCACAAGAGTGAACAAACGAATGCGCACAAGCACATTATATACACTATGTATTTTACATCACTTCTGGGCAGGAAAGTCTCCATGTCCTTTGAGTTTTCCATTGGTGAGTTCGTTCATTTGAACGAGCTAATCAGCGAGAGCCACGTGAGCGCTACGTCACGTCCGGTGACGTAGGAAGTGTGACCCGGAAGTGGAAGTGATGAATGAGCCAATCAGTGACATAGGGATCTGAAAATTGTTTGTAATGATTTTCATTGGTGAGTTCATTCATTTGAACGAGGTAATCAGCGAGCGCCACGTAAGCACTACATCACGTCTGGTGATGTAGGAGGTGTGACCCGGAAGCAGAAGTGATGCAGGGATCTGACGTCACCAGACGTCACGTAGCGCTCACGTGGCACTCGCTGATTGGCTCGTTCGAATGAATGATCTCACCAATGAAAAACTCAAAGGACATGGAGACTTTCCTGCCCAGAAGCGATGTAAAATACGTATGTTATATAATGCATTAGCACGCATTCATTCATTGGTGAGTTCGTTCATTCAAACAAGCCAATCCGCAAGTGCCACGCCAGCGCTATGCCACGTCTGGTGACGTCAGATCCCTGCGTCACTTCTGCTTCCGGGTCACACCTCCTATGTCACGTCATTGGTGAGTTCGTTCATTCGAATGAGCCAATCAGCGAGTGCCACGCAAGCGCTACATCATGTCCAGTGACGTAGGCGGTGTGACCCTTAAGCAGAAGTGACGTAGGGATCTAAGCACTGTTATGTGCCTTGCATTTCTTTATCTGCAAAGAGGATCCTGAATGGTATGGATTCCTCTTCTTGAAACTAGAGCTGGAAGAAGACTTGTCATGAAAAGCAGATTTCATATTTGCTATATAGGATTACTGCTATTCACAGGATCCAGTTTGTTTTAGCCTTTCTGACACTGATAACAAAAGATACATATACGTGTACTGCAGATGGAAATCTACAGAGAAGCAATTGAGGTCTTCGAAGTCTGCTCAAGTATTGTACTAGGGACTGAAAAGGAAAAGTCATTCTTCTATAGAAATTTACTTTTGTGGAGGGAGAAGGGACAGGTAGGTGGTATATGCTCACAATAATGTATAGGAAAGGGTGATGTTTCTCAGTAACATCACTCAAATCAGTTCTCATTCTCCTCCCACCTTCTATGGTTTGTTGAGTCAATGAACCATAGAGAAGAGAGGAAATCTGATTTCTTTGATGCAATTAGCTCTTTCTCCAATATGTAAAAAGATGCAAATGTTTTCTTTTTCTTTGGCACAAGACTCTTTCATTTCTCTGAATGAGTTGGCTTTGATACTTTGCTCTCCTTGACAGAAGCTTCAGTTTTCTCTCCCGGAGGCTGGTTATGTTGCCAAGAGAGGGCAGCAAACAAGCACAGAAACTGCATGCCTGGCCCTATATTAGGTCACATGGGAATGTAAGGAATCATTAGGACAGGAGATCTGTGCCTTACTGTAATTACTGTCAGCTGCACTTAACCTGCTGTTATTTCACTCTTACTGTGAAAGCAAACCTCTGAATTTCATTTTTTTTTCTTTCTGTTTTCTTTCAAATAAAATAAATAAGCCCAAACTTCTGTGAAACATTTGAAAATAAATCCTGTGCCATGGAGAGCGTGGCTGAACAAACAGCACGCACTGCTCTGGGGATGCTGTGTAGAAGGCATGAATCCATTTTCATGGTTTTGCAGAGGACTAAATGTGTGTAACAAAGTGTACAGCTAAACTATATCTTTGTTTCCATGTGTAATACATATCATTGTTCATGCTGTCAGCTGCCTACTGCAGGCCTCATTACACATGACACAGGCTCTGATCTCCAACAGGCAGCACTTTCTTTCAAGTCCATCATTCTTTTCATATCCAGAGCCAACTCCATCATGTGTACTGCTACACAAACAGATCACCATATAGCCTTAAGGACACGCTTATAATGGTATTTATTGAACTGATCTGGACTGAACCTGCTTTATTAAAAAACAAAGTAACCTTATTTGCTTCAATACAGGTAATTATTTTTACCCCAAAAGGGCCTGCAGTGTTTTGACCCCAGGCTCTGGAGGCAGTTAGTTCTACTGCCCATATTTTTGAGATTACATTCAAACGTAACATTCACAGCAGACTTTCTCTTAATGAGAAAAATGTAATGGCCTGACAAGTAAAATTAAGGTAGAAAGGGAAGGTCCATGTCGGCTTTGTGTTACTGCAGGACAAGCTGCTGTTGGTCTCTGAGGTTCTGCTCTTCTAAGGTCAAACATCATTGCTGGCTCTTTACCCATTAATTGGAAAACACCTGAAGTTCTACTGATAAAATGAAACTAATATTTAAGGACTAGAGCACACTGTTCTAGCACAAGGCTAGAGTTGTGGGAAAATGCAAAGTAGCGGATGAATCCTGCCACCTGTTCTATACTTAGATTTGAACACATTAATGCCAGCTTAACCTTGTGTACAAAAAAAGAAAAGCCTTGGGTGAGACCAAGACCTAGTTTGGAAGACCTTGGCAGGCTTCTCAGAGCAGGAGGTGCTGAGAGAGCATCAACCCCACAGAAATGTATCCAGACAATTCCAGACAGAAGGCCTCCTGTCAGAAATTTCTCTGGCTGGTGAAGGGGAAAAAAATGATCCCACCAGTGACCCTGCTGATTTTTCCTCAGCCAGGGTATTGTGCATGAACCTGCATTTTAAGGGGAAAGAGATTGAAAGAGAGGAGGGGAAGGACAGGGAATAGGAGTGATGGTGTTATGGCAGGCAAACACTCTTCCCTCTGTAGGTACCACCACTCATATGTACATGACCTGATTCTGCCTTGCTTGTCCTCTGCAACCTGTGCAAGAGCACTGGAATCCAGATTAATTTAAAGGCCACTTCAGTTGTATGAATTCCCTGGAGGGTGTGAGCTTTGGCTGCACTTTCATCCTACAGCTAAATTGGTTTGGCAGCTGATGAAAGTGGCAGAGCCCCTTCTGCTCCACTCTCCCCTATAGGGTTTGCTCAGGTCTGCGAGCAGCCTTAGCAGAATTAAAAACTGCAGCTCCTCCAATGTCTTTGCAGAAAGGGAGCAGACTCCTGTAAGTTCAGCTTGAACTGTGCAAACAATGACTAAAGAAATAAACAGGAACAAGATAGTGATAGAAAGGCTGGCAATTTCTGCAGGTAGCGCACCTTGTATCAACCCCCTGTGAGCTGAGCATTAGCTTCATAGTGTTGTCAGCGGTTGAACTGACCCTCTGTCTAAGTGTCACTGATTTCATTTGAGTGAGAGCACAGATCATATTTGGGATGGATAAGCTTGCACCCTGCCATCTCTATGCCAATATCTTCAACGCAATACCTCCCTTTACATCACACAAACTACAACAGCCCTGCTCCCCTGGACTTTCCTGCTGCTGGTGGCTGATGGGTCTTTGTGGTAAGTGCTTGTCCCTCTTGCAGGCCAGAGAGGTCAGCATTGAGTTCACCAGTGAAACAGTCTGGGAAATATGAATATCAGTTTTTCTTTCTGCATTTCTGCTTTCTTTCATTTCTGCATGTCTTTCATCCAGTCAAACAAGCTGGTTGTTTAAAGAAAAGCAAGAAATTCCTGTTTCCACAAAAACATTTTTATCACAGAATTTTATCACAGAATAAGCTGATTTGGAAGGGACCCACAAGGATCATCAAATCCAACTCCTGGCCCCGCATAGCACCATCCCCAAGAATTACACCATGTGCCTGAGAGTGTTGTCCAGTGCCTCTTGAGCTCAGTCAGGCTGATGCTGTGACCACTTCTCTGGGGAGCCTGTTCCAGCACCCAACCACCCTCTGGATGAAGAACATTTCCTGACATCCAACCCAAACCTTCCCTAATACAAATTCAGGCCATTTCCCCAGCTCCTGTCACTGTCACCACAGCAAAGAGATCAGTGCCTGCTCCTCTTCCCCTCACAAGGAACCTGTAACTGCAGTGAGGTCTCCCCTCAGTCTCCTCCAGGCTGAGCGGACCAAGTGACCTCAGCCACTCCTCACATGACTTCTTCTCAAGGTCCTTCACCATCCTCATGGCCTCCTTTGGACTCTCTCTAACAGCTCAATGTCTTTTATTGCGGTGACCAAAACCACACACACTATGCAAGGTGAAGCCACGCCAGCAAAGAGCAGAGTGGTATTATGTGTGTCCTTTCTGTAATGGGCAGTAGTAACTCCAGATATGACACTCTCAGCAGAGAGCAGCAGAAGGCTAATGACTTCAGTACAGGTCTGGGAGACTCCAAGCCAATTAACAAACTATGGGGCTTTTTTGCTGAGATTACCGAGCCTCAAAGCAGCATTTCAGAAGTTTGCAGCAGTAATAAGACTATGGGTGTTTGCTCTAAGTTTGGGATTCTGCATGCTGACGATGATGCAGATGGATCCATCAACATTCCAAAACTGCTGCAGAGTAAATTTTGTGCTACATCTGGAATAATCTTTGCAGTGCCACCTTGTAATGAACCTGTCTTGGAAAACTTAGGTAATACTGTGAATGGCTCAGCATGGACTATTATGCTAACCACAAAATTTTCTGAATTAATCCTGTTATGATTTAAGTCCTATACCTCCCTTGTCAATGCTTTTAACCATATAAATAATAACTCTTCTGAGGCCATTAAGCAGCCTGCTTACCCAGAAACATTTTTGTTTTGCAGGCTGTTAATGTACTGTAAGAGGATAGCCCTGACCTTGGAAAACAAGGGGAGAAAATTTTCCATGACTCTACATAGAGGCAACAGTGAGAGATACAGAGGGAGGAAAGATGAAACAGAAACTATAGCATTTGTCATGGTGGAAAACTGTTAAAGCAGACCATGTTTAGAATAAAGCAGAAGTTAAATTCATTGTTATTCATTATGAAGGAAGGTAAACCCTTCACTTGACAAAACTAACGGTAAAGTTCTCTGTTAAGGCTTGTTGATTAAGTACTGCTGAATGCTTGCCATTTACATAGGCACGCCTGTCACTGTGTCTGCTAAGAGGCACAAGTTACTGCCAAACTGAAACCTTAGCTATGTTTGGCTTTATCTTGTGAGCTCTGGCAGACATTACTGTTTTCCATTAACAATGTACAGCTTTTCACATCTTGTAGTTGATAAACATTAATAGAAGAGGAACTCTTGTCATCAGAATGAAATCAATGCATTATAAAAGGCATTCTATGAAATATCTTCTGCTTTGAGAATAGGTCTTTCAAGGATATTTAGGTTTTGTTATATTTGAAGGGGGTTTTTTTCCTATAAAAAAGCATTTGCTGATGTGTTTTCTTATATCAAGAAGCATTTTCTGGGATCATTTTGACTAAGCCTTCTTTGGCATATTCTTTACAGGAAAATATTAGACAACAATTAAGCTGCAGAAAATAGTGAGAGAGACTGTATTCGTCTTTAATGGAAGTGTTTTGATCTGAGGCCAGAAAAGAAAAACAACAGAAACAACATCAATTTTAAACACCTTTTCTTTTTTGCATTTCATGTATGCTAGTTCTCAAGCATATTTGAACAGGTTTAAGACAGTTCTTCAGTGTTTGTTTTTCCTCATGTACTTGATAGGACTGCGAGCAGTGAGTCAGTAAGCCAGCTTGCATTAGGTATCACCACAGTTTTGTATTGGTTATATGAAATGTAAATGTAAAACAGCACTGGAAACCTTTGCTTTTTCTGGTAGCTGCTAAATTAAACATGATTATTTATTATTTCTGAATACTGAAAACTGGCTGTTCCAAATTTAAGGACAGTTAGCTCTGAGCAACAATTAGTTCCTTGCTGAGAAGGCAATTAGAGGGGCTTTCGTGTCTGGATCAGCATCTATAATGTTGCTTATGTTGGTCAGCACCATGCTTGTAGGAGGTACCTGCTGTGCTAGGTGCGACAGTTCTTGCATGTGGTGTGATTTTCCATACAATGCTTTGTGCTCTGACTGTTCCTTTTTCTGCAAATGAGGAGAATAACAGCTGTGTATCTCTGTCTCGAGAATTTAGGCCAAGAATCATTTATGGACACACCATGTGCTTCAGCTACATGCAGGCTGTGCCCTTGTGCTGCAGGAAAGTAAATTTGCGAGTCAAGGGGCTGCTGGGTGTCCACAGCCCTTGCAAAGCACCCTCAGTGCAGCCAGCCTTGGTGCCTGGGATGGCAGAAAGACCTGAGCAGAGTGAGAGGGTTTCTCAGGTAATCACCCCCAGTGTCCCCAGGGCTGTGAATGGTATCTGTCAACAACAGGCGAGCTGCCTACAGCACTGCAGGGTCACTGTAAGCAGGATGGGTCTGGGTCGCTGCTCTTCTCTGCTCTTTGCTCCTCTCTGCTCCCTTTGCCATAGTGGGGTGGCCAGAGCCACCTAAGCTCCTTGAGGAGAGCCACAAGCATTGTGGGCAAGGGTGAAGAGTTTCAGCTGTGGGAGGCTTTTGGCATTCCTCTGCCAGTGCTGATTCATTGAAGTGCTGTCTACAGTATTTATAACCTTTTTTATTTTTTCCCCACAGTGTAAACGTACTTTTTTTCCTGTGATATTTAAAATGGTGGATAAAAGAAAATATGTCTATAGCATACAGTCTATAAATTACACTAATAGGAGGATTATGCAAAGAAAACAAGGAAAAAAATGGGAATATGTCTCAGAGAAATAGGGGTAGATGCGGCCCATCCTGAAATCTTATGCAGACAAACATTTACAAAAGGAAAAAACAGGCTTGGACCAAACCTCAGCAACCCAGAGACTCCTGTTCCTGGGCTCCTGACCTGTTGCACTGTTGTTGCTAGATATTTCTTCCACCTCTATAAAATCATTCCTTCTGTGTGATCCCAGAAGGTACCAGTTGCTTTTCTGGTGAGAGGTCCATACTTGCAGGTAGTATCCTACTGTGTAGCTCTCAGCCAATCTTTTACAGTTAAAGTCCTCAGATCATTTACACTTCAATGTTATTCTCTTTCAATAGCTAGTTCAGAAAAAAGTGTTCCCACAAGTGTTACTGTCTGCTCATATTGCTGCATAGTGGCTCCAAGAACCACACAGTCAGCTATCTTGAACACTAAGAGCCTGCAAATAAAAATTACCATCTAAGTTCAATGCTGAGGTGTGTTTCTTGTCATTATTTATCACTGCCCATCTGCCTGCCTCACTTACCAGGATACTTAGTGTGCTGACTGGCTGGCTGACTACTGCTGCAACTCCAGCCAAATGAAGCTGCTGTTACTTGTCTGAGGCTGTACTCACTGCAGCTCTGCTGTACCTCTCCCAGGTAGCTGTCTTCATGCTACGTGCAGAGTTTCCTGAGCACTGCAGCAGAATGCAGCACTCAAAAGGGTATGCAGGGATACTCTGGCAAAGGGTGGAAATTTGTATCCTTCTAAGAGAGAAGTCTAAAAAATGAGCATTTCATCCAGCTGTGACCTGATCCTACTCTTGCAGTCATTGATGCTAGTGCTGGAAAAGCAAGTTAAGCAAGCCCTGCATTTGGAATGGTAAAAGAAAAGGAGTTTCAGGGTTTGACTACAAATCAAATATATGGAATTATATCTAAAGCTGAATAACTGCTCTGCAGGAAAAGCTGAAGAAAACCGTTGCCATGACTATTGCATTTGCAAAGGAGACTCTTTCCTGCATCTCAGAGTACTCTACAACCAGCAGCCCCCGTATTGTCTCTTCTCTCTGGAGGTTCCAAATTCTACCTTGATAACACCTGTCCACTTTGTATCTTGTTGGGAGTGAACAAAGGGTCAGAGATGGGGAGAGATCTTGGGGATGCTGAGCATCATGTGGACTTGAGTGAAAGGATACTGGCCTGGGTGGCACAGACAAGGCATGGTGGCCACCTGGTTTAACACCAGTGTTTGAAGTAGGTGCTTTATTAATGGCTGTAAATCCAAAGTGCCCAAACAGATGAGGAAAGGTAGTGGTGAGGCCAAAAAGGCTGGGCAAGCAAGGTAACACAGTGGAAAAATGCCCTCTGGCATCAGCCTCAGCCCCCTCTCCCCAAAGCAGTTTAGGGGTTCAGAAATGTCTCCCTGCTTTGCCATGCTCAGCTTTTAAATTAAGACAATGATCTTTGTGTCATAGAAGGCTACACGTATTTTGTTTAAAAGTCTTGTAGGCATTGTACAATGGAAAGCAGAGCTAACACACTCCATATGCATAGAGGTTTATTTGGCTTTCTTTGCAGATGAATATTTGTGATTTTAAATTTTTCTTTGTTCTGCCTGAAGGCCTATAAAGATTTCTGCAAAAGTGCTGAGACATATCAACTAGAATAAGCCATTTCCTGGGATTTTTTTTTCTCTTAAAAAAAGTACAATCCTATTGCAAAATTTCTGGTACTCATTTTACATGTTTCTCTATCAAATTGATGTGTGGAAAATGTGAAGTCTTGCCACTCTCACCTTGTCCCACATTGTATTTATTCCTTAGAGAAAGGGCAAAGTAAAAGCAGCCATCTCAGAAAACCATCAATCTCATTTGATGTAACCAAAAACTAGGAGCAAGAAAAGCAAAACCCAAAGCAGAGATAAGGCAGCTTCTCCTCAGATTTCAGTGTTGGGGATGGTCTGCCTCCACTCCCTGGCTGATAGCCAGAGTTCAGAGGTACCCAAGGTACTAAGGACAGTATCTGGGTACCCAAGGTACTGGTGGCATATATTCCAGAGATTTATTATTCTTTAATAAGCTAAGGCAATCTGTGGAGAACAACTTTAATGAGGTCAGTGCAGTTAGCATTAAAAGCTAAGCAAACTTCTCTACTCTGCTCTGACTGAATCTTCTGAGGCATGCTTGCAAGAAGCCCAGTAAAATGCACCCAACTTGCAGAAGAAAATGGAACGGACGCTTACACCCTGCAGCAGTGGAACTGGCAGCCAAGATAAGGAAGGAATTGGTTATGTGAGCGCCTCTTGTAGGCTAACAGAAATGTGAAACCCATTGTCAAAGGCAAGTGCTAAGAGCTTGTGGACTTTCCACAAGCAGGCTGGTTGTCTGGACAGGAGGATGTGGGACAATGCCAAGGGGATGGCTGGGATCAACAGCAGCTCCACAAAGAGAAGACTACTGCTGAAATGTGACTAGTCATATCAGAAAATCACCAGACAGGCAGACACCTCCACAAGGGAATTGAGAAACACAGTAGCTGAAACCTATGTCATTTAAAAAGAAAAACACCAACCCCCTGCCTCCTAATGTAGATTAAGCCAGATTTGGAAATAGTTTTTCTGTTAGTCCATGCCCTGTCTTTCTTCAGGGTCAAGCTAGAGCCAGCAACCAGAGACAGACAAATGAAAGAGTCCCTAGTCATGATTTAGTAGGAAGCTACCTCCGGAGAACTCTTCACTAAAAGGCCACATGCTCGACTCTGACCAGCTGCTTATGGAAATGGTTAGAAGGCAGAAAATGAGAGCAGAACTTTCCAAAGCGTGTAAGCATGTGACAGCGTGCATGCATACTCACAGACATACCCACGTGGCCAGAAACCACTGGGAATGGGATTCTTTCTGACAGGCAGAATGGTTTCAGGATATATATGGTAGTGTAAAAGGTCATGGCTAGTCTGAACAGCTCGATGCCTCTGCAGACTTCCAGCGATAGTTACAGCTGCAGCTGACTGGAATGTAGGGATGCTTACAGCACTTGCATCTGAATCCAAGGACTGAAATACTACCCGCCTGCTCCCAGCCACTCAGCAGCTTCTGTGAGAGCTGCAGCATGTGGCGTGCTGCAATCCAGACCGTTGCCTAGCACTCGTACTCTGTTTTGTCTGTCCTCTCTGATTGTGCTAGCTGGGGGTTAAGATAAATGGAGTATTCATCCAATTACCCCTGAGTACCCCTTTCTACTGCCATATATTTGAGGAAAAGTAGCTTTACCACATGGATGTTTACTTCCAACTTTTTTAAACTCCCTGGAGCCTTTAGAACATTCTGTTCACCCAGAGTGCTCACTAGCTGATCAGCTCTGTTGTTTTTCTCTGCAATTAATTAGCAGAGAGGTGCAAATGCCTGGGACTTGAATATGCATACTCTCAAGTATCATGATTAGCCTAGTAGGTTTCATTGTAGGTGAAATATCTGTTCTATACTTGGAAAGCAGAGGATGAAATGTATTTTTTATTCCACCCACTGTGGAATTCTTATGAATTCAATAGCTAAAATTCTGTTTATCAACACTGTTGGGCCCATCTTTTCCTTGGCCTGGGAGTTAAGAAACAAAAATAACAACGGAATAATTTATGTAGTTTCAAAAAAGGGCAGCAAGGGAGACTGTGAGCAGTCTGTTCTGAAAGTTTCACATCTATAATACACTAGAATGGGTACAGACTGAGGGATGCTGGAGGCTTCTGGTGTCAGAAGGGCAACACCTGAAGTTTAACAGAGCATAAGTATTAGTCAAGCCAATCAACTGTAAACAAAATCATAGTACATTCCCAACAGGTCTCTGATAGATCACACCATGGCAGAGCACTGTTCAATCCCAGCATGACTAGCAAAATGAACATACCTGGCTTTACCAAATAATGGCACAGTTAAAGCACCATGAGCTAAGCCAGCTAATTTGTAAAGCTAAGCTATTGTTTTGTGCCTTTTAAAAATCTCTGTCTTGGACAATTGTCAGCTTTAAACCACTGTTCTTGTGAATCTGAGACTATCTCATATTTTGCAAATGTTGCTTTGGTAGTGAAATTTACTCTGGTAGTTGATTTTGCTATATTTAAACCTTACCTTGAAAATTTACAAGTCTTACTGCTCAACATCTGTTATGGAGCCTAGGACAGTTTCTACCAGAATACCATACTGAAGTGGCAATGTATGGTTATGCACTGGCTAGCAGGAATGTCTTAGGGTATCTGAATTTAGACGTGCAGGGAATGCATGCCAGGGATTGCCAGGAGAAGGAGAAAATTTTGTTTTCTGGAAGAGAAATTCAACTTCACAAGCTTCAAAAATATTGCCTTAAAAGCTAGGTGCACCACCTGCTGCTGATTTTAAAAATATAAATGTTGAACATCTCAAAATTGCAATCTCTGTCAATGTACTTTCAACCTCTTGAAATAATACCAGGGCAACGGAGAGAGAAAAGGAAAATTGCAACTTGTACATCAAACACCAAAATAATGTGGAAAACTGTGGGTTAATTAGAATGTATGAAACCTCTGAATTCCTTTAAAATCTACTTATTTATGCCTATTAGAATCCTTGTATCATGTGGAATAGCACCTGTGTCCCGTAGCGTATTTCCATTACTAAACTACTGCGTGTATTTGAGGGAAGTTAATCTAAAAATTATTTCTATTACATGAAAAAATATGCATACAGGCATGCAGCTACACACATGTATAATTTAATAGCTATAAAATTATCTGTAAAACTTTAATAATAATTAATATTATCTGTAAACAAACTTAGATAATTATCTTCTTATTTCCCTGTTTTCATATTATAGAAAAAAATTAGAGAGCCAAATACTGTTATGGATAGTTGGGACAAAACCCTGACTCCCCTGGAAAGAGAATGTCATCCTTGCACCCCAGGTTGAATAGGCAGAAATGCTTATTTCCTCATAAGAAAAGAAGTACCTCCTGAGACCAGACTTGTCTGTCTCAGCCTGTATCCACAGGCAGACTGCAGACAGTTTCTGCTGTGAGTTAAACACCAAGGGACAAGGAAAGCTCACAGCTTGCAGGGGGTCAGCAAATAAGCCAAACTTTTCAGATCTTGCTGACTCACATCTCCCGCCATCTCATAATTTCTCATGCTTTTAACACGATGTGCACAAGTCTGTTTGCTTATAAAACAACTAATGATTCAGCTCCCAGAATATTATTGTGAGGATGATAGAAAGAAGAATTTTCAGTTAAAGGAAGAAACTTTGTCGTCTGGCTTGTCCAGAGTGCACTTCCATATGAAGGCCTGGGGTTTCAGGCCAGAAGTTGAACATCTAGGTCATTGATGTCACCTAATGTGAGCAAACACAATTTAGGAGACTGAGCCTATATATGCAACTACCTCATGAGTACAATCTCCCCAAACTCAGGGTGTGTCTAGGGCACATGCTCTTCTGAGGGAGAGAGGGGCATTTTGTGATGCAGCACACACAGACACTGCTCAGGCTTAGCCAAGGTGAGAAGGTTCCTTGAGCCTTCATCCTGGCCCTGGCCCAGGGTGCAGGTTTGCATCCCTGGCCAGCCAGTGCAGGAGTCTCCT
The DNA here is from genome assembly GCF_901933205.1 of Camarhynchus parvulus. Classification (NCBI taxonomy): domain Eukaryota; kingdom Metazoa; phylum Chordata; class Aves; order Passeriformes; family Thraupidae; genus Camarhynchus; species Camarhynchus parvulus. Next base: position 17,918,909 of record NC_044601.1, on the reverse strand, counting down.
CCCAGTGTCTGAGTCCCTGGACATTTCCAGCACAGGTGTCTGTGCCCTCACAAAGCTCTTCTGCTTTATATGAAAATACATAAATGTTCATGGTTAAGAGTAAGTTTCAGTGATTGCATGTAGCATCAGTGGTGGTATCTGTGATACCACTGGGGCTGCCAGAGGTGTGGGCAAGTACTGGCAACCAGGAAGGAGCTGTACTAAGGTAAGCTTGGCAGCAGTTGACAGCAGTTTGGCATCCCTCCTTTGCTGCCCAGTAGTCAGTGTACTTCAGGGAAGACCTAGGATTCAGGCTATGCTTGAACAGGTGTTTCAATTTATTGCATAATTTAGCCTTAGCTCACATGCAGGCAGTTGCACAAATGCTTTACACATCTGTCTGCTCAGGTTGCCATTTGCTCTAGCTCCCCTTTTTGGAAGCCTACTTGATATTATATCCTATAACTGCCTTCCTGACCTGACTCTCAGCCAGGTCTGTGTAGGCAACTGGGTGCCAGTTTAGGGAAGACACAGATTGCAGACATAACACAGAGCAGCTGGAGTGCTTGTCCACCTTGCAAAATGTAACACAGATTTTTCTGAGTTAGCTTGGGGCCTGACAGAAGTATCATTATGCTGGGGATACCAAATGTTGTATGAACAAAAGTGAGATAAAGAATTTGAAGAAATCACTGTATTAATGCATATATATATCTTCTAGTGCCAAAGCTAACAACTGAGATGTGGATTAGATTAGATTTCTCTTTGCTGTATTGCTGAGCATAGTCTGCCTTGAAGATGAAGAAACCTCTGCACCTTGCATCACAGGGATAAGGAAGTGAAGGGTTGAAACTGAATACAGCACTTTACAACCACATCTGTTGCTGAAGTCAGAATCTGACTTCCCAAATATTATCAATGGCAATCTTGAAAACCCTTCAGCTGGTTCATACCAAGCACAGTCAAGAACTATCTAGTGACCTCTGTTTTTTTCCTTATGGTATTACCATTTGTACACAAAATTAATATAAATTCTTCAATCTAGAAGGAGTGATGTGAATGCAACAGTAAAGCACAGGTGTATGAGACAGTGCTACAGAGCTGTGACCCAGACACTGAGGGGACAACTTCTCCACACAAAACCAGACGTGTTTGCAAGGTGGGTAGCACCTTAGTCCCTAGTGTATGTGACAAATCCGTGCTGCTGTCTACTGTGAACAGCTGTGAGGACAAGAATACCCCGAGGTGAGAACTAAGTAATTGCAACACTATTATTTCACTTACCACCATTCTCCATTCACAGCTTTCAAAACCAGAGTGTTTTGAGGAGGGAAACTGCAAAACTGAACAAGCATCAAGACTGACTTGCTCTTTTCAATGTTATCATTGTGTTTATGGCACCACCAAAGATCCCAGCCTGACATCAAGACCCCTCTTCCCCATGGGCATGGGGCCATTTTTCCTACATCCGGCATGAGGCCAAAGAGAGAGGGAGGCAAGACAAATTAACTGGTTGCTGGCAGTGTGCCCATGACAGATTGACAAGCTATGAATGATTGAAGTTGAAACCTTAAGGTATGGATTGGTATCTCTTATTTTTCATGGTGCTTCTGGAACACTGGGTCAAAATATTTGCTTTTTACCTCTGGGAAGTTGGGCTTAGGTTCATTCTGGAAGCCAGACAATAACTGCAGTAGGGAAGTGCAGGCTGGGGCCATGCCATGCTGGCTATCAGTGCCCCCAGAGCCAGGTACTGCCAAGCAAGTGCTTCCTCCACAAGGCAGTATGAAAGTGTGACATTCATAGAACAGCAGTCAGGAGGCAGCCACATAGTCAGATCTCCTCAAGTCCATTACATCATGAGAATGGCCTTCTTAAAATAGAAATGATTCTTGAAGATGTATGTATAATGAGATATAAAAGAGAAAAGTTGCATCAGGGCACTTAGAGAAGTATAATTCCTGTAAAATTTTCTTCAATAATTAATTTCTCTGCTTAATTCATAGATGACTACACCTAGTTACTCTAAGGTAGATTTTGGAAATATCAAGGCAGACTTATTATTTGCCACGAAAGTAAGATATTTTTATATAAAGAAGAAGAAGCCTGGTGGTCTGACAGGCAGTGTCTAAAATCCCCATCAGTGTGCCTTGTGGTTGCATGCAAGGGTTTATCTTCTGCCATGGTCCAGGCATTACATCTCTGCAGAAGCCACTCCTGTTCCCTTCTGGCCTACTTGACCAATATTCCACCTCTGGACCCTGTCCCAGAACCTTGCCCTAATTCAGAGCTGGGAGGGGGGTGAGAACAGGCTGTGTTTGACACCCACAGATGCATTAGTGCACCCACTGCCCTGTAGTTTGCAGGCCCATCAGTGCTGAGTGCACTGCCCACTCTGAAACTCCAACGATTGAAGGGGGAAGGTCAGCCCGGTTATCATCTCCATGCTCCCTCCAGCACAGAACTGTTCCTTATAACACCTTATTTACATGTGCTGTGATTTACACGGCCCACCATGACTATCAATTAGCTCCCACAACTTTCAAATTATTTTTCTGGCTTGGCAGAGCCTCCCTACCAGCATATTATTTTTGATGCTAAGTATGCCCTTTCATCTGTTCATTCTGTTTCCAATTGCTCTTGACTACACCTGGCAACTCTCTTCAAATAAATCCTCCATTCCACTGACATTTCTTGAAAATGTTCTCTTTTCTTCTTTCCCCCACTTCCTTTTAATTTAGCATTTTCACACAGTTAGGTCTTTTAATGCATCTCCACAAATCAATACCACCACTTTCTTTAAAATGTTGATGTCTTTATTCTAATTTCCCATCAGTTTCTTATGGTCTTTCTTCTTCTGACTCTTGCAGACAAAACAACAAGCAGCCTGTGCAAGATATTGCCAGCCCTGGGTACAAAGGGACAAAGGGCCACCCAGACTCTGTTACATTGCAATTACAAATTGAACTGTTTTCTCTCTCTCCTTTTCTTTTTTTTTTTTTTTAAGTGCTTACAAGCCTTCTCTGCCTTTTTATTTTTTTTTTCTGCATGTGGCTCCTTTCTGAGGCTTCCAGGTAACATACTCAGGTGCGACAGAATTTACGTTTTTTAAAGGAGTTTTCTCTCTATTGTCATAGAAACACAATAAATGCCACATCCTAAGCCTGTAGCAAGCCATGTGCAATCTCAATCGAGAAAAGCAAATTTTGCACCAGACGGCAACATTGTCCAGAACCAGATCCTCCTCTCTGCAGCAAAAATTGGACCTTTAATCCAATTTTTTTAAATTCGTGGAGCACATATGTACAGAATCACAGAATCATAAAATACTTAGGTATGGAAGCGATCTCTGGAGACCATCGACTTCAATCCCCCCACCAAAGCAGGGTCAACTCCAGCAGGTTGCACAGGAATGCATCCAGGTGGGTTTGGAATGTCTCCAGAGCAGGAGATTCCACAACCCCTCTGGGCAGCCTGTTCCATTGCTCTGCCACCCTCAGTGTAAAGTTCTTCCTCAGCCTGAGGTGGAATTTCTTGTGTTGTGGTTTATGTCTATTACTCCTCGTACTACCGCTGGGCACTACTGAAAAGAATCTGGCACCATCCTTTTGGCATCCGACTTTGAGATATTTGTACGCATTAATGAGACTCCGTCTCAGTCTCTCCTTGTAAGGGAGTAAGGAAGATGCTCCCGATCCCAGAGCATCGGTGTGGCCTCTGCCCACCCGCTCTCGCAGCTCCTGGTCTCCCTTGCGCTGCAGAGCACAGGACGGGACCCAGCAGTGCCGGTACACAGCACAGATGTGTCCGTCCAAAGCCCACGGCGTGTCTCGGAAGTGCATTCCCGGACTACCTCTGCGGGATCCTGTGGGATCCTGTGGGACCCTCGCGCCCCCGCACACCCGGACCCCGCGCTACTCCTCCCGGCGCCCCCTAGCGACCCGCTCTGCCCGCACGGCGCCCTCCAGCGGCGGCGTAGTCCCGCCCCCGGGCGCGCGGGGCGTGGCTCTGATTGGCCGCGGCGGGGCCGCCCCGCCCCTGCGCAGAGCCGGCCCTGGCGGCGGGGCCCGGCTGTCATGGAGGCGCCGGACGGAGCGCGGGCAGCGGTGGCGGGCGCGTCCCTCTGAGGGCGGCGGCGACGGCGGCGGCGGCGGCGGGAGACGGCCCGGACCGCCCCGGGAAGGTAGCGCGCGGCTTGGCGAGCCTTTCCGGCCGGCTCCGAGCACGGCGGCCGTGGGGCTTGGGTGCCGTGCGGGAAAGGAGGGAGGGGGATGGGGCCGCGGGGCTCTGGGCGCAGCGGGTCCGGTGGGCGAGCGGAGAGCTCGGGCTCTCCCCGCCGTCCGGGGCTTGGCCGGAGTGCGACCGTCGCCTTCCCCGCCCGGCTGCGGGGAGGTGCGTGTCTCCGGGTCTTCTGGCGGGAGCCGGAGGCTCTGTACTCGGGATACGCCCCGAAAGGAGTCGGGGGTGCAGCTGACGGAGGCATGAGGGAGAAGAGGATCGTTCTGTGTCTGGTGTGGATAACGCGCTGGTAGGATCAGCCCCCTCCTCCCCGTAGTTTTCCTCAGGGCCACCGCGCGGCCCGGGAGAGTCCCAAGGAATGCAGCTGGACACCGGCGCGCCACAACAGCGACTTGTTTGAGTGTAGCTGTGGGAAAATACAATGCGGTTGCTTGTTTGCGAAGTAGGAGGTGAAAACATCGAGAATTCTCCTTTTGCAGATTTGTGACAAGCACAGCCTGCGCTTCGTCCGGACCCTGTTTGGAGTCTCCATGTTGTCCTATCTGGATGAAACTGATCTGAGAAGAAGCTGGGGACTTTCTGTTTGGGCTAAGCACTTCCAATAAACTCCTGGCTGAAAAATTCAGGTGTGTATCCATCGGGAAGCAGAGAGGTAAAGGCTAAATGGATCTAAAGACAGCAGTCTTCAACGCTGCTCGTGATGGCAAGCTGCGGCTCCTTTCCAAGCTACTGGCAAGCAAAACAAGGGAAGAGGTGGCCCAACTGATGTCAGAAAAAACCAATGGTGCCACACCACTTCTGATGGCAGCCCGCTATGGTCACCTTGACATGGTGGAATACTTGTTGGACCATTGCTCTGCCTCGATAGAGGTTGGTGGCTCAGTGAATTTTGATGGTGAGACCATCGAGGGAGCTCCGCCGCTGTGGGCAGCATCGGCCGCTGGCCACTTGAAGGTTGTTCAGTGTCTATTGGATCATGGTGCATCTGTCAACAACACAACGCTGACAAATTCAACGCCTCTTAGAGCTGCCTGTTTTGATGGTCACCTGGAAATAGTCAAGTACCTTGTGGAGCACAAAGCAGACCTGGAAGTATCAAACCGTCACGGGCATACGTGCTTGATGATCTCATGTTACAAAGGCCACAAAGAAATAGCTCAGTATTTACTTGAAAAAGGAGCTGATGTGAACAGAAAAAGTGTTAAAGGTAAGTTAGTTTTTTCACTTTCATTGTGGTAAATAGAGGTAAAGTTAGTAATTTACTTCTTAAAGAGCCTGACATCAAAAAAATTCTTCTCATAAAGCATAATATATAAAGCCTTTATAGCTATGTTTTTACGTTTTCTTTTAAATTTACTGGTTTTTAACGTGGATTATAAAATTATTGTTTGAATTGATACATTTTAATATTAAATCCCTAATTCTTAGAAGACTTAGTCACATGAAGCATCACATTTATGCATGTGTTAAAAGCTAGTAAAGTTGCTGAAAACCACTCTTTGTAGTAGGTTGGTCTAGCAACATACTCAAAAACATGACCATGTGTTCTTGGCTTTCGTAGTAATTCTTAACAAACCAAGTATGCTGTACATAAACTGATCTATGCTAGTAAGGCTGGTCTAAGGAAATATGCATAAAGGAGAAGAATTACTTTCTGCATTCAAAAATTAATAACCACTTTGCTCTTCACCCACTCTCTCCAAATTACTGAGTAACTTTATACCTTTTTTAGTGTTAGAAAGCAAAAATATATATTAGGAGTGAAGAAATGAAGATGCAGGTGACTGTGATCTCAGCAGAAGGACTTCCAGTGGCTCACAGATCTCAAACTCTTTTGCCCGTGTTTACAATTGCTCTGGTGTTACCACACAAAGTAAAGATTTCTGGCTTTTCTTCCTGTAATCATAATTAGTGGAACCTACAAATTTTCTATTACATATCAGACTTGTATTTAGTTGTGATATTAGTCTGAAAAGCATACCAGTTGTTTCAAATTACACCTAATTTTTTATCTCACTGAGCCAAGATTAGGTTTCAGCAGGTTTTGATTTTTTTAATATATATAAATAGATATAAAAATGAATCTGCTAGCAGTTGTTTTGTAGCATAATACTTCTGCTGCCTTTTTCAGGGTAATTACGTTTGTAACTGTATACTGTACCTTTCAGTTATTGGTGTTAAAATATGCTTTGTGTCTGGATTGTTGTGTGATACTGGTAAATACCAAATGTGAGAGTAATCTTTAGAAAAGCTGCTTGGTTAAATATGCTTTTTCTTAGCAAATCATGCAAATATGTGGGTTTAGTGTACAGAAAGCTAAACTACAGATTTGTCATGGAGGTGGGCAGAGCAAAATAAATCTTCCTTTGTAAGGGTTTGAAGTTGCTCATGAATCATCATGGACTTGTGGTAGGATAAAAATGTCATTTTTCTAAATAACATTCTGGGAATAGCAAGCTAAATATAAAGTGTGTAAGCTGAAAACTTGGGGTTGAGTTTTAAATCTATCCCTTTATATGATAGGTGTGAACCAAGCAATGCTCTTAAATACTTGATTTAATTGGGAAAAAGATGTAATTCTGCAGCTCTTTTTCTCCCTCATTTTGTGTTGGTGGAGTAGGCTTTACCTTACTCATTCTTTTTATTCATTTTATTAGTGAATTAGTATTATTTGTCTTTGTTTAAATGACTGATGATTTTCTCAGTGGTGTCAATTATAATTCCTTTCTATTTCCTTTAGTTTCTGTGTGTCTTGCGTCTAGGCACACAAGCAAAGGTTCTTAAAGTAAATAAATGATCCTTAATTTAAAAAGTTGGATTGCATATGGTTCAGTTCATTAAAACTCATTTTACACTTGAAACTGTCATGTGTACAACTGGATGTGTGTACATAATAGCTATCTGTTGGTAATGTGTGGAAGCCCCCTCTGGTATGACAGGAGCTTTGGTATCTTTAAGAAGTTTTATCTCTGAAGTTACTGAATAAGCAGTGGTGAGGTAAAGCAAGCAAGAAAGTACTGTAAACCCTGAAAGTCATCTGCAGAAAGGCAGAAGAACTGAGGACTATTGGTAGCTGTAAGTATTGTAACAGTGGCTGAGATTCAGCAGGTAACCTCCTCAGTTTTGTTTTGCAAAAATGCTATTGATTTTAAAATTAGTCAAACAATATTCATTCTGCGTTGTCACCCTCCCCCTCAAAGAATCTTCTGTATTACTTTCAGTTTCTACTCCTTCCTGCTATGTCCTAAATAGCTGACAGAGTGTGCTGTGCTTGTAGAAGGAAGATAACAGAGCATCTGAGTGTTCTGCTCCTGACTAGTAAGAGTTGCTGCCCTTATGTGAGTTTAGACAGGCACCTTCCTGGGCCATGTATAGAGAAGCCTGTTCTTCCCTGAAAGATGTAAAAAAAAAATGTTGCATTTAAAATTGCCATGCTCCTTATAAGAGCAGAACTATTCAGTAGAGTTGCTGTTGTGGCAGATATCTGTAGATCCTTTTTCAGATATTACTTATAGAGCTTGTGTGAGGGTGAGGGGCAGAATTACTTGACCTATGTCTTGTGGTTTTCCACTGGATTTTCATATTGCAAAATATCACTTAATGCACATACTAAACTTACTGAATGTATAGATATGAAAATGTTTCAAAGTGTTGACAGTTCCAGGGAGAAATCTGAATACTTTGATAGGAAAAAATAGGTACATTCACATGCATCTAAATGTATGAAAGAGTAGGTGAAAACATGTGGTGAAATCTTGCTTCTAAATGCAGAATCCCACAGCTATGTTTTGGACTATGGAAATTCAGAGGTCAGAGGTTCTTGAAAAAGTTGCGAAAGTATGGAAGTACAGCCAGGAAATTAAGATGGTCATAAACATTTCAGTGTGTCAGGTAAGATGCCGCACTGAGGTGAATGAGGTGAAGTGTAGGTCTGGCAGTGTAACATGGTAGATGGTGCTGAAGAGGGATGTTTGGGTAGATGAGTCCTCAACTGTGAAAGATGGCCAATGGTTCTGAATTTAGAGTATGAGCCTTTGATGGTGTTTGTTTCTACTATTTTGCAGAAAACAAACATCTGAACTTTCTCACAGTTTCCCTGAACTTCTAGGTAGGATTTAGGCAGCAGAATTGTAAACAAAGGATATTTTAAAAAGTATTTTAGGTTACGTGAACAGTGTAAGTGATGGGGACAAACTGATAGGTGGGGTAAGAAGGGTGAATGGGTTTTATTATTTTGTAATGGTGGTAAACAGCAAAGATATCTGTAGATAGGAAGCAGCCTAAGCAATACTTCACAAAGTGAATTAATTTACCACTGTCTCTGATTCATAGCTTTCACCAGTGTTCTGCTGTCATGGTTTAATGCCAGCCAGCAGCTAAGCCCCAGGCAGCTGCTTGCTCACTTCCCCACCAGTAAGACCAGGAACAGAATACTCGTGGCTTGAGATAAAGACAGTTTAATAGGGAAAACAAAAGCAGGGCACACAAGCAAAGCAAAATGAGGAATTCACCACTTCCCATGGGTAGGCAGGTGTTCAGCCATCTCCACAAGAGCAGGGCTCCATCATGTGTGACACTTACCTCAGAAGACAAACTCCATCACTCCAAATGGTCCACCTTTTCTCTTTCTTCCCCTCAGCTTTATGTACTTAGCATGATGTCACATGGTCTGGAAATCCCTTTGGTCAGTTTGGGTCACCTGTCCCAGCTGTGTCTCCTCCCAACCTCTCATGAACCCCCAACTCCCTCACCAGTGTGGAAGTACAAACAGTAGAAAAGGCCTTGGCTCTGTGTAAGTCCTGCTCAGCAACAACAAAAACATCTCTGTATTATCAACCCTGTGTTCAGCACAAATCCAAAACACAGCCCCATACCGGCCACTGTGAAGAAAATGAACTCTACCCCAGCTGAAACTGGTGGAACAACTCTTCATTTAAGAAGCTGCAAATTAAAAATAAAGTTTAATGAGTTTTACCTGTAGTTAATTATGTCTCAGATGGCAAGTTTTTATGCTGTTCCTAAGTAGGAAGAGTGTGGATAATGTTAGAGTAGCAGAAACACAACTTTTTTCAGAAGGTGGAATCCTAGAACTAAAACCTCAAATGAAGCACAGTTTTGTCTCTGTGCCAGATGAGGAGCATATTCTGTGTCAGCTGCATGCCGTTTTCTGTTCTGCTGCATTGTGAAGCTTGCCAGTGATTTGTTGTTAAGAGCCGTGCTACCTTACTATTACCTGAAGAACAGACCACTGCATTCTCAAAGGCAGTGTTTCGCTGATGTGCACATCGTTTGGTGATGTGTAGGCAGGGAAATGTTTACTCTCTTAATACAAATGTCAGTCATTTTAATGATTACAGATTACAGATTTGGGCCCTTTGGGGCTATCTTTTTTGATTTTTTTTTTTTTTGTTTAAGGTGCAATATTTCATGTAAGTTCCCCGTTGAAATAGTTTTCATTCAGACTGATTGTAAAGAAATCTTATACTTCTGTTTCAGTTCCAGACAGGACAGTTAAGATCTTGCATTTTGAAAATTTGCAGTGCACTTTTTAATAGTTTGTGTTTATACTTTATTCTCCTCTGCCAGATTTGCAGAAAGGAAGGGAAAAAATCCATTATTGCAGCAATTAGTGAGTTAGATCATAGATAAAATATGCATGTGCTAGTAACCAGGATGGGCCAAACAGAAGGGAATTGTAACCTCTTTTCAAAATACATGCTTGAGAGGGCAGGTGTTTTACCTGAACATAGCTGGTAAGTCTTTCCATTGCTCAGTGGCCTGGTATGCGGTCTCTCTCTTCAAAGTGCTTTCTGTGGTTTTGTTAGTGGTTTTCACCAACTCTGCCTGCCTTTTGTAGTTAAAAGACTCATCAGCTAGCCTTAAGACTGGTTTTTCTCCTCCAGAGTATTAGAAGATCAGAATTTTGTTGCTAAGAACTGCTGGCCTAGGCATTCTCTTACTTGTCTCTTGAGATATACACAGGAGTGTTTAATTGCATTTATAAAAAAAGGAATACTGTGATTCTTCAATTCCACTGGCACAGTATTTAATATTTTTGTAAAATAATATGGTAAACAAGGTTTGTTGACTTTGGGCTTTGTTTCCTCATTTTGGGAGGTATCGAAGCATGCAAACTTCTGTCTCTATGGGTATTGTATCAAGGGCTAGTGCTATTTCAGTATTGCTGTTAGTAAGGGGTACTGGAAGATGTGACACTCAAACCTGCTGGTAAGGGAAAAAATACTTTGCAGACCTAGCAGACCCAGAAGTAGGGGAATTATGGAGAATCATGCTATTTCTTTTATGACAAGTGTGGTCTAGTATGTGTTAAAAATAATTAATTTTATTGTGCTGTAAACATTAAGGAGTCTTGACAGGTTTGTTTTCTTCTGAGGGTGTTTGTCTTCTCTGCTTGCCAGGGTTCATAGAATTACTGAGGGAGCAGGGACGGGATAAAAAAAATACCAAAACAAAGGTCCTTGGGGTTTTTTTCTGCTTGTTGTTCCTTTTTTGCTTATTTTTTAAAATTCTCACTATGAATAAACACTTGCTCTAAAAGTGCGCTGTGTCTTTTTTTTTGGGGGGGGGTTTACTTTTTTTCCCTTTTTTGGTAGGTATTATGTGGTACCAGGACTCTGAAACTCATAGATGTTTTGTTTGTGACTATGTGTGGAAACTGAACTTCAGGGGGAATGTCGAAGTTAAATAAGGAAGATAAATATACAATTTAAGTTTAATTCTAACTAAAAAGTTTTTGTTTAAATTAAATCATTCACCGCATGCTGTTATTCACATAATAATTGATAATCTTCATAATACAAGTTCTCTTGAAGTATTTCAGTGAGCAAGACAGCAATTATTCCCTTACATCATATGGAAATTCCATTAAAATAAATTGTTGAGATTAGCAGTTCTTTGCATTTTTTAGTTAGTTTCTTGAAGGAAAGACATTTTGTTTTTATTCACTATGCACACTAAGAGTTAGGATGTGTAACAGTTTTCTTATGCATTGTCCATGTTTGGATCTATCTGGCAATACTTTTAAATCAGTAAATACTCTTGGAAGACTGAATTACTTCAAGTGCTGTGGTAGAAAAAGAAATGAATGTTATATAAAAATTTCACTTTATAAAAGTGATCACTTCATTTGTAAGGCTGCAAAAATATATACAGGTGGTTAATGTACACACTGGTCAGTCATTTAAATTAAATACTTTTATTTCTTTTGTTTTTAATGATCTTAGATAGAAATTCAGATTGGTGTTAAGTTTTAATGTAAGTTTTACAGTGTGGAAGTTTGATAAAGCATTTTGGAAGTATTAGGAAGTGGATGCACTTAATTGGTTGCAAATCAAGTCCAATCACTTTGTGTCATGGCTTCATTTTCTTGCATTCCCTTGTCACAAGCTATCGGTCTATTTTGGGAATTACTTGCTTCTGACATAGAAAGGCCTGTCCTCCTTATGAATTTGAATACCCACTCCCACTCCAGTAAGCTTTTGGAAACACTGGGTAGTTAGTTTTGTGATACATGAAATGTTTCTGAAATGTTCATAACTCCATTTAAAGGAGTCCTGCTAAAAAAGAGTAAAGTGTGAAGACACAATGCCAACTAGCCCTACCTTTTTCTGTACTTTGTATCTGCAAGATTTAGAAGGGTTGGAGTTGGGGTTATTCTGTTTCGTTTGCTATTTTTTATGGAGAAGTTACTAGGTATCATGAATGATAAAGTTTTATCCGGATGGAAGCAGTTTGTAAGCACTATTAGCAATACAATATAGTGACACTTAATATTTAGCAGAGAAGTATTAGGGCTACCGGAATCATCTGCAGTCCAGTCTTTTGTCCGTGCAAGGAGGAGCCTTTTATGTTATGGTAGCAAGAGCTATCTTTGGTATGTGATTAAATTCCTGCCAGTCATTTTACAATTGATTTTAAAAACAGATGAAACCTACTTTACAATAATCATTCCCATCTTTAAAAAATTACTTAATTTGACCAAACCCATCATATGTGTCTCTTCGAAAATTACTTGTCAAAGAGAATGACTTTCAAATTACTTTTGCTTTTTTTGGCCTTTTCCCTTCCTGATACAGCAATAGATACAACATTGTTTTCTAGTTCGTTACTGAATAGATAATGTTACAAAAATTGAATTAATTTCTGAATTGTATTCAGCCACTATTTATCACTATAGATGATATGGTCACTATAGTGACACTATAGACAGTGTCATGTTTTGAAATGGATGAGTTAATTCACAGAATAGTGGTTGATCTGCTGTGTTTATTTGAACTGTTCAATTCCTGGTCAGTTTGTGGCCAATGTATAGCCTTTGATTTACACATTAAGGCCCCTCTCATGTTTTGTTTCAAATTCTTCCTCTACTATAGCAGTTGATACTTGCTAGGTATAGATGGCTGGCAGTGTTATTTCTTAAGGCTGGGGTTTATGTTTGGGGTTTTTATAAAGTTGGCAACTCTCAACCATCTTTTTACTCCTAGGCATTTTTCAATGGAAACTTGTGTTTCTTACAAAGTATTCTTCCCACTGCTGTATCTGTACCATGCAATCAAATTTCAGTGAGGTGCAGCCACTGCATAAAAATTAGTGGTGATGCCCTCACATTATTAGTTTATACATGGCATAATTTAAGCTGTGGTTATTTGTCACCCTGGTTTTTTAAGATCTTCTAGGCTTTCTGATATGGACATTCTTATGGTGAACTTTTCCAGACACTTTCTGTAAATAACTGATTGTTTTGTCTTCTTTTATGGAGGAGGAGAAAGTTGATAGACTGCTGGTTTGACCAATGTCATTGGAGAGGTGTCCCTATCACCCTCCAATCCACTGTCACTTTTGGAAAACTATAAATGTTTTAGTCAGAGAATAAACTTCCTCTTTCTTCCTTCACCCGGAAACCCTTGTGACCACCGTCACAGTTATTTTCATTCTAAGGGCCACTGCAGTATAAACAACTGGAAAATTACGCTACTTCTGATAAGCTGTTAAACTGAAATCAGTAATTGTAATAGCAATAAAAAACCCTAAATTGTTTTAAATTTACAGCATCCAATTGGAAAGAGCAGTGAAATTCCTTGGAGTCTTAATCATATTTCTACACTTTCTACATAGCTGCATTGTAAATTAATGGCATACAGACTGCTGGATTTAGTTTACATTGACAATGGCCAAGCTTTTTTTGTGTATTTTTTTCAGTCACAGTGTGTATGCCTGCTGATTGATAAAATAGTGTCAAAAGCAGCATTACGTGGTGATGGATCTGCAGTATGTAATATGCATAGCTGGCACTGTTGTGGTTGTCAAAAGTGGCAAAATATATATTAATAGTTGTGAAACAATAGTAAGAATTTGGATGTTACTGATATCTTTTGGCTTATTTGCCTTTAATGTGCTTTTATGTTACTATTTTTTAAATATATTAAAAATATTTATTTGAAGGTAGAAACAGCTGCCAGTTGCAGAGCTCTGCTGTGAAGGATAGTGTATGGAGTTGAGTACACATTGAAACAGCTGTGTTGACTGCTGGCTCAGCCCATGCCCATGTGCATCTGGTTTTGCCTTTATCAATAAATACAGAACTGAAGATGGTCGGAGGGACCAGCCATTCTTTAGTTCTGAGTTAACTGCTGTAGTTTCATTTTAACTAGACTTTCAGCAGCATAGCAAGAAGAATATGTGTATTGGTAAGTTTGTATATAGGTCTGCATTTGACATTTTCTCTTAGGAATACTAAGGTCTTGTCCTTTCTCAGATGGCATATTGACATTTTTCTAAAGGCAGAGAGAATTTTAGTTGATAAGCTATGGATGCCAAATTCGCCAACTTTCAATCCACCTCTGCTCCTGCAATTGAAAATTTTGTTAGTCTAGGTAGAGATTGTAGTGTGGCCAAACCTCTAACTTACTTACTGCTATTAATGTTAAAAATTGCCTGAGGTATTAGAAAGGTGGAAAAACACTTCCCTTTTTATGAACTGGTTTTAACTTTATGAATCTTGATCTAACAGGTAGTTTCATGTGCCACTTTGTGTTGGGATGTCTTCCTCAGTTTACTTGTTAGTAAATGATTGTAAAATCATTGGCCATTATTGAGAAATGTTTCAGGAAAAGACAATTTTGAAAGTTAAGTTCACTGTCAATAAATGAAGCAATCTAGTATTTTTAAATTTTTTTTCCTCAACATGTTTGAATTTTGCTCTTAAAATATGATTCAGGGGACAAAGTATGTTCGTACCTCTGGTATAATTGCAAAAACCTGAGTCATAAGCTTTAGAAAATAACTTTTTACTCATGTTTTATATGAATTTGATTAGCATGTCAGCTAAATTTGATAGCCCCATTCACCGCAATCCTTTGAGCTGTGTCCTTTAGACAGTTCTGTACCCAGTGGACGATGACCCTACTCATCCCACACTTGGATAACTTGTCCAGAAGGATGTTGTGGGGACAATATAAAAGCCAAAAAAGGCAAACCTCACTAAAAGGCAAAAATCCCACAGCCACTATCTTTGCTTCATCTGATGGATGGGTGACCTTATTCTAGAAGCATATCAAATTAGTTAAAACAGGACTTTTTCCTTGTCAACCCAAGTTGATAGTACCTAGTGATTGCATTGTCCTTTAAATGCCTTACAGTAACATTCATTATAATCTTCTCCATAATTTTTCTGAGTGTTGAGGTGAGACTAACAGGTCTGTAGGTTCCTCTTTCCCTTCTTATGAAATGAAATAACTTTGGTTAGCTTCTATTCAGTAGGGACCTCCCCAGACTCCCAAGACATTTGGTAGCTGGTGGAGAGGAGTGGTGCTGTCGCAAACATCAACTTCTTCAGTGCTCAGGTAAATCCCATCAGATCTCATGGACTTGTGAACTGTGAACTGCTACAGCTAGTCCCTGAGAAGTGTCTAAACAAATGGGAAGTCACTATTCCTGAAGTCATCCTCTAAATCCAGGGCAGAAGGCAGTTTATCTGTATTATTAAAGACTGAGGCAAAGGAAAGCATTGTTTCTACACTTCTTCACCCTTAATAGTCAGATGACGTTCTTCAATAAGTATCAGTCTTGTATTTTCTTTAGACCTCCTCTTGCTACTAGTGTACTTTAAAAACCCTTCTTTTTGTCTGACACAATACCCGTCAGTTTCAACTTTAATTGAGCTTTGGCCTTTTGCATCTTGTCGCCTGCATATATGAACCACAGCTCTCTCAAATTCCTGCAAAGCCTAACCTTGTTTCCAGGCAGCATACAATTTCCTTTTCCTCCTGAGCTCCAAGAGTTCTCTGTCCAATCAAACCGGTCTCCTGTCCTATTTGCTTGACTTTTGATACAGTAGAATAGCCAATTACTGTGCTTTTATGTAGCGAAGAATTCCATTTTAATTCTAGTTTGGGTTTTTTCTTAAACTGGTTTAATTTTTTCAGATAAAATTATCAAACATTTTGATTTTTATAACTGTGTGGCAGCCTTGCTTTCATAGTACACAAATGGAGGAAAAAAGCTATTTTAAAACCATTAATATTTGGGGTTTTTTTTAACTATTAGCATGGTGAGATTTGGACTGTAATTTGGTATGATTTGTGTAATTGTGTTTGTTCTCTTGCAGGAAATACAGCACTACATGACTGTGCAGAATCTGGAAGTTTGGAGATCATGAAGATGCTTCTCAAGTATTGTGCTAAAATGGAAAAGGATGGTTATGGAATGACTCCCCTTCTGTCAGCCAGTGTGACAGGCCACACAAATATAGTGGACTTTTTGACCCAGCATGTACAGACCAGTAAGGCTGAGCGCATAAATGCCCTGGAACTTCTAGGAGCAACGTTTGTGGACAAAAAGAGAGATCTGCTTGGTGCTTTGAAATACTGGAAAAGAGCTATGGAAATGAGATACAGTGATAGGACTAATATCCTCAGCAAACCTGTGCCACAAACACTAATTATGGCTTATGATTATGCTAAAGAGGTAAACAGCTCAGAAGAGCTAGAAAATCTTATTGCAGACCCAGATGAAATGAGAATGCAAGCATTATTAATTAGAGAACGTATTCTTGGCCCTTCACACCCAGACACATCCTACTATATTAGATACAGAGGTGCTGTGTATGCAGACTCTGGAAACTTCAAGCGTTGCATCAATTTATGGAAGTATGCTTTGGACATGCAGCAGAGCAATCTTGATCCTCTAAGCCCTATGACAGCCAGCAGTTTGCTATCATTTGCTGAACTTTTCTCCTTCATGCTTCAGGATAGGGCAAAAGGCCTGCTAGGCACTACTGTCACTTTTGATGATCTGATGGGTATACTTTGCAAAAGCGTTCTTGAAATAGAACGGGCCATGAAACAAACCCAGTGTCTTCCTGATCCAGTACAGCTGAACAAAGCTCTTTCCATCATTTTGCATTTAATTTGCTTGTTGGAGAAAGTACCTTGCAGCTCAGAACAGGAGCATTTTAAGAAACAAACTATTTACAAGTTTCTTAAGCTTCAGCCTAGAGGAAAGAATAATTTCAGTCCACTTCACCTTGCTGTAGACAATAATACTACATGTGTCGGTCGCTACCCAGTTTGTAAATTCCCCTCTCTACAAGTTACTGCTATCCTGGTGGAATGTGGTGCTGATGTAAATGTCAGAGACTCTCATAACAACAGTCCATTACACATTGCTGCACTGAACAACCATCCAGACATCATGAATCTTCTTATCAAGTCAGGGTCACATTTCGATGCCACAAACTCATGTAAACAAACAGCTAGTGATTTGCTGGATGAGAAGGAAATAGCAAAGAATTTAATCCAGCCCATAAATCATACTACTTTGCAGTGTCTTGCTGCTCGTGTAATAGTGAATCATAACATATCCTATGCAGGGCATATCCCTGAAAAACTAGAGAACTTTGTTTTGCTCCATAGATGATAGTGTGGCATTCCAGAGTACTGTTTTTGAAGCACAACATGGTGATATTTTCCTTGAGCACTGTTGTGATACACCAGCGTTCCCTTAGCTTGCTCCATTTTGCTCTCATTGCCTAGTGTTGTTAGCATCAGATCTGCAGAGGTGGTTACCCAGTATTTAATATGAATATGCCATATAATATATTTTGTGGATTATTTAGAAATGTAATGCCATATTTAGACTTTAAATTGTCTGCCAAAGGCTTGTCTTTTCTGGTCTTATTTGCCTGTTGGGTGTTTGGGACTGAGTTGAGTATTTTCCACTGATGTCTTTTTACTATAACTGTTATGTGGATTTTATACAGTTGGAAGGTCATCTTTTTTTGGTTTTGCTTGAGCGTTTCTACTCCTACTCTCTTCTTTTTCTATGGACTCATTGCTAAACTGTGCAAGTTGTATGGACTTGTTAACATTTGCAACTACCATAAGTGCTTTTATCTTCTCTATGCACTGGCTTAAACATGACTGTTGTGTGTGAGCATATTTCTATGCAGCACTTGGCCAATTTCAACTTAAATGCCAGTCTTGTTTTGCAGTTTGTTTAGAGCTCTCTTGAGAATGCTGTCTTCATAGCATGAAGAATTTTGGAGTTATTTATCAGCTCTCCAAACTTGGGTTTGACTTTTTTGATTGCTGTAACTGAGGCTGCTTTAATTTTGATCCTCTGGATTTTTTTCCTAAACTGGGGAGAAGAAAATCTTGCTTTTTCTGATTGTAGTCCACTTGAACTTTAAATCTGAAAATTGTTCTGTTGCATCGTGCAGCTGGGGGAAGAGTCCTCATGATGTACAACTAACGCCTTCCCCTCTGCACTGTCTTGCTTGTGCCAGTTATGTGACTAGATGTGAAGTTTGCTCAAAGTTTAACCTCAAACCTTAATGATACACTTCTGTGAGAAATAGATCAAATATATGCTCTGCTTTAAAATCTGCAAATCAGCTTTAGCTTACAAAAGAAAACTAAAGCATGTTGATGGCATGATGTTTATCAGTTCAGATCTAGACATCATATAGTATAGTAAGTGGCTGTCTGCCAGGGTATTGAAAGTTCTATAGCAGTGTCCTCTTTTTTCTTCATTTTTAGTATCTTTATAAATACTTGCATGGATTTTTCATCTCTACTATGTTAGTTGTACTTAACAAAAGCAGAAGTTCTGTTGTGTATATAGCTCCTATTAAAGTACCTATTTTTTATAATATTTGCACAACAGCTTAGCTTTTGCAACAGAAAGGGCTCTTTTGACTTGATAAGAAGTCTAAAAATGAAGATCATAAATGTGAGTGCGATTCAGGTAATTAATATAATTCAGCACTTTACTGTTGATTAATAGTAGGATTTATTATGGCACATTAGCCCTAAAAATGTCTTAAAGTGAAATTAATTTCTGTTGGATAGGATACAGTTTACTTGCAAATTTAGTTGTCTAGCATTTTGGGTATTTTTGGCTTAATGTTTCATCTCAGTTGTGGGCAGTAAGTGTACCTATGGGGTTCTTGCTCCAGAAATCTAACAACTGGTTTTATGCCTTTGTCAGAGATAAGAGGTATTTAGAATCCAAATTGGTTAGGTTAGGAGGGTCTTTGTAATACTTTAATTTTTAAGTTGATGTTAGAACACTTTTGTTATTTGTGGTTGAACTTGAGGAAGAACATGTCTTGGGAGCACATAAGAATAGCCCTTCCTTGTTTTTGTTCTGTTTTGGCATTCCTGCCAGTGTATGGCAGTGTACAGGTGCCTACTAGCTTAGCCATTTTTGCAAAAATTATGGGGATGTTTTTAAGCAAAGATGTGTTGAAAGCAGTGCTGTTTGTGTGTTGTCACTACCAGACTTGCTGTTTTGAAGCAATTTTCTCTGGTTTGTCCCTTGCCGTGTCTGTGTTGTATACTATTACAAGAATCATAGAATCATTTAGGTTGGAAAAGATCCTTAAGATCATTGAGTCCAACCCTTAACCCAGCACTGCCAAGTCCAGCACTGAACCATGTCCTTAAGTGCCACATCTACACGTGTTTCAAATACCTCCAGCCATGGTGACTCAACTGCTTCCTTTGGGCAGCCTTTTACATTGGTTAACCACTCTTTCCATTAAGGAGTTTTTCCTAGTATCCAATCTGTATTTCCCCTAATTCAGCTTGAGGCCATTTCTCCTTGTATTGCTTGTTACTTGGGAGAAGAGGCCAACCCCTGCCTTGTGAAGTTATTGTAGAGAGTCGTAAGTTCTCCACTGAACCTTCTCCTCTCCAGGCTGAACAACCCCAGCTCCATTAGCTGCTCTTCATCAGACTTGTGATCCAAACCCTTCCCCAGCTCCACTGCCCTTCCCTGGACATGCTTTGGCACCTTGGTAGCTTTGATGTAATGAGGGACCCAAAACTGAACACAGCACTTGAGGCATGGCTTCACTGTACAGGGGACAATCACTGCCCTGATCCTGCTGGCCACACTATTGCTGATACAGGCCAGGATGCAGGTTTTTCTGGCATCACACAAGACTAAACTCTAGTCAATTGACTGAATTGCTGTGATTTGCAATGCTTAGGACATGTGCCACTCAGCTTTTCATTTGTGAGGATGTGTAGTTTGGTTTTTGAATTTATACATTTTGATGTTTTTCTGCTGCTCTTTAGATGGGGATAATCAGCAAATGATACCATGCTAGAATTATACATCAAGTCATAAAAATAATTATTTTTGTATAGGTCTCAGAGAAAAGGATTTTTAGAGTTTTTTACTTTGGAATCTGTCCTGCTCTTTGGTGGTTTTAGTTTAAATTCCTGTCTTTATAGCTGACAATTACCCTTTTTAAGATTCGTTGGTTGGTTGTTCAGCCTGAGGAAGAGAAGGACCTTCCAGTAAATAAAGGAGGCTACAAAAGAGCTGGAGAGAGACTTTTTACAAAGTTTTGGGGTGGAAGGACAAGGGGGAATGGCTTTAAACTGAAAAGGGTGAGATTTAGCTTTGATATAAGGAAGAAATTGTTTACTATGAACATGGTGAGGCACTGGCAAAGGTTGTCCAGAGGAGTTGTGGATGCCCCATTACTGGAAGTCTTCAAGGCAAGACTGGATGGGGCTCTGTCCAGTGGAAGGTGTCTCTGCGCATGGCAGAGAGGTTGGAATGAGGTGGTCTTTAAAGTCCCTTCCAACCCAAATCATTCTATGATTTATGATTATTAGTCCAGAAATATAATGTAAAATTTTTTAATTGTTAGCAATTTTTTAAATGGAAAGCATTCCCGAAAGTGAAAGCATATCACTATTAGTTCTATGTAAATCTAGTGAATATTGCTGCCAGAAAGGCTTACTGTGTTAGCTGCTCTTTAGAAACAAACCAGGCTATTATAAATGCTGATTTATTGCACGAATTTCTGTGTAAATATCTACTGATGTGCATCAGTCCGAACGATTTATCACCTTCATGCTGAATTTAATTTTTCATGGTGATTAAGCTCTCTGCTGAAGAGAGCTTATCTTGCCAGATTACTTAGACTTAGGTGACCTGGCAGATGAGTTCATGCATTTTTGGCCACTTTGCATTTAGACCTATGTGTTTACACTACTCTGTTTTATTTATCTTAATTTTAATTTTGTAATACTTTTAACTCATTCTTTTACCATTTTTCTCCCCATTTGGCCTTTTTTTCTGATGAAACACACTGCTTCTGAGCTACTGACACAGAAAAATGCTGAGAACACTGCAGAAATAATTATATGCCCTGCAGAGATAAAACGAGTTTTAAATTGATTAAACAGCTTACAGGTATACCCCCTAGAGACAAAGGAACTGATATCTCCTTGCTTGGTATCAGTTGAGACCTTTAAGCTGCATTTTTTGGGGAAAGGGATAAATGCATAGAGCAGCTTTTCTTCTGATACTTGTGGGTTTCAACTGAAGTACTTCAACAAGGAAGATGAAAAATATTCTCATTAAAAAAAATCTAAAATTATGTTCCTATTTTTGTATCACTTAGGCTGGTGACAGGATTCCAGCTGTCTGCCGTGTCTCTGTTCTATTTGTTAGGTGCAGTGTAAAGACATTTTCTAAAATGCAAGGCAACATTGTGGTTATTTTTCCATATATACTTCACAACACTCCCTGGATAGGAAGTAGTCTTGTGTTATTCCTAAGTCCACAAAGAGCTGTCTTTTAACAACTGTTTTGCAACTGGTTAAAATTAACCTCTTTCTATTTTTACAAACACTACTTTAAAGAAAGTAATGCAGTGCTATAGCAAAATCCTTAAATGAGGATTTGTAATTAGATAAAAACCTTTTAAGGAAAAGTGTGCCTTGCCACAGTTTTGTATCAGCTGCAAGGTGACAGTGGAGGGATATGGCTGCTCTTGAAATAGCTTTGAAATGCTTTGAAATATAGAGTGGAATGGCTGTTATACTCTAAAATGTTGAGAAGCATGAAAAAGCTGACTAAACACTAATTTTACCTTCTGTGACTAAAATGACGCCAACTGGTATGTAACGCTTCAAAGTAATTTTGGTAATTTTGATGAGAGACATGCTAGACTGCTCATATTTCTTGCTTTTGAGTGTAAAAGTAACTGTTGAGCCCTCAGTGAGGGCAGAGTGAAAAGCTGTTGTTGGTTTGGTTTTAAATAATGTTGTATTTGTGTTCCATTCTATTGCAAAGACTTCCTATGCAGGGCTAGCTCCATGTATGGAAATATTGCAGTTTCTTTTTTACGTGAAGTAATTTAGCTTTAACAGTAATGTAAAAAAGGAATAACAAGCATATTTCTCCGCTCCTACTCTCTTTAGGCTCCAAATGCAGATTACATTAAAAATATGTTTTGGAGAACACCTGTCTGAGTGTATATATGTGTTTTCTCTAGGGTATTGCGGTACTGGTTGGTAAACTACTTTTCTTGTTGAGTAGGTAAATGTAAATGCTGCCGCTTCAACCTTCCTGTCATTAAGAATTGTGCCTTAAGCAAAAAGTCATATCTCATGCTCTTTCTTTCTGTGAAATTATGGTCTGGCAAAGCCTTTGAATTTCAGTAGTGGGTAGTAGTAAAGAAAAGGCTTAAACTGAATGATACAGGAGAAACTATTTTCCCACTTTCTAGAAAAAGCAGTTAGTCATACTGTTAACCAGGGGAAAGAGTATTTCCAGTTTGTAACCTAAAAATAGATAGCAATGCTTTGTAAGAAGTAAGCATCAGACAGTTTTCAAGAAAGCTGGACAAATTAATTTTCTTCTTCAAGCTTTTGAAGGATCTTCCATATTGCATTAACAATTTAAAAAATAGAGGAATAGAACATCTCAAGGGTGAGAGAAGCAGAGGATCCTTATTAGAGGCAACTGGAGATTTGAAGAATATTGCCATTGTAATTTCAAAATACCTTTATAGTTAGACACAGTAGTCACAATCCTAGCCTCTAAGGAGGGGTATATTTCAGAGAGCTGGAACTTTACATTAGGGTTGATCAGTAACAATAGGATCAAAAAAGATGAGGCTCTGGATGAGGAAATCTGCTCCAGAACTTTCCAGTAGAATAATTGTTACACACATGGCTTTAGTGAACCGAATGTAGATTCTCTTAATTAAGAAAGGGAAAAACTGTAAAGGATCATTTACATCATTATTCATCCTTCTGCAGCTGAAAAATGTCTGCTGTTACCGAAAGTGTGTAAACCATCCAAAAATGGCTTCTTGGCATTAGCAAGTGCTGGCTGATGCTTGAAGACCAAAACTCATCATACAAAGTAGTGCAGGATTAGGGAAAAGAGACCAAGTTGCTCTGGCACAGGCAATACTTTTGTTTGTTTTTCCCATAATATCCAGAGGGCCAAATGCTATCCACAGTGAACAGCAGAAGACCTCCCCTCTCCAAAGGCTTACCTTGCAGTTGATCTCCAGCATTCAGAAAAACTGAGAAGATGTTATACTCAGAAGTTATGGACAACAGTTTTGAGCTATGCATACAGGGGAAAAAAAGAATTGCTTTCTGATTCATCTGTCTGTAAGAAGCCAGTGAGTGTGAGGCAATGTAAATTATGAAAATGGCAACCACATCTCTCATCAGATCATAAAACATGATCATGACACATGATCTGGGTTCGTCTCTGAAGTTTAACGGGTTGCTTCTATCATATCTCCTGAAGATTTATCAAGTCATAAGTTCCTTACCAAAAATTCTCCTTAGAAGATTATTTGGAATTCCCATCTATCAGTAATTAGAAACCTAATTCCCATTTGAAATACATGTTTTCCTAGCTTTGTATGTGTGATCTTCTCATAGTTTCAGTAGTTGTCAGTCCTTCAGAGAGAGTTGTCCTCTCTCAGCCTTTATGTGGTTAGGCTAAATCAACCAACCAAAAGAACACACAAGCTGTAAGAATGAGCAAAAACCAGAATAATCTAGAGTTGAGTAAGCTGACAGAATGGTTTGGTTTTCCCTTTTCCCCTCTCTTGATTGTACACTCCCCAAAAACCCCCAGAATCCACTGGTTCACTAAACACTTTTTGCTGCTGAACCTGCAATTTAGATTGCAAATTCGTTCCTTTTTACAATGGTAGGGATTTTTTTTTTACAGTAAACAGCTGATTGCTTTAGTTTCAGATTCTGCAGCTTGTATTGTCCTCTTCTAATATTTTAGGTGCCTGGATGTTGCTTTGTTCCATTCACACACAGCATTATCCTAACTGGAATGTGAGGCAAAATATTCAGCGAATGAGCCAGACTTGGATTAGTTTTTGTTTCCATTCCATAGTTTCAAAATAGTGAACTTGCCTTTTTCTCCATTCTTTTTGCATGTGTGGCTACCAGGCATTTTATTGGCCAGCCTATACTTTTTATTGGTTAGCCTGTAAGGTGGGGGTCCTCCTGAGATGACTGTGCTCTTTCTGGTTTTCTGGCTTAGGGAAGCACGTCATCTCCCGCTTCATCATGCTTTGTTTTCCCATAATGCGTGAAATGGAAACTTCAGGGAGTTAAAAACCAAAAGAAATGATAAAAAAAACCCTAAAAGAAAACCCAACAAAAACCCAACCAAAACAAAAGCCCAAACAACCAAAAAACAACAAATAAAAAATTGCAAAACCCTCAAAACCAAACCAGAAAACAGAACCTGCTGTAAATTAGCAAAATATACAGTGTGAGGCAGATGCCCTGTGGGCTGCTATGAGGAGTGTGGATAGCTCACTTGCAGTCCCACCTGGTGGTAACCTTGGGGCCAGATAGTTCTGTGGGAAGGCTGGTCCGGTCCATGCAGGCTGCTCCCACTGCAGCACTGCTGTGCAGATCAGGGTGTACTTTTCAAGTGAGTCTTCCTATTGACCATGCTTGTTTGGGTTTGTGTCACTGAATTGCCTTAATGCACAACTTGTGTTAATTTTGAATGCACCTGAGCTTAAAGTGTTCTGAAAGCTCACTGAACAGGCTTTGACCACTAATGGCTGTCCAGTTCATGAGAGCACACTCGAAGTTGTTCTGAAATAACCCTTATATCTTCTCCCATTCCTCTTCTACTCCCATGGAGTGTCACAGACTTTTGATACTTGGCATCAACTCCTCCATTCTACAGATCTCCTTTCTAATACAAGTGTAACTGTAGTTTTCGTTTCTCTTCTGATGTTGAACATAAGTTGACACATACACTGGCTTGTTTTTCCTCTTGCTTGTAGGTGGTTACTGCCTATCATGCGTAGCATCGTGTAACCCATGTTCTGCTTTGAGCTGGGTCATGAAAATGAGATAATGTAGTTGATTGCTAAAGGTGGATCTACCACATCATTAACTGTTGAAAAATGAGTCAGCTGTGCCACATGCAGTGCTGACACTTCTTCCTGACAGCATGACTGACCTTAGTACAAAGTACTGTTGATGTATTGTAAAGAAATATTTGCTCCATTATACAAAGATGGAAACTAAGGCACAGACTCAGTGACCTCTTAAAATGACCACAGGAAGTATAGGCTGTAGCAAGAAACAGACTTCAGATCATCTGGCTCTAGGGACTTTAATTTTGAGATTATTTGTTCCAGGTAGTTTTGACAACAGTAATTTCATAAATGAAGACTCTATATAAAAAACAAAACCACCAAGAATTTCTTAGGAAAATCAGGCTAATGTTATTACACAGTTTTAATGTATGTGTCTATCATTCCTCTCCCTTGTTTTTCAACATACTAGGCCAGTTTAATAAACTCAACAGAAACAGAGCAGCCTATGTATGTCTGTAACTTCCTTGAGAACACCAGAGTGAGCAGATGGCAGAGTCCATACTAACAGTTCCTGCTGAAGGAGAGGATTTGGCAGGAACTTGACTCTTATTAGGCACGAGAGAAACCACACAGGAATTAAAATACTTAGGACCATGAAAAGGTCTTTGATTGCAGCCCAGGCTTTATTAGAGAGCAGCAGATCTGGTCACTGTTCAGAATGTGCCATACTTGCATTACATCATATGCAGTAAGTGCCCCTGTTCATCAAGGTGGTAGCATCGGAGCATCAGATTATCCTGGTTTGTTTAGTCAAATCTCCTTCGTTAGGCACTCAGTGTCCTGAGTTTGCTGTGATGGCATAGAACATAAATGAAAATTGGCCAAGATACACAAAAATGAAAAACTCTAGGACTTTCTATGGCTGTATACTGACTATATTACTGTACATGCCAAAATGGTTTGAAGTTAATTCTGTTGAGTCGTTATTATTGCCTTTTAAGCAGGTTGGGGAAAACCATGACTCCCAGTTAATCTATAAGAATTCTGACCTTGTTAGCATCATGATTTTTATTAACCTTGGTACAAGTAATGAGTAAGACCAGACTGTGATCTTCCTTTTTCAGTAGCCTTCATTTCAGTTCTCAAGTCTGGAAACTGTTGTATTAGAAAGCCCAAAGTGACATGAAATCTGTAAGAGGAAACATGTATCTGGTGAAGAACTGTTCTGTGGTAAAACAGATCTGGGACTTTTGCCCAATGATGTCCGCTCTTTGCTAAGCCTCCAGTGGAAATTTTCCTGAGATTCCTGCTTATGTGCATGCCTTGTCTTAATTTTTTGGCTCTCATGAATTCTTTGTGCAGCAGTGTTTCTCCAGCTGTGGTGCCTTGCCCTCCTGCCCCTCTGAAAGCTGCAGTGCCCGGTGACTGCCCTTGCTCTGGGCTGCCACTGAGAGCCAGCTGCTGAACTAGTCAGTCCTTCTCTGACAGTGATGTCTGGGAAAGGCCAGTGCAGGTGATATGCAATGGCAGCTATTTAAAAATAAAAAGTAAAACTAAATGCTCAGATTTTCCTCCATCCTTTGTGACCCTTTCTAAATGTGCCCATTGGTTCTTGCCATCATCATATCTTGTTGTTCCCAGTTGCTCCGTTGAGCTTCTTACCTCCCATTGTTCCCCTGCTGCCAGTGTGGCTGAGTCAAGCCTGCACTGAAATGGGAAATGCTTGGGGAGGTTTTGGCGCTGCTGTGCCTTAGGCAGCTTGTGCTGTTTCTAAGCTGTGTCAGTTGGGAAGAGGAAAGGCTGGAAGAAATGCTGGATTCAGCTAGCTTGTCCTTTCTTCATATTTCTGGCAAGGGTGCTTAGCCTCCTGTCATGGGTTTACCCCAGCCAGCAGCCAGAACCCAGGCAGCTGCTCACTCCTTCCCCCACCAGTGGGATCAGGGAGAGAATTGAAGGGTAAAAGCCAGAAAACACATGCGTTGAAATAAAGACAGGTTAATAGGGAAAGCAAAAGCCACACACGCAAGCAAAATAAAACAGGGAATTAATTCACTTCTTCCCATGGGCAGGCAGGTGTTTAGCCATCCGCAGGAGAGCAGGGCCTCATCACATGCAGTGGTGACTTGGGAGGACAAACACCATTACACCTAATGTCCACCCTCTTCCTCCTTCTGCCCAGCTTTATGTACTAGTCATTTGGAATATCCCTTTGGTCACTTCAGGTCACCTGTCCCAGGTATGTCACTTCCCAACCTCTCATGCACCACCAACTCCCTCACCAGAGTGGCAGTACAAACAGCAGAAAAGGCCTTGGCTCTGTGTAAGCCCTGCTCAGCAATAATAAACACAAGTCTGTATTTTATCAACCCTGTGTTCAGCATAAATTCAAAACACATACCTCTACTGGCCACTGAAGAAAACTGTACCCCTGCTGAAACCAGCACACCTCCTCATTAATGTGAAATGTGGGCTCTGTTAATCACACTGCACCATGGGTTTTATTTCACATGATGTTAGAGATATACTGTGCAGGTACTGCTGGTGTAAACTGTTGAAGATTCCATTAGCAGATCTCATCCTGGAATCAGTAATAACTGGATTTCCTCACATGCAGAAGGTACTTGAAAAACTTTGCACCTGTTTAACCCCTGTTCTATTTCCTATCTTGCTGACTTTTTGCTCTTGAAAATCTGCCTTTGAAAAGTGTCATTCTTTCAGTGTCTTTCCAGATCCCACTATTTTGTCCACCTGGTTCCTGCATTGACTCTTTTGCCCTTCTCTGCCATAGAAATATGTGGTAGTATTAGGAATGTGACATTTCATGTGTTTCTTCTGAAGATGCTTATTGACTCTGGAAAAGGAGAAAGTGCATTAAAATTGACTCATACAGGGTGCTCTGTCTGGTTCTGTCTTGCCATTAACAAGGCATTTACCTGAGAGGATAAATTCTAGTAGACTAAAAAAAATTAATCTGTGATAATGAAAATTTGTAAATTCCTACTGTGGAAACATGTTTTAACATGTTTTTTCATGTTTTTGAATTGAATAGAGAACTGTTTTCTTAAATCCAAAAAGGAGAAAATAAAAGGAAGATAGACATACTTCTAGTAAATGAAAAACCAAGGTGGAACTGGAGAAGCAAGCGAATTCACTTCTGGCCCTGTTTGCCGTGAGGATACTGATAACTTTGATAATGAGACCTTCCTGTACTTAGAGGAAATAATGTTAAATGCACAGACCTGGCTGAAGGCTTCTTGGCAAAGTAGGCAAAAGAAAATTTAATCTTGCACTGACAGGGGATTGTGTTTTGCAGAAAAGGAAGAAAGGCCAGTAAGGGTCTTAGAGAAGGAGGAAGATGTAGTGGCCATTTGGACTTTACCAGGCTGTATGTAAATTAATGGTACTGCAGAGGGATGTCTGTCAACCGCTGCATTTACCAGCTCCTCATAGCAGTCTTTGCTCTCCATCTTGCATGATGGTCAAAGGTCTGAGCTTGTTCCTGTTGCAGCAAATGTGAGGGATGAGGCTGAAGAATGCACATCCTTGTCTTCTCTGGCAGCCAGAAGTGGTGCAACAGGGATAGCAATGGCTGCTGCTAGAAGTCCCTTTCACTGACAAGTTCACTGAACACAGCAGCTGTCCCTCTGTTCTCCAGAATAGGGAGAAGTGAAGGAGTTGATCCAGGCAGCCCCCTTCTTTGAATTGTGCTGTGATCTGAAGCTTGGTAACTTTGCCAGTCAAGGTGTCTGAACATACTGCTCTAAAAGCAGTATGAAGAAAAGCTAGGGCAGTACCACTCTTTCCTAATAAATCCTCACACCCTGCTTCAGTCTTTGGCTATGTGACATTGATCTGATAGTAGCAGAGAACTGCCAAGAAGAAAAGTGAAAAGAGTGATGTGCAGCTACTGCAAAGCCAGTCTGATTTAGCAGGCAATAGAAAATTTTATTTGGGGGATGAGAAGGTGCTGGGACACTCAGTGAGAAAATGAAGTATTGTTACTGTACTAATAATGCAAGGCACTAGACAGAACAGGGTCTGTGCTCACATATTGTAAACTGTCAGTCTTGAAATCTGAAATATCAGCTCAGTAATTTTAGTAAGGTTTGATCCCAGAAAAAGAAACATAAGTAGAAATGTAGCTTTATGTGTTTTCTAAGCAGTTCACATTTTGTGTGTAGTCATAGAACCATTCTCTGACATGATTCTAAAAATTCCTTAAGTTTCCACTGTGAACGATGCAAAGTGACTGCAGCGTCTTCTGTAAAGGATTTCTCAGCAATGAGCACTTTACCTTCTAGGCAATGTTGTCTACATAGTCAACTGTTCAGCAATCTGCTCAGCTGAAAACACACTTTTTAAATGGTGGAAATACTCTTTGAGATACAGAGACATAAATGTTCTAAGCATTGTTAAAAGCATTCAAAACCTAAGTCCCTCAGTCCTAAATAAATTCTTGTTCAAAAGAGAAATTTGAGAAGGTAGGTAGAAATATAAGAAATTTTCTTTCATCTAGGAAATCTGTCTATTCACAGCTAAAACTTTGTTTTATCTTTAAAAGTTGGATAAAGATCTCTAAAAGAAAAAGATTAAGTAATGTTGTATAGATATTATTATATGCTCTCTGGAAGATGGCTGATGGTGCTTCTTCCAAGAATAACTTGCTTTTTTTCAAATCAGTGAAATAATTCGCTTTCATACAGAAGTGGGATTTTTAATCAAGAGTATCAGAAAGACTTACAAATCAAACAATTCCCCACAGTTTTTAGTCTCTGCTTCTGCAGAGTACTTGAACCACGCACACTGCTGAAAGGTGTCTTGAAACTCCCAGACTTAGCCCCTGAGATTGAGCACCTGTGAAATGAGCAACAGTGTGAAAGAGGGTCAGACATTCCATCCCTGTTAACCAGGCAAGGCCCAGCAAGCATGCCTGCATTGTGTCAGCGTGTGTAGGTCATGGCATAAATATGCATGTGCATGTTATGAACTCAAAACACTGAGTTCTTAGGCATGCACATAATTACAGAGAGAGACCTGTGGACCTTCTTTAACCATTAATTGTGCTTTTAACATGTGCCTTCATTTGACCAAAGGGGCGAAGACAAAGCAGTGGGACTTGGTCTTGAGGCCAGTGTAGAGGTAATGAATAGCAAAACTGAGGCATTAAGAAAACCAGAATTGTTAACAAGCATTGGTTTATGGCTTGTGTGGCTTGATGTTCATCACTTTGGGATGAACATGCACTTGTTGGAAGCACTGAGCAGAACACTAATTTTTGTAGATGTTACTATATTTTGTGTACTGAATGTCATATGATGCAACTGCTTATATGGATAAGGAGGCACTTTTTTTTTCTGGTTTGGCATGGTTAGAAAAATATGTGACAACCTAGTGTAGAAGGGAAAAGAAATCCAAAACTGCCTTGATTTCCTTTTGTGCTGTGAGCGTTTTATAATCAATTGCAGGTCTCTACATAAACTTTTGCGCTGATACCTGAGCAGGTGTCTCTTGGATTAAATCTGGCAGGTATTCACAGAACATCTCCATTGCAGCAGCTTATTGAATGGAAGAAGGAAGGTGTTTTTCCTAAGATGTTTTTAAGAGGAACATCTACAGACTCAAGTTCTGTAGGATTTTTTTTCTTTCAATCTTACATCAGTTGTTGTTTTTTTCTCTTGAAATGGAGTTACTGCGTGTAGAAGAGACCTGCAATAAAACAACTGTGTTTTACTTCAAAGTGATCATACTATCTGCAAAGGGGAAATTACACTGTTTGCTTAAGTATCTCACTTGCAAAACTACTTAATTAGGAACTTGTCTGATTATACACAGAAATGAAGATTAGAAATATTTTTGTCTTGCTTGCAGTGTCTGAGAGAGGCTGAAGTACAGAAATTCTTCATCATGCCCCTAGAGATGCTGCAATAGAGAGAGCATCATTCAGTTAGCATTTATCTCAGTATGTAATTGCTATTGTCAAAATATGTCCCTGCTGTTTTGTGCTGCAGAACGTGTACAGGAAAGAGGCACCTCTGAAACAGTGCAAATTGCAAGTGTGAACTATGAACAGCAGGAAAGAACAGAGGCAGCAGTTTGCAGAAGTAACAACTCTACCTTTTGCTCCCTCCCTAACTCCTGACCTGTGTGTTTTAAAATAAAATGAAAGACATTATTGTTTGTGGCTGTGATGCTAACATTAAGGAGTGAACCAATGGTAGAGTTCTCATGTTTGCAGACAGCCTGAAGCTTTGGCATTTGGAAGCAAGTTTTTTTCCAGCCTTCTCTCCAGGAGGACGATGGTGAAAACTCACAATGATACACAGCATTATTAGCTATGCAAATACCAGCTAAAGCTCTTAGGAAAGACAAAGAAATGTCAAGATTATTAATAGTGTTACACTGACTCCCAGACTTAGTAAAGCTTAAGAGGTTGCCATCACATTCCTAGTTTTTCCTGACTCCTGGTGCCTCCGCCCTGGTGCGGAGGCACCAGGTGCATGCCCTATGCAGCTGCCACAGCAGTCTGCACTTGGCTCACATGCAATCCCTCCACAGTTTTTCTTCAGACTTCCTTCACCTTGCAGAATTAAAGATGAGCTGTGAGGGTAACATCTCCGTTGGAAGGGTAACATCTCCTGTGGAAGGATACCTGGGCTGCCTTCTTCTTCCCTTCTGGTACAGAAGTCACTGGTTTGCTAGTGGCAATATGTTTATCCAGCTAAAATAACCATATTGCTGCCCTTTGGGGCTGAGAGACTTCTCTGGGAAGAAGTCTAAGTTTTGTCAAGGGCTTGCCGGCACAGGAAGTTTCTGCCATCAAAACACTCAGGCAAGCAATGCACTACAGTGGCAGGCTGCTGGGACTCTCCCTGTCTTTCAGGAATTGATGTGCCTTAATGGTACAAGGCACTCTGGAATCAAATTCAATAGGTTTTGCCAAGTGGAATACGGACAGCATTCAAAACTGTAATGACATAGCCTAACTGCTGAAGGGCAGTGGAGGGAAGAGATGCAGTGCCTTAGCTGAGGGGAATCTCTCTGTCTTCCATCAATGTGATTTAGGCTTCATAAATCCAAGAGGGACCTTTGGGGCAGCTGTTTGGCACAGGTCCCCTGGAAAGTTAAAAATTTCCCAAGTCAAAATGGGTGGAAAGCCGCTGAATTGGCTTTTTTTTCTGACTATATTGCACCTTCTGTATGAGGTGTCTAATGGAGACAGTAATAGTATCACTATGGACATGGGAACAGGGGGAATATTTCTACAGGAGTCTTTCTCTTCTCAGCCCCAAAAGGTGTTCTTGTAAAGTGCACAGGGGTGAGGCCATGTGAATACTTTGCTCCTTTCTTATTCCTGGAAAGATTTTAAGGCTACTAGGTTCTGAATTGTTGGTGTTTTCATCTTATCAAGCTACAATATGTTGAAATAGGATTAAACTGTTTATACAGATACAGGAGTTCACTGTGTACGCAGCTGTGTAAACTGAAATTTTGCCAGGCATGTTAAGCCATGTAATATTACAAAAATTTTTCAAGAGGTGCACAGGACTTCTGATTAAGCTAACAGTAGTTGTGTTTTCAAACATATATTTTATGTTTCAAAATATTTCAAAAATGTATTTGCAATTGCTTTGGCAAATACCTGGTTTGATAGTCTCATGCTTTTCAGCCAACTTTCATTATTGTTAAACTGTTGGAAGCTCACAAATCAGAGTGGTTTTGGAGCAGTGTATTTTAGAGAATCACAGCCCATCAAACCAGACAGATATCTAAGCATGAGTTCCTGCTCAACTTTTTCCTGTGAGTAGCTTCACTGCTGTCAAGGAGATTTGAGATATGCTTCATCTGTGACTGTCAGCCAAATGTTAAGCATGCATAAGACACTGCATTTTTTCTAGCTGCTGGTGCTGTTAGTCTTTCACAGGATCATCCAGCTCAGGATGTCTCTTATCCAACCTCCCTCTGAAGGCATGGCCAATTATGAATCCAAATCAAATTGCCTCAGTACTTTATCCAGTCGGGTCTTGAAAATCTTAATGGTGTTTCTAATAGAATCATCTAGCTTCTCTGCTGCTCATTTGGAGAAAAAGAATTCTGTTTACAATCAAACCAGTGTATGGGGTATTTCTTCTTTTTGTCTTGGCTGGCTCAATGCAGCCTCTGGAAAGTAAGCTCCATGAACATATAATCTTTAAATTGTATGCATTGTTTGAGAGAATAGAATCATAGAATAGAATGGGTTGGGCTGGAAGGGACCTTAAAGATCATCTAGTTCCAAACTCCCTGCCGTGGGCAGGGATGCCACCCCCTAGATCATGTTGTCCAGGCCACATCATCTGTTTGGCTTTGTGCCTTTTGTTCTCCTAATATTAATTTAATAGATCAGCAAACTGCAGGTTTCCTTCCTCCACATTTTCCAATTGTCCATAGTGGTCTCATGTTTCTTTTATGTTGATTATTATTCTTCAGCCACTAGCTGTATTCCAGGTACTCTTGTCGTCACCTCTCTGATTCTACACTTCTCCCAGCATCTTCTAGTCCCTGTTTCTAAACTTCTGTGTAATTTTTCCATGTGGATAGACAAGGGTGTATATAATTATGCAGAAGAGAAAAGTTAACAGAAAAATACGGCAACAAAGTCAAACAATTAAAAATACAGTAAGGACTGGCAGCAGTCTCATTCTCTATTCCCACATGCACATGGCTGATCAAGCTGCTGGTAATTATATGATCAGGTCATTTTATTCCCAAAACCCTTCCTTGTTCCTTGGACAGGATGTGATTCTGGGTGTGAGTCAGGGCTGTGCATTGCAGGAAGCTGTTTGCTGTTGCAGGAGCTGAGATATTTGTACCAAAAGGGCCCAACAGTTGTAGGAAAAGCAAATGGATAGCTGTGTGTTTAAGGAGTCTGACCCCTGCCCTGGCCACTTGGGTGACTCTGGCCCAGGATTTTGGTGATGCAAAGCAAGTGACTTCTACCTGAATTCTCAAAGGAGTGACAGCAGGCATTTCACACTTTCCAGGTGCTTACCTGCTTGATACCTGGTGTTGGAAACTCTCTCTCTTCACAGATATAGTAGAAGTAAATAGGAAAGATTTGCTGTAAATGTATAAAGAAATATGTTTTCTGTTAAAAGTTTTCTGTATTCTCAAAAAATCATCTTCCTCACATTTCAGATATGAAATTAAAAGCTTAAAAGAAAGTGCTTCACAGCTAGTTTAAGGAGCATTAGGAATGTTTCTTAAGCTCTAAATTAAAGGAAGACCACAATCAGATATGATAGGCATGCTAATGCAAATGATAGGTTCTCTATTAATTTTCATTTTGTTAGGCTTGGGGCTTTTTCTG
Organism: Camarhynchus parvulus; assembly: GCF_901933205.1. NCBI lineage: Eukaryota > Metazoa > Chordata > Aves > Passeriformes > Thraupidae > Camarhynchus > Camarhynchus parvulus. The sequence continues at coordinate 17,884,689 of NC_044601.1, read as the reverse complement.
TTTTGTGAATGACAAGCTGAGGTGAGGACCAGACATGAGCATGGATATCGGTGACTCCTAAGTTCCCATCTTTTTGGTGTCCCTCACTCTGTTATTACAGATACTTGAAGCCTTATTACATAAATCTATTACTCATTTAGTATTTACTAACACTTCAGCTGATTTTGGAGTTGAGTGTAAGGAGAAATAAGCCAATATACCTGGACCCTTTGTCTACCCCACTGTCTGCCACAGACCTCCATCCTCACGCACAACCCTTGAGTGCCCCCTGTAACCTGCAGCCTCGGAATGTGAAGCATGACCTTTCCAGGACAGAGCCCTTCCTCTGTGTGAGCGGGACTCCCGTGCTCAGCCCCTGCTGTGGGTGTCTGGGGTGATCTGACAGTGCAGGGCAGCTTGCTGGTGGGAAGCACCCTCGCTCAGATACTGCCCCGTGCCCTGGTTCACATGCAGCTGGGTGGTGTATTTTGATAGGAAGTGTGCAATATACATTCAGCTTTCAGCAGGGATGGATGAATAAGAAACAAATGTATCAGCTGCCGCGTGTCTGGGAAAGGCAGTGCTTTTTTATTGACTCCTGATTCTGCAGTCAGACGACTTGTACGCTGAAGTGTGATTTAACCAGTGCTGGTGTGAGATGAGTCAGAGAGGATTACACATATGTTGCACGACTTCCTTACAAAAAAGCGTTAACCAGCTGGAGTACAACATCAAGCCTGTCATTTCAGGACAGAAATCTCAAGCATGCAAGAAACAGGTGTCCCCACAAAATGCTGGACCCTTCAGGAAAGGCTGCTCTTTAAATATACAAGTGAATGCATTTGTTTTGGTGGCAGGTCACTAAGCAACCTGCACTGCACCAAGAAAACACAATCTCAGCAGTGCTTCTCAGTACATTTGGCATCTCTGGCGTTGAATCACCCTACCATGAATTAGCACTGACAGTAGCTGCAGGCACTTGTCCACAGCAAAATACTGGGGCAGACACCCAGCTACGCCAGTGATTTCAAGTACAAATTAAAAAGCAGGTATGCTGCTTAGAGTAAAGTAGTGGTTGGTGTTTAAATATTATACAGTATTGCCAGTTCTTCTAGGTAGTATAAAAGTGGATTAATAGTTACAAATTCCATAATAAAATGTGGTGCTTTCAGCATAAAGATTACTCTTATCTGAACATTGTCAAATTTTTGTCGCAAAAATTGGGGGCAACTAAATAGGCTGAGAGTGTTGGAGAGGGAAAAAGGGACAAAATCTTTTAGAGGCTGTGTGTGTGTGAAATACAGTAGTGCATACTTCTGTGACTGAAACCCAGACAAACTACATGGCCCCATCCAGTTGTTCCCCAGAAGACTCATCATCCTCACCTGTCATACCTGACCATGGCAGTCAATCACATGAAATTTAGTTTAGTGAAGCAAACAAATGGGTTATTTGTCATTGAAAATAGACATCTTTTTTCAACTTCTTGTTGGGCTTTATGTGGCATGTCCTCTAAAATAAAAATCTCCGAAGCCACTGCCCTGGACATTAGAGAGGTCTGTCTGTAGGTTGGGACAGAGGATATAGTTACAGCTTGCCTATATCTTACCAACACCTTTATGATCAGTGAAACTTGTCACTAGCTAATCTATAGCACAGCTTAGTGCCAGACCACAGGAGGAGACACAGGAGCTCTTTGCTCTTCATAGAGGAGCCACCTTCATGGGAAACCAGCAGCTACAGAGTGCCCTGGCATGCTGTAATGCAGACTGGGCCATGCCTTTACTTTTGTTGATACAAAACCAGTCAATGCTTCTAAAAACCAAAGTAGTGAGAAGTGTGAGGTGTGTGTAATACAAATTTCTAGCTTTCCTTTGCCCATGAGAGTGAGCTGCCTCAGGGTCCAATCTTGTTCAAAGCTACATGAGAGATGGAGGGAGGGAGTAAACCATAACACTGAAAATTAGCCTAGGAAACCAGGTGACAAAGCATTACACAGCCAGTAAATAGCACTTACACAGGAAAATGAATTGGCATGAGTGGGAAATCTATGTTGAGACTGATGGTATGCCCAGTCATGGCCTCATGGTTGTCTTTTGTAACAGGAGGAGTGGCCTGTATGTAATCACTCACGCTGAATTTACTATTTTACTTCCTCTATGTTACCATTTCAGTGTTGCTGTCTGCATGCTGTCTGCATGTACTAAAATGGAATTTGCACAAGCATTGAGACATTTAAAGGGGAGAGATTTATTTGGTGCTCTCTGGTCCCTGTGGACAATGGCAGGATGTGAGACCCCTGTGAAGTGTTTAAACTGATGTGAAATGAGTGTGATGCTAATCCTGTCCAAAGGCTTGTGAGGAAACAATACCAGTTTCATTTCCAAAGAAATGTTTCATTTTAAAAGGAGGTTAAAATCAGATTTTAACTGGAAATGACTCTGCAGTTTTATAAGAAGACTCCAGAAGAATGAATTTGTTAGACAGCTGTTTATCTTGCATTCACTGCATTTCAATATTGTTTTAAGACCAGTTCCTAAAATGTATTTCTTACTGCTCACATTGTCTTCTAGCATCACAGTGGCAACTTGATGAGAAGGACTAACATTTTTGGGATGATACAAGGGATCAAAGATTTTTAGAACTACTTATGACAGTGCAGCTCCTTGATTATGTCACCTGCCTCTCCCTTCTACCATGATTATATTTATATGAGCTCTCTGGTTTATGGCTCTATACATTTGTTATTACCAAATATCTTAATATTGGCAACAGCCCACTTGACTCTAATCCCATGGGTTGTGCTGCAGATCATTTGTCTGATCATGACTGAATTGATACTCATCCTCAGGAGAAGACAAATGCAACTAACTGCAACAAATACAGAACACAAGAGGTTTTCTCTTTGTCCTCTTCTCTTTTCCCTGTCTCTCTCCTCTTTTTGAATTTCCTTTAAAAGGGTTTGGGAATGAGGACTCACCATGGGTAGGGAAGAAGCAGAACCATCCCCTTTTGCTCTGGGACAGGAACACACTGCTTATAACATGACATGTAAAGGGAACTTATGTCCCAGGCTTTCTAGCACTACAGACTGCTGGCTGAGCAGCAGCAGTGGCTGAAGTGACTTGATGTGAGTTCTGGATGCCTCCTGCCTGCCACGTGCTCAGCAGACAGGTCTGGTGGACCAGACTGCTCAGCTGGGGCTGTTTTGAGGGAGATTGTTTATTTTGGGGAGATGTTGATGGAAAGAACTGCTAGTGTGCTCCTCTGGCAACTGATCTGTAGTGGGACCTGCCAAGTGGCAGCAGGATCACCACATCTGTGTCCCCTCTGGTGCCTGCTGAAGTGGCTGGAGAGATGTCAGGGCTCTTCCACCACCAGATAATAAAGAGGGATGAAGAGGGATGCTCCATAGTAGCAGCAGCGGCTCAGCTGAGAGGATTTGGCTAAGCAGTGTGCAAATAGATACTGGCAGCACTTGTGCAATTCATGGTCTCTCACCTCTAGAGGCAAAGGTGGTCCCAGCTGCCCTCCTGAACACTTCTCAGAGGGCTGCAGTCTGAGAGCTGATTTATATGACATGGAGTTTGAGGCCCTGGGAGGGGACCACCCACCTTCTGAAAGTATCATATACGTTTATCTGGAATGTTTATGTTTTTACTGGAATACCTGAGAGACAAAGTGGCTATGTTGCTAGCACCATGATCCATCAGCTTCTAAGAAGTTACTCAAGTCTATTAGTTTCAAATTAATCCAGTAATTTTTAATGTTTCAGTTTCTCCATCCCCAGGTTAGAAAAGTGAAGCACTCAGGAGGCGGCAGTGGGATCTTAGGTTGTTCATCAGCTGTGGAAGGAGAGTCTCAGTCATAGCAGGCTGAGCAAAGAAAAAAAAGAAATCCTTGAGAATGATAAACTGAGTTGATGCCTTGAAAAAACTCAAAGATATTAGTGGTTAAAAAAATTCTAATGTTCACTTTTCTTACTCTTGATACTATTATTTGATTAATAGTGCTAAGGGTCAATAATCCTTGGTGTCATCGTTCTTCATAAACAGAAATAAAATTGCTGACTTTTAAAATAAATGTGAGTCAAGGTTCATTTGCTGAAGAAATCAAAACAGTATCTTTTAAATTTGACATTATCTTTTCTTCACAGTTCCTTGCAAATCTGTTTGCATTTCTTTAATAGAAGTGTTCATTAGATTGTCTTGCAAGGAATAACGCTTACAGCAAAATGAAAAAACATTTTATTACCTTCAACATGTATAAGCTTCCCTCTAAAGGAAAACCCCACCATTAAAGCACATTTGGTGTTCTGCTAAGTGCAGCAAAGGAGCAAAGATTAGTGAGTGAAGTATTACAAGGGCTTAGGAGCACACCTATAGCTATGTTGCTTTAATAGTTTATGTAGAACTGCTTTTACCTATTTGTAGCAGGTGCTGAACTGCGTGGATTGCTACGCCCAGGCAAAATACAACAAAATACTCAACTGCTGCAGATTCCCACAGTTTTCAAGTCTGTGCCTCCTCCTTGTGTGAGGTGGGTGCTGGTGTGGGAAGGTTGGTGGCATTGCCCCATTCCTCACTTGCCCTTGCACGCTCTGCTCTGCGAGGGGCAGCAGCAGCCAGACCTCGCATGGCCTCTGGGACCTGGGGAGATGTGAATGAGGCTTCACTGCACCCCAGGTGTAGCTTTGAGGGACCAGCTGCAGCCTCTGAGATTCCCCAGAAGGCTGTTCCTGGTTTGTTGGGTGTCTGAAATCAGCTCTGGAGTCTCAAGTAAAGAAGAATCTGCTCTGTATAACGTGTATGCCAGGGAGGGCAGGGAGTGAGATGGCAGCACCTGGCAGGGCAGAACAGGAGCAGCTGTTAGAATGTGGAACCCATGACAGCCCCCCAAAGCAGGGGCTGAGCTCTTGATGGAAAGAAATACTAATGTAATTCTGACTGTTGGGTTCCAGTTGCCTTGAGCGTGGTGTCTTGACAGAAAGAACGTCTAGTTACTGCTCTTGTGTACTGTGTGTTCAAGGTTGCCGCAGAAAAAAATCTGAAAGTAAAACAGAAGGAACTGTGCATAGTGCATATCTGGAGGTCAGTCCTCTTTTCTCTGTACTACTATTACTTTGCAATGTAGAGGGTTTTCCCCTTGCAAATTCATTTCCGAGGAGCTCAATTACTTTTCCTAAAGAAGTATACTAGGGAATTACCTAATTTCTTGTTTAAGTGGATAAAATAATGCATTGTAAAAACCTTGTCTAACTAATTTCTTGAACTTTAAGCAAGAAAGGATCTTTCAGCAAGGTGTAATCTTATAGAAACTAAAGGTTTTGTTTTTCAGGTTGAAATTTCCCACTCTCTTTGAAGGTGGAAACAAGTGGTTTTAACCCAAAGGAAGGTGGCTTTGGTAGCAGACTCTTGATTTTAGGCCAGGCACAGAAGCTAACTGATATATAAAAACAGAGGAAATATTGCTAAGACTTGTTGTTACATTTCTACCAATGAAGCTTTAGAATACAGCCACTGAATTGTGAAATAACAGCAGCTCAGCACACAGTACTACCAAGTATGGCACTGCTTAGTCAGCTTTTAGAAATTAATTTAACATCTTGCTGAAAAAGAAAATAAACCAACAATCTAAACAATATAACCAAGAACCCTCAAAGAAACCGTTAGTTGGATTATTCTTTGCTTTACTATTTAACACCAATTTCCAGTAACCCAAAAGAATTACCTCAACTAAATTAAGCAATTAATGTGTTTAGGGGCCTCAGAATAAACAAATTAAATTGAGACTGAGGCCTACATTATTGAAAGACGTTTGTTTACGTACACTGGTTCAGTGTGAAAGAAGTACCCATTTCAGAAGAGCCAAGTGTTGGAAAGCCTCCAGGAAAGTATATGCTTCTGCTGTGTTGAAGAGCAGAATGCACTTGCTGAAAGTCAGATCAAACTGGAGCTCCTGCACTGTCAAGGAAAGGGGATGTGAAGCTGTGGCTGAAGCTGCACCATTGCTAGGAAGAGACCAGTAAGGTCTGACTGTACCAGTACCAGTGCTGGCTGCTGCCTAGCTGGGCTATTTTGCCTGCAGTTTGCACTTTTTGCTGCAACTTTGCCACAGGACAGAAGTGACTAAAAGTACCAGTAGGTCTAGAAAGGGATTAGATTGTTAAACTGGCATTTCAAACACATGCCTGTATGCACCCGAACTCCTCAACTAGGTGGGGGAAATCTGTTGATTTTCCAGATTGCATGGTAGGGGAAGGACTGCTTTATATTTTTCTATTGTGCTCCTGCTGTAAGCAATCAATGCTGGTTGACGTCTGACTGAAATGTGGGACCAGACTGATCTCATGCTAGTAAGCTGTTCCTGTTTTGCTTCATCTTGTCTTGTACTGCTGAGTGCAGGCTGCCATTCTGCAGCTCTGCCTTTTGCACCCAGGATCCAGACTCTGCCACCTGGGTGTCCTTCTGCCTGTCAGCGGGGATCTGGAGGGTCTGACCTGTGTCATTCTACATACTGCTTGCTTAAGTGCCTAAGAATGGCCTTTTTCACCATATGTTCCTTTTTGTAAAACCAGGACCAGCAAAATCCCTCCCTGGACTTGTGCATTTTGTTCCTGCTGTACCTCTTGCAACGCAGTTTGCAGCTGTCTGGGTTGGCACTGAAAAGTGCCGATAGCATCTGTCGATAATGAGCCTGAGAAGAGCAGTTAATGAAGATCTTGTTTCAGAAACTGTGTTTGTCTCAACCCTAGAATAGCCAGAGACATGCAGTACATGAGCACAATGTTCATTGCACAGTGCTATTTTTGTCCCTCTCCCTTTTAATCTGCCACCTTTTGCTGTGTGGAGCCCCCACCCCATCTTGGTCGGGTAGGGCTCAGCAGTGGTCTCCAAAGAGGAGGGGTATGAGCCCTAGGTGGTGGTGAGACAGCCCACTAGGGTGCAGGAAGAAAATATCTTTTGTACCATTAATAAGCAAGATGAAATTATAGTTTTAAAGCAGTGTTTACTTCATTCTTTTTTAATTTCTATTTTTATTTAGGTTTTATAATTTATGTACTATTTAGCTCAAAGATTTTTTGTATTAAGAGGGGTGAGCAACCAAAAAATTTTGGAGGCCACAAGCTTTTCAAGACATCTCAGAAAGCTGACATCTGCAGACTCTTCTGTTCCACGAAGATCTAGTCTGGTTTTCCTCTCCAAATCATTCAGCCCCACCAGGACTGTCATTTTCCTGATTGTCATCTACACAAGTATTTCAAGACTTCCTGCCATGTAATTTTCAGTCCCACCTGGAGTGTGTACAAACGGTGGTGTAATCACCAGTTTGGCCGGGATGAATTTGTTGCATGTCACCAGCAGAGCAGGAAGTCAAACCAACTAATCTGTCAGACTTATGAGGGCCTGCAAAAGCCTGGATGGAGACATGTAATAATTCTGCGCAGCAGAAGCAACTAAATTTCAAGTACCAATTTGCCAGCTGGAGATTTGCTGGGAAATCAAAATCTTTGTTAGAAAATGATACTGACGGATAAATGGTAAACCAATACAGGACCTGGTGTACTGTTTGTCCTCAGCCACAGGCTTGGGAAGGATGCATTCTCTCCTTCTCATTTTGTGCAATGCAGACCACCTTTCTTTTACATGCTGTTTGTGGCTGCCTTAAGGCCCTTGTGGCAGTGGCTGTAGCTTGCTGAGAGGTCAGTGAGAATGATCTCACCCTCCTTAGGCTGACAGTGATCTTGGGTGGAAGGTTTAGACCCTACAGCAGTTCTCCCTTGGTGAGTGCACTCATTGTAGCCACTGACACTTAATAAGGTTGGGCTTGTACAGAAGGAGGTCAGTAACTAAATTCAGAATGACCTACTTAGACTATGTGTATTGACTTAGTAGATACTGATAAAATTCAGTGTAAGAGCTACTAGGCAGTAAGAAAAGAAAATTATGGCGACCTGTGTGGGGTCACCTTCAGCTGTACTCTTTCAGAGCAAGAAAGTTAATGGGTAAAGGTTTGGAAATTGACATATCTGAACCATGTGTGTGAAATTTTAAGTTGATACATGCAGGGATTTGCTCGCCTTTAAAAATCTGACTGTAAAAGTACAGGTGAAAATCATCCTCTACTGGTAACAATTAAAAAGTTCTCCCCTGCCCCCCCCTTCAAAGTGTTTGTCTCTGCCAACTCATGTACCACTGGTAATCATGAAGGAGGAATCTGTGAGGAAATAGAGGGGGTTTAATGTGCTCCCCTTAGTAATGCATGTGTGGGTTTTTCTTTGTATCATTTGGCATTTGATGCATTTTGACATGATGGCAGTCACACTGGGACATCAGCACATCTCCTTGAAAGGAAATGCAAAATTTGGGTTCTGTTCTTAGATGTTTCTTCTCCAGCCTTTGAGAACAGAAACTTAGATGTGAATGTTTAGTGTGAATTGTGGCTGGCAAGGGCTGCTATGAAGAGATGAGCTGTGGCCCAAGTAGTATACCATGTCTTTATCCCCTAGGAGCTTTGCAGTTGAAGACCTTGATTGATTTTGTGAAGTGGATTAGCAGGTGATAGGACCCTGCAGACCAGAAGTGATTTAGAGTGATGGGACTGTCTCCACATGTGAAACCTGAATGATGTAAAGTCCTGCTAGAAGGTTAGTTGCTGTAAAAAATATGAATGTATGAAAACTGAAAAATAACAGGGTGATGTGTGTGAATATGGAAGGGTTTTATGTAGCATGTAACCATGTGATCAACACACTGACACCAGTTGATTTCAAGAGGAAAGAAACTACTACTGTATGTGTTTCTAAGCCTGAAATCAACAGCTTCTGGTGTGGATAGAGCCTGGTTCTCACATTGCACACATCCTTGGACCAGCAGTTTATGCACTTCAGAGCACTTCAGAGGCCTGCTGTAAATATTTGGAACATCCCAAACAAAAACCAATAGCCTCATCAAAATTAAACTACCATTAGCAGGCAGAAAATCATTGTAATCAAAGATTTCCATGCTCCCTAGCCTATTCCCAGCCTCTTGGTTCTTATCTAAAACATCTAAGCTAACTAGAAAGACCTCTCAAAGTGAAGCATGGCTGTCTTTGTATTATGTGCCTTTGCTACTCTTGAGAAAACATTCTTTCCTGAGGAAATAACCAGCCATTCTTTTTATGTAACCCAGCATTTGATGGGGCTGTCTTTGAAGGGAGGTCACTGTGGGGAATTTTGGTCATTCCTTCCTAATCTCAGACATAATCATCTCCCAAGAGCAGCAGGCAGGCAGAGCACAGCAGCTGTTCTTGGCGATCCAGGCTGCGTGGCCTGTTTATTGGTCTGGGGGTAAAACTGCTGAACTCAACCCTTTTTTTCTCATTTTTCATCAAGTCAGATGTAAAGCCAATAAATGCCAGATGAGTCACTGTGGCATGGACTTGCCATGAGCCAAAAGCCACTCCTTGTCCCCACACTAGTAGTCCCAGGCAGTGCAATGTGTAAAAGGTGCATCACAGGATGTGTGGACACAGCTTTGCCCTGAACTGAGACCAGTGCTGCACCTTATCACAGTCTTCTGAGTTATAATTCTAGAGGAACTCATACAGAAAAACTCATACAGAGTTTAGGACCATACAGAGGAACTCATACAGTATTTAGGACCATATATATCGTACTGAGCATGGAACCATTCAAGGCATTTATTTTAATCTTTACAACTTGGGTGTAACATCTTCTTAAATCAAAAGCAGTGTGGCCAGCATGTTGAGTGAGGCTTTTGTGCCCCTCTGCTCTAGTGAGGGGCACAAAAGTTCTGCATCCAGTTCTGAGGTCTCCATCACAAGAAATACATGGATTTGTTGGAGAAAGTTGGGAGGAAGACCACGGAGGATGGAGCACCTCTCCTAGGAAAACAATCTGAGAGAGTTGGGAGTTGTTCAGCCTGAAGAGGAGAAGGCTTGAGGGAGACATGATTCCATCAGTACTTAAAGTGGACCTACAAGAGAGCTGGAGAAGGCCTTTTTATCTGGGCATGTAGTGATAGGACAAGGGATGATGGCTTTAAACTGAAAGAGGAAATACTTAGATTGGATACTAGAATTCTTTACTGCGAGTGTGGTGGAGCACTGGAGCAGGTTGCCCAGAGGTGCTATAGATGCCCCATCACTGGAAGTGTCCAAGGCCAGGATGGAGGGAGATCTGAGCAGACTGGCCTAGTGGAAAGTGTCCCTGCCCATGGCAGGAGGACTGTAACTAAGTGAGCTCTATGGTGCCTTCCAACCCAAACCATTCTGTGATTCTGTGTTTCTCCCTTCTATCCCTATGACGCAAAATCTTCTCCATAACTAGATTGCATTTTAAAGGAGGTGGTTTAAATGCATCTTTCCATATGCTGAATAACAAGTGAATGGTGATATATATTCCAGAGTAAACATCAGTAAGTTTGGTGGCTTTTTTGGTTTGTGTCAATATCTTTTTTATAAAGCCATGGGTCTGAAGAAAGTAATTTGCACAGCTGTTAAATACAGCTATTATGGATTTCTGTCCAACAGAGAATGTAAGAGGAGATTGAGAGCTGAAAAAACCTCTCAGTAGCACAAAATCTTGGTAATTTATTGACAGAGAAATTTCAAAAAGACTGTAAAGAACATCTTGAGGCTTCTGCTTTATATTTTTTCTTCCCTAAATAATTGGAGGACTTTAATTAAATTGTAATCTTGACTGTATGTCATGGTTTGAGAGGAAGTAAGTTTTCTGGGATATGAAGTGGTCAGGCCAGTAGGTGTCCAGATTTTAATATTGGCACCTGGTTTGGCCACTGGGGACATTGGATATGCCTCTGAGAACACAGGGGTTAAAAGCAGAGCACGCCCGGGGGAAGATCTCTGGGGTTCCAGCGAGGGAAGCAGGTCAGGCCTCCCCCGGCCCAGCTGGGCCCAGCTGCTGGCTGGGCTGGGGAGGGGAAGCCATGCGGCCGGGTGAGGCAGGCCTGGCTCCGAGGATGGAAGGGTGGAAGAGTGAGCACCGAGAGGCATCGGGCAGCCCCCCCCACCCCACCCAGGAGACAGAGAGAGAGAGAGCCAGCCTGTGCCACCTTGAAATTTGATACCATGTGCTGGCAGCACAGCCTGGCCGGCAGGCTGGCAGAGAAGTGGCAGGGGGTGCATGGGGGTGCAGCGAGAAAGTGTCCGGCCGCTTGTGGGAGATTCCGGCGGGCAGAGCCCGAGCTTTTAACCCTTTTTTTGGACAGTGAAAACTTTACAGAACATTAACCTTTCCTAGAAGAGAGATAGAGATGAAATGGAAGAAGGAGATGTGCAAGTGTGAAGGTCTGGGCAAGTGAAAGATGGCGGGAGAGTAGAGAGGAATCTTAGGCTGGAAGAGATGATGCAGTGGCCTTAGCTGGACTCTTCTTGTTATAGCCATGGACAGAACCATGTTCCTTGTGACACAGAGACTGCATCCAGGGGGAGGCAATGGCTCAGAGCCAAGAGAGTTCAGTGTTGAGACCCCTCGGCCCCAGGGGGTGAAATCTGGGGGGGACAGGTGTGCCAAAGGTGAGACTGTGCTCTTTTTGGAGCGTGACAAAGCATCCTTAAAAGGACAACTCTAGAAGCAGCTCTGGTCTATGTTCAGTGGTGAGAGCACAGGACATGGAAGGAAGAGGTCACGATGGCAAATGACCTCCGGTCGTTGCCACGTGTGACATGGAAACACACGAGGTTTCAGCTGTGTTTCCAGGGGAAGCCTATGGCACAAGGACTCCTCTCCTCTTGATGAACTGAGAATTGATTATCTGAAGGGTGGTGATGGACTGGGAGTTGGTGATCTGAGGGATGGATGTATTGGAAATTTGGTGGGGGGACGAGGAAATGTTTTTGGAAGGTTTTCATTTTCCCTGTGTGTTTCTTTGTACTTAGAGTTGTAGTTTAGTTAATAAAGTTTTCTTTTCTTTATATCTAAGTGGGGGCCTGCTTTGCTTATTCCTGGTCACATCTCACAGCAGACACCAGGGAGCTTACATTTTCATGGGGGCACTGGCATTTTGCCAGCACAGAACCATGACACTGTATTTATAACTGATCTTTTATGGAACCTGTCATCCTAGGGCCTATGGCAAATAATTTAAGTCACAAAACACTCCCAAGAGATGCACTTTCATGTTATTACTATGCAAAGAAACAGTCCACTGACAAGACAACACGGGAAACTTGTAGCAGAGGGAGAAAGGAGGCTTGGGGTCTCTTGGGGTCTCAGGCAGTATGCTGTAAACCAAGCTTGACCAAAAGATAATATTTCTGTGTTTTATTTCTTCAAAGCCCTTTTACAGGAAAAGATGATTTATAATATAGGAACTAATGGCTAAAATATGCATGTACATTACCAAGGGCAAAAATAATTCTCTAACCTTCTGCAAATGTGATGCCTTTGTGAGGCAAGGTCACTGCACAGTTTCTTCTGCTGTGCTTAAAAATATCTCACAGTTATCAAGTAAACATATTGCCAGATCCCAGAATGAGCCTCTTGAGTGCTCTTGACATCACAAATGCAGTTACCTCTAAATAAATAAACAAGTAAGTAATGTCATGTTGACTCTCCTGAATATTAAAAGCTTGCATTTTCCCCATCTCTCTCATTGAAATTACCATAATTTTATTTCAGCAGTTTTCAGGGAGATGTGCTCAGTATAAGATCTACTCTAACAAGGGCCCTAGTGAAGCTACCTCCATGAGAAACTCTACAAATCACACTAGCCTTCTTATCAGCCTCCCACAATGCTGTCTGTGCTACCCTTCTCAGCTCCACTGAACTAATTGCTTACCTTTGTGACTAGCATTTTTCTGCCCTAGAGTTACTTCATGCACTTCAAGTGGCATGACTGTACTATTCCTTTGCAAACAGTACATCTGTGTTTAAGTTCAGAGTGAAATTTAATGTTGGTGGTGCATAAAGCAGGCTAATTCTTAACCAAATTGAAACTTTCCCAAAGTGGAAGGTCAACAGCTTCATCAGAGCCATCTCCCAAGTGCTGTTCCTAATGAAAAGGGAGAAATTTTCCTGCCTAAACGTCAATTACACTTTGGATAAAAAGAAAAGGAAAAATGTCATTCCTCACCTGCCTGTCCATGAGATGTTAATAATCTGTGTAGTATGCAAAATACTCCTGAGCATAGAATTGCATCTGTTATTGAGCCTCATGTATCATTTCATAACTAGCATGATTATACTTGCAGGGAGGGGGTCAAGTACAGTTAATACACACACATGCAAGAGCTATTCCAGCAGGTACTGCTGGGACTTGTTATGTTTTGATTAACTTAATTCTCCCCTATCCACTGTTCCTCTCTCAGAGACTGTTGAAACTCAAAAGAGAATCTCTTTAAACCAACCAGAGAAAAAAAGCCAGCTTGAAGGTGTCATTCCGTCAAAGTGCCATACTTTTGTGTATTTGTTGTGGTGCCACAGGCACTAGCAAGAGTGCTCCCAAGGGATATTGCCCCTGGGCTGCAGCTGGAGCGGTGGTGTGTTGCTGTGACAGTATTGTAACCTTCAGAGCACTGGTACTGGTGGCAGTTCTTCCCTCCCACTGAGGAGAGTCTAGGCCTTCTGTGAGGATCTAAACTTCCTCCAGCCATGGTCAGTGATGTTGCCACATCATCCTGTGCCCAAGAAAGCCATTTAAAAATCCTCTTTCCCCTTTTAAACTCCAACTTCTAAAGCAAGGGATGCAAGTCTGGAAGTGTCTTGTTTCCTCCCTGTTCTCCCACTAGGGACTAGCTAGGGACATTTTTATACCTGTTGTTGCTTTGTAGTTGATTTTTCCTCTGGTTCCTCATCACCTGAAGCCAATTTATGTTGTATGTGTTTCAGCAGTTTTTGCTGGGAGAGGAGACTGACTGTCCCCTCTGTTTTGCTGCCCGGGGGACAGACAAGGTGTTGAATCCATAAGGTGGCTTTGGTCTATGTCGCCCATGGGGTACAGCTTCCTGGGTGCATGCAGTCTCTCTTTTCTGATCGTGGTCAGAACGAAGCTCTCATCTCAGATGTATGGAATGAGAAATCTGAGCTGTAGTGCAGTCATATTGAGGGCATGTGGGTATAGCACAGAACATATCTAGACAGACAGATGTGCGTGCACACGTATGCAGCAGCACTTCATCACTGTGGAAGAAAATAACTTTTAGCATCAGGAAAGTCACTGAACATGCAAAAGGTGAATTTAGCTTTGTGTGTAACATCAGTTGTGCTGCGAACTGCAGCTCAGAAAGGTTGACTGTGCTGCTGGAAGCTGCCACAGAGAGTGACTTACCACAAGAAAGAGACTTTATTTTTTACAAAGGGGCTTGTAAGCAAGGAGACAAAAAAAAAGTAAAAAGTTTAGAAAGGAGCATGTTTCACTCTATCATTTCACAAAATAGCATGGAAACAAGTTCCTCCTGGAAAGCAATGGTAAAGGACTTCAATAAAAAAAACCTCAGGCCACGACTGAAATGTAACATTTTGTTCATAAATTAATCCCAAATGACAAAACTATGCATGCATTAGAGAGGAAAAAGAAATTGAATAATAGGTGAATGGAGGAAAGAGACTCGTATTGTTAAGCTAGAATCAAACATGTTTTTTCCTATTCCTTTTGGTTGTCCAAGCCAGTGTCAAAAACCTAAATAATCAAAACTGAGAAGAATTTCAGTAATAGGGTCCAGAATTGATAAGTATAACTTACACTGTGACTGTCTCAGGATTATTTAAAATAACTTGATGAACAGATGTTAAGGGGCGCCAGTGAAGAGCATGAATGTTAAATGACTCTGCCTCCTATGTGGATGTGGGGGCAGTGGCAGTGCCAGACCACAACTTCCACCTCCACACCACTACTTGAGTTCTACTACAACAAACAATAATCACTGCTTTATCTCTTTCAAAGTACAGCCGGGACATATGTGAAATCACTTAGTTCCTGATGAGGGATAGTTTAATGACTGGTCAATTTAAGCCCCAGTGGAGCACTTGCATTTCCTGTCACATGCTGTCACCTGTGGCTGGTGGCCTCAGCAGAAAGGCTGCTCACTGAGCAGGGGAGAGCTGGCTTGGGCTCTGGGCACCTCTCCACCACTCCTGGTCAACTCAGAGCAAGAAGGAGCAGAGGTTGCCCCTGCTGTGTTATTGTTCCTATCTGCCCTTCCTATAATGGAGTAGGAACTCACAGTCCCCTCCAGCGATCTGCTGGCGTCACTTCTCCCAGCCACTTGTCAGCTCTCCCGCAGTGCCAGGCTGGGCAGCCCAGCCCATCCCCATGTGGAGGTGGTGGGGCAGCAGCAGCCAGTCCTGCGGGGCTGGCATCCAGAGGAGCCCACTGCTGATGGGTGAGGAGACAAAGCTGTCTCTGTTCCACCCCGGGAGCCTGCATGCTCTGTGCAGAGCTGCTGCTGATGGCTGGGTGCCAGACAGTGACGGTGATGCTGGGGCGGGGACAATGTGGCCAAGGACAGCATGGAGTGCCAGGCTTGCAGAGCTGGCTCTGAGGAGCATCTCTTCTCTCACTTAAGCTGATGGGGTCTAAAACCTCACTGGAGCAGAAAAAAATGCACAACCAGCCCTTTGTTCACACCCATGTTATCAAGAAAGTGTTCATCTAAAGGGACCTTCACAGGCTTGAGGAGCAGCCCCCCATGACAGTACAGCCTGGGGGATGAAGGGATTTGGAGCAGAGAAGGATTTGTGGGTACTGGTGCATAGAAAGCTGAGCATATCTCAGAAATGTGCACTGGCAGCCCAAAAGGCCAGTCATATCCTGGGCTGCATCAAAAGCAGCATGAGCAGCAGGTTGAGGGAGGTAATTTTGCCCCTCTGCTTCTCTCTGGTGAGACCCTACCTGGAGTGCTGTGTCCAGTCCTGGGGTCCCCAGCACAGCAAGGATGTGGTCCTTCTGCAGTGAGTTCAGAGGAAGGACACAAAGATGATCTGGGGACTGGAACACCTCTCCTAAGGGGAAAGGCTGGCAGAGTTGGGGTTTTTCTGTGAAGAGAGGAGAGGAGAGGAGAGGAGAGGAGAGGAGAGGAGAGGAGAGGAGAGGAGAGGAGAGGAGAGGAGAGGAGAGGAGAGGAGAGGAGAGGAGAGGAGAGGAGAGGAGAGGAGAGGAGAGGAGAGGAGAGGAGAGGAGAGGAGAGGAGAGGAGAGGAGAGGAGAGGAGAGGAGAGGAGAGGAGAGGAGAGGAGAGGAGAGGAGAGGAGAGGAGAGGAGAGGAGAGGAGAGGAGAGGAGAGGAGAGGAGAGGAGAGGAGGAGAGGAGAGGAGAGGAGAGGAGAGGAGAGGAGAGGAGAGGAGAGGAGAGGAGAGGAGAGGAGAGGAGAGGAGAGGAGAGGAGAGGAGAGGAGAGGAGAGAGAGGAGAGGAGAGGAGAGGAGAGGAGAGGAGAGGAGAGGAGAGGAGAGGAGAGGAGAGGAGAGAAGAGAAGAGAAGGCTCTTTTTACAGCTTACAGCACTTACAGCTTACAGCACTTTCCAGTACATAAAGGAGGCCTTTTCTTATGAAGCTGGAGAGGTGTGTTTTACAAGGGCATGTAGTAATAGGACAAGGGGAGCTGGCTTTAAACTGAAAGAGGGTAGATTTAGATTAGCTATTAGGAAATTACTCTGAGAGTGGTGAGGGGAACAGGTTGCCCAGAGAAGCTGTGGATGCCCCATCCCTGGAAATGTTCCAGACCAGGTGGGACAGGGCCTGGGGCAACCTGGTCTAGTGGGAGGTGTTTCTGACCATGACAGGTGAGTTGCAACTAGATAATCTTTATGGTCCCTTCCTACCCAAGCCATTGTGTCATTCAGGTTGAAGCTTTAAGTGCTAATTCTTTCTTGGTGCTATTCAATTCATGATGTTGTAGTGCATAGACGGACTTGTTTGTCCCACTGGTGCCTACACAGCAGCTTCCTTCTGCTCATGCATGTAGCACCCTGAAGTGAACAATACAGCCAGATCACACAAATCACCCCATCAGCTTGCACTGGGTTTGTGTCTGGTCAAAGCTTGCTTTTCCATGGCTGGCAGTGCCTGTGCCTATCCCATGAGCAAACTGACAGGCTGGGGAAGTTTGGCCCGACATAGCCTGTAAAAAAGCCCAGCCAGCAGTGGAACTCTGTCTGAGCTGCTGATAATCCCTTTCCTTTAGCTCTCCTTAGTCAATTTAAAGCATTAGAAACAAATTTATGAATTGCAAAAAGGCAGTGTCTCATAAGATACTCAGGTACTATGCTGACACAGCAAGAACAGGCTGTAATAGTTATTTCAGCAAGCAGTGGAAGCACCAGTGACAGTGGTTTGGCCATTAAGAGCTCAGCTGAATTTTGGTCAGTGCAGGACAGTGTGTTCTTCCTGGGATAATGGCTGATTGATGCAGATGATTCCAGCTTTCCCAGATTGCTAAGCTGCCAGTGTAGACCACAAGATGTTACAACACTTCTCACCACCTGTGATAGCAGAGGTGAAGTTCTGCATGGAAATGCAACAGTGGCACAGCAAAGACACAGCTGGTGCTTGGTGGGGAAACTGAGTGCCTGGGGCTCCTGTGGGGGTGGGTGTCAGGGGCCTGAGATGCCCCTTGCACTGGGCAGGTAGTGCTGGCATGAGGATAGAGGGCAGCTGATGCTGCACTTGTTTACTGCATGTGTGCTGCTATTTCCAACTCTGTGACTCCATCTGTGTTCCTCAGGGAGATTAAGGCTGCCCTTATTTCTGTGAATCCCCAGCTGAGATCATCCACAGCTTTAGTATCTGTGCTTTAGTAGGGCCAAATCCCGTCTTGCAAACAGGTTTATAATCAGTGCTGCCATGAAGGTGATGATCTATGGCAAGGACACCCAAGGATATGCTGGGCACTAGCATTGACAAAACCATGTTTCTTCCCCAACCCCTTTGCAGAGCAGAAGCATGCACTAGACAGTTGTTTCCTCTCAAGGCAGTCAGCAATGGGACCTCTGCCTGTGCATCCCAGAGGACAAATTCCAGAAGGACTCACAAGGGATAATAGCTGTGCTCTCTGCTAGCAGCCCTGGCTTGGTTGGAACTTCCAGCCAAGGTTCCCCAGTGTGGTGGGATCAATCTCCCATGCAAAAGGCTTGGTGGCCTCCTTGGTGGTGCTGTCACAGGGTGACACATGACACAGAAGCAGATGGTGCTAATCCAGCTGGAGAGTCAAATATAGAGATAAAAACTTCTATCTACTTTTGTAAGCAGAGAGGATGGCCTTCAGGAGGCTGCAGTAAATGGGGCTGCAATACCTGAGGTCATGTGTGAACAGCTCTTCAGTGTGTGATGGCCATGTCAGCCCATGGAGCCACCTGGATCTGGCTGTTGGTGCTTCTCATGGTGCTCGGAGCACAGCACCTGCCTGGGGTGCCAGAAGCCTCTCTGCCAGGCACATGTGGAAAGGGATGCTGTGGAAAGTGCTGCAGGTGTTCCTTGGTTAACACTCCTGTGGAGAAAAACAATAAAGGCAGCATGTGTATCTGCTCTTCTGCATTAGCCTTTAATGGGGCATTTTCCTTGTACTTCAACACCAAAATATGCAATAGTCTGATAGTACTGTCCCCTGTACTTTCAAATAAATGTGTTTATAGAATATGAAATCATTATAGTCTATGCATTTTTTTTCTCATCATACTCCATTTCTTTTTCCTCTTGTAGAAACCTTTCAAAACTTGTATTTAGGTCTATCATTAGGTGTTGAGTATTCAAGGGTAAAAGTAGTGTCAGCCTGACCCAGGATGATGACTCTCCTGCTGCTGAGTTGTGCATTATGGTGGAAGGACAGGCTGAAACAGAATTGAAACACATCTGTGTTTTTCCTTAAGTGAGACTTTTTTTGTCTTCCTAGAACCAAAAATTTAAGACTTTAAATTTTGTCTTGAAATGTCATTTTTGGCAAACAGTTTTAGTACTACACTTTGGCAGACCTCCTGTGCCTTTTGCAAAAGAGCAAAACTAGCATAATCCTGTGTGTTTGGAGAAGTACACTTGCTAACACAGATTGCTTTTGACCTAGATGGCAAGCTCCTGCCTGCCTGTCTGGCTTGGTTTCTAACAAGTCAGCTCCCACAGTTTGGGCAGCTGCTATAACCTCCTTTCTCCAGAAAGACATTAGGAACTTAGGTGAAATCTAGGTCAGCCAAATCGGGGAGAAAAAAATCAAAACTAGTGTCTGAATAAAAATGTAGAAACACTGCAATTGAAAATGAAATCTCTCTGTTTAAGAAGTCTCTGTTGTGACAATTCTGTTAAAGCAGGACTGGCATTATTTCCTGAATTTTCAATTTGTTCAAATTTCTTTATATGTTTGTTGATAATTGACTAAGCAGTTTGCCAAATGTTATACCATCCAGGGCTGGTAAGTGTTGCTTGTGTCTATAAAACTTTATTTTTCCATCTCCAGTAGATCACATTTTGAGATTTCAAGAAGAGAAGTTGTTTGTGGAGAGTCACAAAGTACTTTCTTTGATTACTTCTGGGATTTTTTTAAATTGCCTTACACAGACTACACAAAAATAATTTTCCATTAGTATTTTATTTATTTGCCCTAGTATAGAAAAGTAATACCATCAGATCTTCACACAGGCCATGTTTGCTGTTTGCCCTGAGTGTTGTTCTGTAAATAATAATGCTACTCTTATAAAACCACAGGGCAAATCTTCTGTCCATCAAGTATGTTTCAGTGATGCTAAAACAGAGAACAATGAAGATTTCAATGGACTCACTGTCTCAGCATCTTAACATAATTTAACCAACAGGATATGACAAGAAGATGCAGCTGACTTCTTTCAGTGTGTAACATCTTTAGGCCTGCAGCTGATTTGTGTAAACAGTTGTTTATTCAACAATCTCTTATATGAGGAGACTTCCTGTGAATTGCGCAATTTGAGGCAGAAAAAACACAGTGAGCAAAAATATCACTGGAAGAGCCTGGAGCATGAAAGGAAAACAATAGGTGCTTTTCTCGCCTCTGATCACCAGCAGCAATATGTGTTGAGAATATTCATCACAGAAGTTTGGTCTCCCAAGGCTATGGCTGCAAGTTCAGTTACTTCCTTCCTGCTGCCCTCAAGCTTAGCACCTCCCCAGCCACAAATTCAGCATGAGGTGTACACAGAAACTGGGCAGGAGTTGGGAAAAGCAGCAGTGACAAGTGACAGGGATGGAGCTCTTAACTCCGCACATTCCTGAGCAGTGGAGAAAGAGCTTGAAAGCAAAAGAGGGAGGAAAAGGGAAAGAGGAAACAAGAAAGTACCAGAAAAAGAAAACTGGCTGAGGAGTCAATAGCAAAGATAGACAAGACTGGGAGTATGGCACTCCCATAAGGGGCAAAGCAGCTGGTTACAGGGAAGTGAAGTGTGTTGTCTCTGTAATCTGGAGGAGACCTTTATTTTTCCTTTAAGTGCATGCATTCATTTGATATCTGGTAATAAAGATGTTTCTCTGTCTTATTATGACCCAAGTGCTGTAATTTTTGTAGAGGGAATAAATCAGAATATATATATTAATAATTGGTACATCATCACTACATTTCCTGCAAATTGAGCTTTAGGTTTCGCAGTACCATAATAATTCACAAAAATTATCTCTAATCTAGAGTAAAGCTACTGGATGAGAAACAAAAAGCTCACAGATAAACCCACCAAATGAAAGGGTGCAGGAGGGGTTCTCCACCTCTCCACTGGAATGTCCCTGTAAGAAGGGCTGGTACTGGGGGTGCGTCTCCACGCCTCCCACCCCACCACAGCATCATGAGCAGGCACATTCCCAAGTGATACAGCAAGCCTTGTGTCTTGTAGAGAGACAGCACAATAACTTAAAAATATGTTAGTGAGAATGACTGCAGGTTTAACATTGGTCTGTAATTTGGATTTGCCAGCTTGTTCAGGGGATGCTGCCTGTCTCCACTCTGACACCTTGCAGCACCAAGCAGCACACTGCACTCTGGTGATGCTCAGCTCAGCTCAGCTCAGCTCAGCTCAGCTCAAGGCAGGCTCTGTTGCAGTCAGTGTAACAGCAGCTGAAGTGGTTTTACAGGTTCCAGACCCTGTCTCACACAGAGCTGAGGCAATGATTTTTCTTCAAGGACTGGTGTGCTTGCTTCCAGTGACTCCTCTCTGCCTGCAGTCCTCTGTCCTACAAGTGTGTGCTCTGCAGAAGCCTGTGGTTTCAGCCCAGATACAACACCTTTGGGGAAGTGACCTGACTGGTTCTGTTTTGGCTTATTTGTTTTTTAGTTTTCTACTCCTACCCATATCCTGTGTGCTTGCTCCCAGCTTGCTAAACCTTCATACTGGTTGCAAAGGACTTAATATGCTCAGAAGATCCATTTCTTCTCACTCCTACAAAACTTTAAAGATGAACTTTTTATGGGACATTCCAAGTAATAAGAAATCCCCACAATGGCTGTATGTGCTGACTTCTGTTTTAGAGGTATGCTACCAAAATCATCCTAGCTACATGTCAGCACAAACAGAGTTGTGCATTTCTTGGGATGTGTTTAAGAGGAAAACATGTTGTGTGTTTTGCCAGTAGCATATTATGGAGGGGTTTGCCCATAACATTTTCTGGTTTTCTCCTAACAGACTCTTTCAGTACACTGGCAACTATTCTCTTGAATAAGACAAGCATTAAGACACAAAAACTTAAGTTCGTGTCCATATCCCACTTTGTCTTCTCTTACATGCCCTGTGGGAAATCATTTTGGCATAAGTGGCTGGCACTGCAGCCAGCTTATATCAGCCTCTAAAATGATGATATTTAATTGAATAAAAGGTGAGCTAGTATAGAAATGTGTGGGTAGACAGAAAGAGGTGCACCATACAGATGTTCATGGAGCAATTATTTACAGTCAGCAAATGTCTTTATGTGAACATCACAGTCACAAAATAAAAAATGTTTTGTCATGCTAATACTCTGGCAAGGTCATGTGTTGCTCAAATACTTTAGGAAAGAATACTAAGAGGATATTAATGCATTGGTGAGTTTTGAGAACAGCCTACAGATTTTCTCTCAGTATTAGGCCCCTGGCCATTGTATTTATTTTATAGATCCTAGTTTTGAAAGTATGATCTTCTGATGGCAGTGGTAAATAAGCAATTAGCACAGAGCAAGCTACTTGTTCTGCAGTAGTGCTCAGGGATACAGAGTGTATCACCATTTTTTCCATAAAGTCTCTGTGTTTAATTGATATTCCCTAAAGGTGACAGAATCTAGTGCTTGCCTGTTCCTTCTTGCTCACTCTTTTATTTAATTCTTTGATTTTTCCACTGTAATCCCCCCGACCTGCTAAAGAGGAGGAAGTATTCTCTGCCCATTGCTTGCCTGTTTCTGCCATAAGTCTCTTGGGTTTAGTCAATTGTGTGATTGATGTGTGAAACTGATTCTCATAAATTGAAATTGTCTTATGTCAGAAGTGGCCTAAGTGAAAAAAGAGGTTAGTTTTTATGGAGACTGTCATCACATTTTATGCTTCTTCAGGAAGAACAGTCTGAGTTCCACCTTTCAAACCTTCTCCATGCCATAGGAGATGCTTGTGCAGTTTGCCCTGCTGGTGTGGCCCAGGTGTGCAGCCACATGTTGGCAAGGGAGTGGAGGCAGATCAACTGCATTGCAGAAGGTCTGTTATGAGCACTGTGTTTCCCTAATCAGATTCTGTTTTACCACAGTGCTGGAAACTGTTTTGTGCTGCTCAACATCTTTTTCACTCTGTCTCATAGATACTGGGGAAGCAGGGACAGTTCCCATGCTGCCTCAATGCACAATACAAGCTCAATTAGGCAACCTGCTTCTAGCTACTGCCTCCAAATTCCTGCTTTGGGGCAGGTTATTTCTGTGCCTCGAAAGGGGTAGATGTGGAATGATGCCCTTGCTCTGCTTCTGACTGGAGGACCTGGATTACCAGCGGCATTTGGAGACAGAGCCCTGATTTGGGCTCAGAAGTCTCTTTTCTGCACCATAAGGAGTGCAGAGAGCTGCCAAGTTCCCTATGAGGAAAAAAAGCAGTGGATGAGAGGTAAAATTATTTCAGATCACTGCTCTGTCTCAGACATACCCCTCTCTTACAAAATCTTCTGCTTTGATTCACAATCCATGCACTGTGTCTTTGTCTCCCAGTTAAAGATTCAGGCAAGACAGAATGATTACTTTGATTTTTGTGGAAGCTCTCGTCAGACACCACATGCCTGTGTCCTAGTTGCCCCAAATCATTCTGGTTTCCGGCTAGGTTGTGTGAGTTACCTTATGTGCTTTTCAGCAGTTCTGTACAGGGACCTGCATTTTGGCTGAGTTGGCCTTGAAAAAAATCCTCACTCTTATAAATATTTTGACCTGCTGCTGGGCTATAGAAATCTATTCTTAGAGCAAATGATGCTATGGCAACTGTCCCTGCAATATGACACAGTAGCAAGAATTCTGTCTTCTTTTAATCTGTAGCTCCCAAAATACCTTCTGCACATCCCAAGCCACCTGGCTTTCCCCACCCTCTTCAGATCCAGGAAAGCAGCTCCTTCCCAATTTATTTTTCTAGTTCAGTCTGAGGCAAAACCGTCTTAAGCCAATTTAAGTAGATCTGAAATAACATACTCAGTCCCAGCTGTCATAACCTATATTTTGCAGGATATTCCCCTTACTTTTCTATGACACTTTCCCAGTTGCTCTTGTGATCTGGTTTCCCCTCAGGACTTCCTAAATAATCCTGCGACATGGGCTCTATCGTACCCTATATTCCTCTTTGTATCTCCTACCAAAATTGTCAACTTGAAAACATCTGTTTGCACTTCTTTTTTCAATCAATATAACATCTTATTTATTCATAGGCTAACATTTTTACATACAGCCTTTTCTGATAAGACTTGCCTGTGTTTTATTTATTGATTTATGTCCATTAAAACAACTAGATTTTTTGGAGCCCACATATGTCAAGAGCGTGCTTTAGTTGGAATGTATCTATGCCCATCCTAAGAGATGGGCTCTTCCTTAAGGAGCTGAAGCCCTGGTGCTATAAACATACTCAGAACTAACCATTACACATTCAGGACTGTTAGCAACAGACCTATAGAAAGATCTGAAATTTTTCTCCTCTCCTGATCCATGCTTATTACCTACTAATTTCCCAAGTACATTGTGGGCTTGTACCTGGCATCCTGCTAGTAATTGGGAGCTGCAAGTGCTGTTTGCTCGAGTACTGAGCCACCTACAATCTTCACAGCATTTGGTGAATAACTGGAGGATTTGTGTGTTCAGTACATCCCATATGCCATGACTGTCTTCAGGCGGCAATGCAGTGATAGCAACAATGTGGCTATAGAGAAGTTCTGCAGATAACAGATAAATTCACCCCTGGTGGAACCCCACTGACAAATGACCTGCAGGAGGAAAAGTAGCACACTTGGCTGTGGAAGGTAAAGGGGTTCTTCCTGCTATCTTGCTTGGGCTGTCTTTGTTCTGCTGCCCTGCCAGGATGCCACTCGTGTGTGCGTGTCTGTGTGTGTCTGTATGTGTGTCTATGTGTGTGGCACTGATGTGCTGAGGCCTGGCTGATAATATCATTTACAGCTCTTCAGTGGGGACCCACGAGCATTAGAAAAGTAAATTGTCGTGCTAAAATGTGGGCATGAACAAAAATACTTGCCCTGATTTCTCTGCCATAGTAATAATAATTTCTAGCATAAATTATATTAACCTTCTTCCTCTCATAAAAAAAGTGTTTTAACCCTTTAGGGAGAAAGAACAGGGTAACTAAGTACAACATCCTGTGTTTTAAATTTATCACTGTGCCTCAAATTCCTTCTTACATTATTTTACTGAAAGACTTTTAAGGTCACTTTTATGCAATGCAATGTACTGATACTTTTGTATCAAGTTTTCCTTACTGGAATGTAAATCCTCTAAAATACATGCTGTTCACATTATGCCTTTTCTTCCAGTTCTCCAGTTGTCTTCCTGCATCACAGGAGGATGGACCACCAAACTTTAGAGTCTGACAGGGGAAAGGGAGGGGAGGGTGAGCAGATGACAGTGCAGAGTCCTTCTCTGCCCCAGCTGCAGAGTGAGGGATCTGGAGTGGAGCAGTTTCCCTCTCTGTTGGCTCCTGTTAATTGGGGCGCAGCTTTGAACTCAGTGCTTGTGCCTCAGGTGAACACTCAGAGCCATCTGTCTCCCCAGCTGCCATCAGGCAGGTACTGAATCATCCAGGCAGTGGGGAATGTCTCCAGGAAGAAAGAAAGCAATAGCCTAACACATTCATTGCAAGAATTTGGACCTTCAGCCCCCAAGGCCAGCAGCCCGTCTGCTAGGGTCTGAGCAAACTTCCTTGCTCCAGTAGCTTTGGGGTTCATCAAACTATACCCTCTTTATTTTTCTTTTTTTTTTTTCCTTTTTTTCCCCTCAAAGACAAAGCTATGTCCCTGGCAACAAACACCCTATTGCTTTACCATGGTCTAAGCCCATATTTCACCAAAATCCCCATGGGCAGGCTGACGCTGTCCTGTGTGTGATGTGGCTGTGCCCTGGCAGCTCTGACTCTGACACTAGAGCTCATATTGTTGCAAAAATTCTCTTCTGCTGTGCCTGCATAAATAATTCTTTGTTGTGCATGTGTGTTTATATTTATTTATGTGTCTTTATTTGTATGCATGTGTTGTAGTCAGAGTTTTCTGAAGTTTCTAAGGGGTGCAGGCAGGGGAAGAAGCCTAAGTCCCATTGGGATTAACCCTGTCTGGCTGTGCACAGCTCTGCCTTTGTGTGTTTTTCCAGCTCAGTCCTCCCCTCCTTCCTCTCACACCCACTGGCAGAAATGAGCTACCCCAGCAGTGAATAATTGTACCAGGTCAATGGCAGGGCAGTTCCCTCCCCTCCCCTGCAGCCCCTTCCCCTTCCCTCTCCACCTGAGGTGCTTTCTGGAGAAGACAGCCAAAGTTGCATCGCTTGGAGGTTTTTTGGATGGGGGGTCCCACTTGCCTACCAGAGATGCAGGGAACCAGCTGCTTGGGCACTGGGCACTGGTGTCCTGCCACATCTGAGTAACCTGCAGCACTTGGGTTTTGGTGAAGGAAGCGAGTGCCATGGAGGCAGTCTACATCCCTTGCTCCCCAGGACTTGGGTTTAATGAATCCTTGATACTTTGCATCATGTCTTTTTGTTGTTACCATCTAGCATGCATTTAGCACGTGTTTTTAACCAGGTATTTATTTTATCCTTAGGTGAAGCATGTACTCCAGCACCTGTCATTAGCAGCACCATGTGTTCAGTTTATGCTGTAGATCCTCAAGTGCTATATTTGGATGTCTTTGTCATAAAATACCTCAGGTGCCCTGTGGAGGACTCAGACAGCCCTTTGATGAAGTCCAGACATCCTCTTCATTGGCCCATTATCTAGCTGTTTACCAGGTGCACTCTCAATCACCTATTATATTAATTGCAACGTTCCAGTAATTAGATTTCCTGTTTTTCAGGCCTATGTGCTATTATTTCAGCCTTCCACAACACACAGACCTGGAATGAGTGCTTTTAGTTTGTATTCATGCTAACCAAGTGCAAACAGAGCAAACTGCTTGAGAGCAGGGAAGGACACGGATGTCTGCAAGGACACCAGGCACTGCGTAGCAGCTTCACCTTCCCTGCACAGACTTCCCCACTGAAGAGAAAATTTTACCCCCTGGTTCCACTTCAACCTGCAAGAACTGAGATTTCCCAAGCCACTAGCCAACTGCATCCTGACTAGGAGCAGTGGTGGTTTCATCTCTTCTTTAGCATCTTTAGCATCTATTTTCTAAACACAATATTGCTCAGTCTTTCTCACACAAGATCTCCTGGAAACTTCCTTTTTTCCCCCTTTAATAAATCTTACCATTCAAAATCAGTTGCTCTGTATGGATTTGCCATAGAAAATATCTGCAGTACCATTTTCTTTCTGTAGAAATGCATTTATTTCCTATAGGAATAATATGCAGTAAACACATTTTATTCCTCTGCCTCTGTCACATTGAAAAGACTGTGTTTGGTTCAGGCATTTCCCATTCTTCTGTGAAAATGCATGAACTTATTCAGGTTATGAAAACATTGAAGGATGTGCTTGGCTATTTGCTGCTAGACCACAACCCCATCCCAGCCTTCCTCCCCTCCTTCCTCACCCTCTCCATTACAAGGCTTCCCACACCTTCAGTGTTTATGCCAATGAAGTCAGTGGAGGAAGCCTTTCTACCAAATGAAGTCTTACTCATTAAGCAGCAATTTGTTGTTATATTTATCACAGGTTTCCCCACTAGGCAGACTCTACAATGTATCCCAGAAATTACCTTTGGTTTCTGTGGGAGCTTTGTGTGGGTTGCTTATGAAATTCTACCTGTTGTGCTTATTCTCCACTGAGGACCCAGCTGGAGCAGAGACGCTTCAGTGAAGCTTTTGACTCAGCTAGGTCTGAAATTATTCCAGCTCCGGCAAATAAATAGCAGCATGGTAAGCAGTCTGGGAAATCCAACACAGCTGACACTAGAAAACACCGAGGAAACTGCAATGGGAGCAGGAGTTAGGCACCACAGGGCACTGACTGGGCATGCTGGAAGAGACAGCATGCTATGGTCTGCACAGGACTGTAAGAGGCACTGATAATGTCCACTGGGCTAATCATTAGACTGTCCAGAAAAGTCTTTTCCTGGCCCAGTTGGGCTGGCATCTCATGAGAGTGTTTTGGCTTAAGAAAGAATGTGTGAACAGCATATGGTAGGGGCCAGAGGGCTGGGGTTAGAACAGACCAACAGTGTGTGAAGGAGAGAAAGAAGAGGCTGTGCTTGCACCTTGAAGTCATTCCTCATAGGAAATTACAGTTTTATAGTTATTTCACAGTCTTTAGAAATACATATTTACTCAGTAATAGCAAGAGTTTTAAAAAAATCCTATTAAAATAATAATGCCTGCATTAGTCCTTCTTCTGGGAAAATGAAAGATTGAATTTTTTTTTAGGCTAAATACATCATTCCCTGTTCTTATCAAATATGCAACATGTTTCCTACTCCTCATACCTTCTGCAGTGTCTTTTAGTTCCTTTTAAAATACTCCTCTAGCTAAGAGCAGAGAGATACATCTGCTAATTGTATCACAGTAACATTCCTCAATAGCTACACAAATAATTCCTTTTTCTTCTTCTCCATTACTTCCTCCTCCTCCTTCTCCTCCTCCTACTTTCCCAGCTTAAGTGACATCTACTTTAATGCATTGATGGATTTGAGACCCAAGTACTACTGAGGGTTCAGCTGAGACCTAATGCCACATTTGCCCTTTTCTGAGAAACTGGGAGTGAGAATTTAATGTTTCTCCTTTGTTCCACAGTGGACAGCACTAAATGGAGGGAAGCTGCCAGCTGTAAACTACTCCTTGCCTGCAATATGAGTCATGTTTCTAAGCAGACTTTTTTTCCTGCTAAAAAATAATAAAGCAAGTCTTCAATATCAGTAGAAAGTGCTGTGCATTTCCACTCTTCTTAACCAGAACAAGTATTTACCTTTTTCCTGCAGTGCAGCTTGGATCAAATATACTCACACTGCTGAGGGAAGACTCAGTTGGTGGAGCAATAGAAAGATCACAGCAGAAAACAGACAATTATCACAGCTTATTGGGAACCAGTCACTAAATCCTATTGTAAAAAAAAGGAACATATATGTACATCAGCACTGAACACAGAGCAATTTCTTTTTTCAGAAAGCTATCGCTGTATAAAAGCCCAGAATAAAAATTTTATTAATGCATTGCTTTTAATATAACAATTTTACAGCCTAATTGCATTCCAGAAGCAATTATCTCTTGTAATATGTGCTCTGGATGTAATGGGGATAGAAAAAATGTTTCTGTAATTAGTGACAACTAAAAATCTTCTGCATCAAAAGCCCTTTGCCTGCCAGATTTTCACACCCAGCTGTGTCTGCCAGGCTGGTTTGTGCATGGCTGCTGGCTTCCAGGGCTGAACTCCAGGACTGTAGGGGCAGTTGCTTGCTGCAGACCAGGTGCTTTGCAAATCTGAGCAATGTTACATGCACAAAGCCTTTGTCCCCAGAAATGCTCTTGACCAGGAAAGCTTTGGCTTCAAGCCCCACTTCCACCCTTCCAGGACAGGAGCCTTCAAATTTATGTTTTTGTTAGCATGACCTTGTTATCAAATCTTTGTCCAGTTGAGTTCTAAACCTGCCATATAATTGAATTTTGTATTTTAATCACCATGTAACCACATTCTTTAAGTACTTTCTTCCCCAGGGCAGAGGTGCTGGCTATGCTGTGGTAGAAAGCTGATGGGTGTAAGTTTCAGTTCTTTTCTAGACACTCCAATCTGTGCGTGGAGTCTGATTTACCATATACTTAGCTGGCCAAGGTAAAGGGTAAATTTCTCTGTGGACCACCAACAAAAGGCATGAATTTTTCCTTGGTGACATAGACAGGGTTCCTAACCTGCTGATCACCACTAACAGCTTGCTGTCTAACACATTTATACATCCTACTTTGAAAACACCATCCATGTCTACTGCCCAGCACAAATGTCCACCAGAGTTCAAAGCCAAATGCCTGCTTGAGCACCCTTCAGAACCTCTAGGTAATTCAGGTCAAGGAATTACACCCAGCCAACCTTGCACTTAATTCCTTAATTCACAATTTCTTGTTTGTGTAGAATATATCTAGTGTAGAACATATCTAGAGAATATCTAAATAAGCGTGCTAAATTTGGGGGCTGCACAGAGACTGTGTGTCCCAGACACTTTGCAGTTGGACAGCCACATGAACCTGCCACACAAGGTGAGCAAAGAGTCCTCAGCTGATTTTGGCAATTGTTACATAGGCATATAGAAACTTTCTTTTCAGAAGGAATTAAGAAGAGCTGATAATTTTTGTTGTGTTCCACTAAAGCTGTTAATTGGGAAGTTATTATACACAAAATTGAGCATCAAGCCACCTGCCTTTGCAAAAGCACAATGTTACTCTTCAGGCTATTTTACGTCAGAGCATATCTTGTTAACCAAAATAGCAGCTGCAGGCACAAGAGAGGAATGCAATGGGTTCTGATGTAGCAAAAACAGGCAGAACAACCTGCTTTGGTCTATAACACTCCTACAGGAATGCTGTAAAAGTTGCAAAGCTCTCAGAGCTACTTACTGAGGTAAATATTGGGTCACCATTTATTTAGCAATGATAACATAAAACCTCAGAAAAATACAGTGTATGAAAGAAAGTGCCTACAAGTAACTATAGAGGGGGAGACAGGAAAGGGTTTGCCTGAATGTATTCTCAGTTGCTTCTCTTTGTACAGATAAATAAGTGATTGTTCTGCTGTATTTTCTTCATTCTAGGAGGAAAAATGCTCAGAGAAGGTGTGTAATTATTCTACTCAGTCTTCCCCGTATGGAGGGAGCTGAGAATCAATCACAGCAGTCACATCTGAAAGCTGGACTTTGGAGTCAGACAAAAAAATTCTGTTTTCTTCTGTCTCACTCTCTTTCTGTGTTCTGCTAAGTTGGTGCAATAGTATTCTGCTGCTTACAGGCATCTGCAAGATAATAAGGTGTTACCCTAAAACTAGATCAATTGGGCATTGATGTGGTAGCTGTGGTTCATACTGTAATGATGAGGTTAAATCAGAACAGATGCCTCTTGAAAGTTTCCTGAGGGCTTACTTGATGATGGCACAGTCTCACTTCACAGGGAAGGAAGGTCCAGGCCAGGCACTTCCTGAAGGCAAACAAATGGTTCCCATGCAGGTGTGAACCCTAGTTACAGGCACAGATCAGTTCATGGCTGATGTCTCTGTAGATATTTTCTCATGGTAAACACGGCTCCAAGACCTTGGGTAGCCCAGGAGTTAAAAGCCTCAGGCACTTCAATTACATGATCACATAGCTGGGGGTGATTTCTAGTTTCTTGACAGCTTGCCTTCTGGGCGCTTTAGAAAGGTGTGGTGCTCTTTTCCTTTTTTTTCCCCCAAGAAATTGCCTGTGCCACACTGTGTTTAGGCTGTGAAATTTTCTAATGTGTTTGCCATACTGCAGCAGAGCTCATATGGCATGTGGGTTTTTATCAGTGAAGCCTTTTCCTGATGACATGCAGCACTTCATGAAACTCATCTGGTACTAGTACTGCAGCTAGTAATGGAAAGAACATCACAGGTAAACAGTAAATGAGCAGAAACCTCTGGTTTTACTGACCATCATGGTTTGATCAGTACACAAATCAGAGTTTGCCTGAAATCTTCATTCAGGAGGCAACTTGCCAAACCCAATGGACACCCATTGAGCTGACATGAATATGCAGATCTGGTACACCATGATGTACCTGTTGCCACACAAAGCACTGGAATATCCATGTCCTGAATGGGTCCCTGCTGAATGGAGAGGAGGAGCTCTAAACAGAGGTAGCTATTTCCATACTGTGCTGGATTTGCATGGGATGGAGTTAAATTTCTTCCCAGTAGGGCTGTGTTTTGGATTTTTTCTGAACGGTGTTGATAACACAGGGATGTTTTTGTTATTGCCAAGCAGGTCTCACACAGAGCCAAGGCTTTTTCTGCTTCTCAACCAACCACATCAGGAACCAGGCTGGGGGTGCACAAGGAGTTGGGAGAGCACACAGCTGGAACAGCTGAACCCAGCTGACCCAAGGGACATTTCAGACTGCCATGCTCAGTAGAGAAAGTGGGGTGAAGTAGGAGGAAGGGGGGGATGTTTGAAGCGATGGTGTTTGTCCTCCCAAGTCACCATTACACAAGATGTGGCCCTGCTCTCCTGGAGCTGGATGAACACCTGCTGCCATGGGAAGCAGGGAATTAATTCCTTGTTTTGCTTTGCTCTCATGGGCAACTTTTGCTTTTTCTAGTAACCTGTCTTTATCTCAATCCACAGGTTTTCTAGCTTTTTTAACTTTCCAGTTCTCTCCCCAGTCCCACTGGTGGGGAGTGAGCAAGCAGCTGTGTGGGGTTTACCTCTTGACAGGAGGCAAACCATAACACATACTCCTGGATAGTGTATTTCCACTTCTCTTTGAAATAGTTGGCCTTTCTTAACTGCATCACATGGTTAGAGGTGCAGTACTCATATTTTCTTTTTTTCTCTCAGCTATTACCATCTTCTGTGACCTGTACATTGTGAGGATTTATCTTTCTCTGGATCTATTAATTCCATCTGATTATTGGGGATTTGGGTTTGTTGTTTTGTTTGGGGGTTTTGTGTGTTGCAGGGGGAGGGTTTGCTTGTTTTTCTGTTGTCATGATGTGTAACTCCTCTTTGCCAAAGTCTTCCACACAGTATTCCTATGGGGTTTCTTCCCTCAGAAGCTCTACCACCTTTCATTGTTTTGGCACTTCAGCTCTATTCTTGTTCAATTTGTTTGTTTGTTTGTTTGTTAAAATTACCAAGGATGACATTGCAGCAATGAAAGCTCTTCCATCTCTCACATTCTACTCAGTTGGGACATTAGCTGTTTGAATTCTAGAGAGCGATTTCTTTATCCATTGCACTGTACTCAATAAATTGATCGTCTATCACTGGTGTGTCAAAACATGTCCTAAAGTTCACACAGTCAAAAATCTTTCCATTTTATTGTTTTGAAACAGTTCTTTCAATTTTTAAAATAAGTGAATCATTAGAATAGTAGTTCTGCTTCCTGTATCTATCATATCTTCAGCATTCTTCCCCTTTTTTCTGATCAGTAATTTCACTACTTTCTGCATCATTAAAGGCACACTCTGCAGGAAGATGCAGGTAATGCTTCCCATCCCTTCATCTACTCACATGCACAAAACTGCATCTGATGACTTTTCTGCTCTAACTTTCTGTGTAATTCCCCTAGTCTAGTTCTGTAATGAGGCTCCACTGAGTAATCATCTCCTGTAAATGGGCCTTTGTATCTTTGGTAAAATTATATATATATACACATATATAGATTGAATTCTGTATCTTGTCAGCATTGCACAGTTTGTGCCATTGCGCAGAATTTTATCCAAGCAGCACTAACAACCATTAAAATCTGGAAGCTGACAATTTCACAGATCATCTAAGCACAACAATGACTTCAAGAATTGGAATAAGGGTGAAGATTCCTTCAACTGGAAAGACTCGATCTCCAGCTGTCTAGTTCTGATTCAGCCTTGCTGTGACGCTCATGTTGGACACTCCTCAAGTGATTACCCAGTGAAGATGTTCTGTTTTGTGCAATTTAGTTTCATTTAGTCCAGTGATGGATTTCATGTGCAAGATAGACTGGTTTCTGGATGAACTGTAGACTAGAGAGCTGCTGAATTTAAACACTGATTTTTAGCTTTCCTACCACCTCCATTGATGCACCATTTCATTTGATTGATAGTGAGACTTGAAGAATTACTTTTGGTAAAAACAGATAACATTTCCTTACGCCAGTAATGCAGCAAACAACCTGAGTTGATCAGTTTCACTTGATTTGCTTTAATAGGAGTAAACCTCACTGCAGCCAGTTTGAGGGAAATTTGTCAGCTACTCTTTTTTTAAAATGTAGAAATTTATCCCCAAGAGGCTTGATGAGTTTGAGTTACTAGATGTATTTATTGAAGTTCACATTATTTCTTCTCATGTTATGGAAAATATAAGTGACAAGAATGTTACAACCAAATGCCTTGATCTAACTTGCTGTGGTTCAAACGAAAAGACATATTTAGTCTGTACCTAAGCTTAATCTATTTTATGTGGTGTAGAGGAAAGAGAGTAAATTGCAGGTGAGGTAAACATTTGAATAATTAAAGTAAAGCTCCAGAGACTATGTGGTACTTTAGTGCTGTGATGTTTCTACTCCGAGAATATGGGTGTGAATGATAACTACAGTTTTAGCTCTGACTCCAAAAATTCTTATTAGTAGTGCAAGTGGCTGCAAAAATTTCTAGCATGTGACAGTAGAGTAAGTTACTAATGCTTTGTGAATAAGTGTGATCAGTCTATCAGCTTTATTAAATTGAACTTGTCTTAACTGCTTTTTGACCATTCTTTCTTCCAAATGCCAATATTTGTGCATCAGAGGAAGTATGGAAACTGTGCAGTTGTGCATTTGCAACATGATGATCAACAGTGCTGTTGGCTTGCTGCCATTCCTTCCTTCCCTTCTGTGTGGGTGTCAAGCTGGCAATCCCTGAGCACAAGTCATAGAGGGCCTTGGGAAGCAGTGCCATGGGAAAAGGGATAGCCAAAGGGATATCCAAAGACACTGCTCAAGAGCAACACACAGGATAAATCAGCTTTAGTGAATGCACCAAGAGAGGAGTAGAACTAATTCCTACATCTTGAATCTGAATAACATGTCAATTCATTACACAGGATGTGAACAAATAAGTAATTCAAATAGGAGCTGTCTATTAGTGGGGAAGAAATTCCAGTATTGTTTCTGTGTAAATAGTCCAGTACAGACAGGATTGGTCAAATCCATTATACAGCTCTCCTGAACTGCTCTGATACTTGTAATTTTTATATTTGTTAATATTTTGGCAACTTCCTGCACACATGGTTAACCGTAACATTGTTTGTCATCTGAACTCTTTATAGTATTGTACCATTGTTGCATCAACTGCTTAAAATAAGAATGAGCTATTATTTTTAAGTAAATGTCTTAGAACTTGTCACTGCTTTGAAATGTTTTTAATCTTTTAATCTTTTTAATCTAGATCAAAGATTTATGGCTGGATCTGACTTTCATTGCGTCTTTCTTATGGCAAATCTTAAACTGACATCACACATTGTCCCTCTCAATTCCTTATACACACAGTGAACACATAAATCTCAAAGTTGTAGAATCACTGCTTTTTACGTTACAGCAAACTAAAAGTTGTCTCCTTTTCCTCCAGATGCGCAGCTATGCCACAGAGGTCCACACGGAGTGTCCCACAGGTTTGCAATGCCTTGCACCTGGAAATGAGCCTGCCGGATGGTGTGCTGGGCAGCACACTTTGATTTCAGCCCCTGGGAGCAACATGGGAATGTCAGCCAGGTGCTCAGATTTCTCAGGCTGTTTAAAACTAAAGCCCAAATGTAGATTCCCAAGGCCTGTGAGGTTTGTCTTGAGATGTTGAGGGGGCTGATACTGACAATGGCAAATAACCAGTCTCCCGGGTTTGGATAACAACTTTCCTATAGCTCTTGGCCAGCAGGCACACCTTATTCTTTTATGAAAGAATATTCCCATAAAACAGTTTCTGATTCCTGCTTGCTTAGGAGGGCCAAACTAACTCAGCACTCTGATGAATGGTTGTGAGACAGCATTGGTATCACGGGGTTTGCCCCATGATACAGCCTGGCTGTGGCTGCAGGTTCCCTCATGCTGGGACAAACTGAAAAGCAAGAGGATCCAAATCTCTCAAAGCACTGATTCCCCCACAGATACTGCAAAATGCATTTCTCCTACTAGACCTCTCTGCTGCATGTTTAGCAGAGTGAGACTTTTTTTTTTGCTACCTACCTATGCAATGAATTTCAGAAAAAACTGATAGTCTAGAAGCACAGTATATCAATCAATCAATCAATCAATCAATCATAATGAAATAAATAAATATGCACGCATGTCTTTGTTACTACTTTAGAAGAGCTCTGGGACCACATTAACCTGGGTGAAGTAGGAAGGAATTAACAATAAAGGTGAAAAGCAAGGTGATGTATGTAGGTGGCTAAATGGAATTAAATGTGTAATTATGTGACAGGATTCATACTCCTATGAATCACAAGTAGTGCTACCATTTTTAAAATGAGTGCTGTGGTGAAATAGACCACACTATTTTAAATTATGTAAGTAGGACTGAACCTTATTTGTTTCTATCAATCTTGGTTGACTATAACTTTTTTTTAAGAGTATGTAACTGTTAGGAATGCATTATGCTCTGTTTTTCAGAGGACTCTACTGCTGAAGTTTATGATGAGTCACCTAATGGAACAGAGACGTGTGTCATTACATAAGCAGAAAAATAGATTAAAAGTACCACCCAAATGCCAATGTGTACTCTGATTTTGATTAAACAGACCTGTAAATAGTTTATTTATTTATTTTAAAAAATTTAGGGGATATTAGCTTAAAAATAAAAAAACCCAGAAACAATATTCTTGCATCTACTGATCAACTGAAAATTTCAACAGAAAGAAAATTCTATTTCTCAACCACGAAAGAATCTGATATTTTCATAACCCCCATTAGGAAGGTGCCTAGAGAGCAGGTGATGTTTCCAGTACAAGTTAGAGACACAAGAGCTGAGGATGATTTAAAAAGTGTGGAGTGTAGCCCTAAGGTGAAGACGGAGGCTGTGTAATTGCTTACATTATATGACTGGGCGTGCCCATTAACACCACGGGGTTAATGCTAGAGGCAGGGACAAACAACAGCCCATTATCCTTTTGGAAAATCCATGACTGGTAATGATGTCAGAGCTATTAAAAATAATGAGCTGCTCGTATCTCACAAAGAACTTTGCGTAGAGGTAAATCCCTTACGCAACATTACCTGGGGAGATGGGAGGGGCAAGAAAACCTTTCTCCATGTGGGAATGGCTGGCACAGGGACTCAGCCCTGCCTGCCCCCACTTCTCCAAGCATGGCCTTACAGCTTCACCACGGGCTGTTAGGAAGGCCACCACCATGGTTAACAATTTCCTCCAATGAAGCTGTCCCAGCAGAAAGCTCAGCCTGACATTACTTAAAGCCTGAATTTTCCATACTGGACGACAGTGCTGTGGCATTGCCCAGATGCTGCATGCCTGATGCAGATGGAAAGCATCCAGAGGTTTGGGACAGGCAGTGTATGTATAGCTCAGCTGGGAGCTATGGTGGGCTCAAACCACTGCTCATGGTCACCTTCCTAGCCAGTCCTTGCTTGGGATAGGTCTCAGGATAAAAAACTTTGTAAACCCCACAGTTTTTACTCTAAAATTGATTGTCCCTGCTTCCCACTCCTCAAACCAGTATTAGTGGCATTTGTAGGCTTATAAGGATGTGTTGTGGTGTGTTCTTTTAATGTTCCCAAATATTGGCTGTACGAGTTTAAGTTTAATGTAATTCCAGTTGGATTGTTCCACTTTTCCTCCCCCCAGTTCTAAGTATGAATGGTTCTGCCCAGAGCTCCTTTCCCGCCCGCAATGTATCCCTTTTTAATGTCAATCCTTAATCCCCGCCTTGGTTTCTATAGCAACTACCAAACCCCTCCCCAGTTACTATGGCCACCATTCTGCCTGTCCTATCCCTTTCCCCAGAAACTTCTACCGGGGACAGAGAGTGATAGGGCCAGGAGCTGAGATCCCTCCCCACTTGTGTTCCCACTGGTTCTTATGTTATGTCAGTTATCTCACCCTGTAGTCTGATTTGCCCTCCTTAACCCATCCCTCTCCCTTTATAATTCCCCTGCCCTAAGTCCGGAGCGTAGTGCCTGGAGGTGGTGTGTGGCTTTGAGTCAGGTTGCTGTCTGCCTCTTGTGATTCCTGGTGGCCTCGCTGGGGTTTCCAAAGCCTCGTCCAGGAGTGAAGCCTCTTCACCCTCTGCCGTGAGAGGTCACTCCAGGCGGCACCTTTGACGGAGTCGCCTCCACTCTGGAGCAGAAGTCCTTGTCTGTGAGCTGCCTCCCCACCTGGCTGCTAGGCTGTGCTGCGTCTAGCCAGGGCTTTCGGAAAGCACACCGGCAAGGGTGCTTTACACCCTGGTGGCACTGGAAACCCCAAAGCCATTTCAGGACCCAGCTGGAACACAGCTGAGTAAGCGGTGGCACAGCGCCCTGACAGCAGAGTGGAGTCTGCGTGTCAGATGGGGTGAGCAGGCCGGGCACACATGAGGGTAGGCAGGCAAGAAGAGGTTATTGGGAAAGGAGATGACTATTTTTCAGCTGCCATTCCTCTTCTTTGGCTGATCTTTGGGCTCTGGAGGAGAGCCTGCCCCAGCCTTGCAGCACCGCTGAGCACTTTGTGGGTGACAGGTGCCTCCCTCCCATGGTGACATGGACCCATTTCCCTCAGCCTCTGAAGACATCTACACTGCAAAAGGCTGGAGAAAGCAAAAACAAATGGTAGACAGGGCTGGTGTGTGACTCTGGTTTTTGCTTCTTATTCTTGTTTCTCTAGAATTCATTTTCCTTCCAGTGAAAGAACCAGTGCTGCTTCTCTAACTGCTCTTCCCTGCACAGGAATAAATCCCCCAGAACATTTCCACTTGCTAGGTTTCAGGTGGACACTTGATCTTGTCTAATAGAGCTTGGCTGCTGTAGACCACTCCACTATTAATAACTCTTCAGTTGCTCGAGGACTTAAGGTTTCTCATACTTCTCAGTAAGTTATATTTATATGGTACTTACGTGACGCAGCAAGTTTGTAAAAGCAGCACAACTGCAAAAACAGTGTTGGGATCAACAGATTGAATTCAGTCAAGATCCTCACTCTGCTTTCAACTCAGACTGCACCTGTTGACACAGATTACTGCTCATGTGCCATAAAGCAAACCTTACTTTAGAGAGTTTCACATTTAATAAACATGAAGGAGAACATATGGACATTCCTGGGCATAACTATAGACATTAGACTGATTTTTAGCTACATAGGTACTGAACCACATGAAGGAAACATTCGGAATATACATGAGCTGAAAACCACACTGAAAAATGCACATATGAGCGTGTGTGTGTGTTGTGTGCAGATCAGCATGTGTCAGTGTGAGGGCATTTGCACGCAAACACGGATGGTCTGTGGTGCACAGGCCTCATAGAGCTCTGGAGGGCTTGCCTTCTATGTTATCCAGGCTAACATAAATGTCAGGATCTAACTTTTGTATTAATGACAAAGAGTTGCTCGTTTCACAATGAGCTTTGGTGGATGATTTAATTAAAAATAATAATAGTTTGCCAGCTGATAATTAGGAAATTAATTAGTCATACAGTAGAGTGTTACTTCGCATGTGAACGAGCTGACTTCAAGTTGTCTCAGAGGAGACTGGCTTTCAACCAGCATCATCAAGTATATTCACAGAAAAAAACAAAAGCTTATTATTGATGAGTATTTTCCTTTGAGTAAGAGGAGATCCGTTCCCACAACAAAATAAAACCCTCTTCATAGAAGAGATGTATGTTATCTCTTTTGGCAGAAAAAAGCTTCTGCAAGCTTCCAATGATTAAAATGGGAAAGGAAATGCATTTATGTAAGGTTAGTTTTATCTGCATGGTCATGTGGCGTAAAAAGCAGTTTCATTAAACCACTGCTCTTTGAATGGTAAATGAAACATTAAAATTGGAGATTCTATCAGTAACTTCTCGCCTTTAGCAGCACAACAGCAAGCTGCATTTAAGGTCAACATCCTTAGAGCCTCCTCCTTGAAGGAGGAGGAAGGAACCTCTAAGGATGTTCTCTCAGTCAACCATGGTACTCACAGTGTAAGGAAAGCGGACACTGTGCTTGTGGGTTACAAATTCTGTCTGGAGATGGAATAATTGGGAAGAGACGACCTCAATAACAGTTTCATTCCAGACAGTTCCAATTGAATTTCCTACCTAAGAGCCAACACAATCTCATAAAATACCATGCTACCATGAAAATAGCAATTCACAGCTGTGAGGTGCAAGATACAAAGTGCAGCCTGTGTGTGAGGATAGGTGTGTTAATTATAATACCAAGAACAAAAATAAAAAGACCAGCATGTTGAAGGCCCAGGGAAACAAGTGTCCCATGTACGAAGAGCTGAAATTATTTTAGATTTATGAGATCTGATGCCAGTGCACCTGGATGGGCAGCAAGCATACCTGCATTGTGCAGGGGAATACCTCAGAGGAGCTGCTGTGCTGCTGTGCCTGACACACTGCCCGTGGCTTCCTCTGATTTTTGTGGGGAAATGCTGCAACTCTGTTCCTGTGCACAGTGGACCCAGCTTAACTACTGGGACAGGAGAAGGAATATTGTATCTAACTAGAACTGTGGAGGCCAGGATTTGGGCAGGATGTAGTCCTTCAGTCCAGGATTACAGATAACAATGACAGTTCATCCTCCATCTTCATGGAGAGTCCCAAGGGACAGGGATGTGGCCAGCATCTCCATACCAGCTCTCAGGGGGAAGCTCGTGCTACTACAGGGTGATGTGGTGGGTGCAGAGCTGGGACTGTCTGGGAGGGGAAATACAGAGTTTGCTGCAGCTCCAGACTGTTCTTGAAGCACATGTGCTTAAAGCAAACAGTCCTGGCTTTAGACAGCATATTCTGAGTGAGACTATCAATCCATGCAGGCATCAAAGCAGGTCTCTCCTTGACAACAAAAGTGTTTAAAAGTCATGTTTAACAAATATGAAGAGCCTACACTTACCACAGTGATTATTATTAGAATAATGTTGCTTTTAAAATCAAATTTAAGAACATAAACTGTGACCAAGTTTCAAGTAACCATCCTACTGGATATTTCAAATCCTACTGATGGTGCAGGGACTCCAAGTCTTTGGCCATCAGGGAACAAAATGTTTATCTTATCAGCATTTTGATACCTGGCATTGGTGTATTCCTGACTTCTGAAGATGCAGATGTGTACTGTGAAAGCACTAGCCAATTCCACTTGCCTTTCTCCTCTACTCCTGGCATACCCACTTGAGCAGTGGCAGGGGATTTTCCAAGTATTTTAGTCACTAGGATGATAACAAAAAATGTTACATAATGACATTTCAATTGGAGGCGGTAAAAAGGATGTATCCTCTAATTTTAATGTAAGAAGAGAGATAGTGTCAAACAAAATAAAATTAAACACTCAAGAAATTCTGTTTCATGTAATATCTTCTGTAAGGTAATCTTTGTGGACAAAACCATATCCACATATGTTATTGCAGCTGAAAGGAAATACTTAATTTCCAAGGTCTTATCCAATGCTGGCACTAGGTCATTAGGAGATAGGGTGATTTCTTGCCCTTAATATTTGAGTTGTCCTACCTTTTATGCTCTAGTAAAAGAGGAAGAGAACCTGTATTAAAAATAAAAGGAGATCAGATTTCCAGCTACCACAAGCCAGAAACAACAGTAGTGGATTGGTGAAGAGTCACAGAGACTTTGCCATGACAGGTGTGGATTTGCACTAGCCTGGCACATTGCTGCTGTACAAGGCTCCCCCCTCCTTGCAGTGGCAGGCAGAGAGCGGCTTCTGGTTACTTAATAAATTTCTTTCAATAAGTGGCTATTTTAGGACAAGCAGTTTTCTGTCCTTGGACTGATAAACATTCAGATCATCATACTTGTCAGTGGGATGGCAGCA
Source organism: Camarhynchus parvulus (assembly GCF_901933205.1). Classification (NCBI taxonomy): domain Eukaryota; kingdom Metazoa; phylum Chordata; class Aves; order Passeriformes; family Thraupidae; genus Camarhynchus; species Camarhynchus parvulus. The sequence continues at coordinate 17,843,483 of NC_044601.1, read as the reverse complement.
GTTGTTTGTTTGCACCCATCAAGCAAAATGGCAAAGTTATATATCAGAGTCCCTGGGTAGAAATTGAACCTTTTGTGACAGCTTTGCCAAGCAGACACTGCATGAACTGCTCACGGTAACAAGAGAAAGCATGCCTGAAAATTGGTGATGGAAGATGGAAATGAGGAAACACAATGTAATAGCAGTCTCAAAGGTGAGAGGGTTATGAGATTAAGTTTTGGAATTTGTAATTTTTTCATTCTCTGTTGTGACTGAGTCCTGGGAGGCCATAGAACAGAGCTCGGAGAAGTTTCTTCCATGAACAGGCCTCATCTTCCTTATGGACAGCATGGTGTCTTCATGAGTATATCTGCTTTGGAGGGTATACTAATTTTGGATGGACAAAAGTGATGCTGAAGATCTTCCAATATTCTTGCCAAAGCAGAGAGAAAAGTTGTGCTTGCCTCATTAATACTGTCAGGCTTACTTGGCAGTTTATGTGGCTAAATGCGGTTGCGCATGGAAGAAGCCTGGCAGCTCCCACAGCAGAGCGAGAGAAAAAGGTGCGCAGCCGGCAGCCTGTTGGGCCGGCTGATATGACCGCTGCCAAGTGCAGGGCGACCAGCCGGCTTCCTGGGTCCTCCCTGCGTCTAGGCAAGGGAATGGGACCCAGCGAGGCAACTTGACCCACGGCAGCAGCGTAGACAGGCAGAGAAAAGAAGAGGCGCGAAGCAGGCAGTCTTCCGCAGCGGGGGTGGGTTTATTGGAGGTGAGGGAGGGAACGAACAGGCGAGGGTGTGCAGAAAACTGCCCAATCCCCCGCCCCTCGGTTGGGGCAGTTATAGAAACCCCGAGGGGAGGGGAAAATAATATACAACCAATGACAATACACAATACAATGAAAGACAAGACCGGCTAGCAAATCATAACATAACAGAGGAGTGGCTTCCCACCCTGATTCAATCACCCTCTGTCCCTGGAAGAAGCTGCTAGGAATGGGGAGTGGGCAGAGGGTGACGGACAGGGAGGTTGCCAGGGGAACCAGGGAGGAGAAAGACAAGATTATGACATGATTGGGGAGGGGTTACCTAGACAGACATCAAAATTGAAACAAAAAGGCGGGAGTTGCCATGGTAGCACATGATCGACAGCTAACTGTCTGGGGAAGAAGGGGAGGGAGCCCTGAAAACTGTACCTGAAAACGCCATCTTAGGTGTTAATAAAACAACCAACTTACATGCAGAAACTGAATAAAGTTCACATAAACAAAACTCGCGCACGCACCACAACAGATAAAGTCTTGAAATATTTCTTTTCTAGTCCATCCTCATAGGTAAAGCTTCACCTGACCAATCTCGACTCTGCAGCATTTTACACCCCTGTGAGCTCTCTGCCCTGACCCAAGAAGGAAAGGAAGGGCCTGTGCACTCTGCAGTGGAGCCTTGGGAGTGGGCTATGGAGAGCACAGTGTCTTTCTGTTGATAGATTTTGTGATCCCTTTGGGGTTACAGTATCTTAGCAAATATTCCTTTAACCCTGTACCTCTTCAGTTCTGTCCCCAAAACAAGGGAGCCCCAACTGAGACTGCTGCTCAAAGGTGTAGAACAAGAAAGACATCCCAAGGCAGACTTGTGTGTCAGTACTGAGACTCCAGGGAAATTAGTGTCAGTGCTGAGACTCCAGGGAAATTAGCAGTGCTATTTTCAGCTGAAACATGGTTTCAACAGCTTTGAGTGGTGTGCTGACTTTTTGTTTTCCCTGTATGCAAATAAATTTTCCCTAAAATCACATGCTAGCTAGACAAAGACAGCTTTATTCTAATGTGCTTCCAGTGCCTTTTGTGCAGGTTCTTAGGAGATTATGCTGAATAAGTGATTTCTGCTTATGCAAAATCTCTTACCATGCAGGAACCCAAGGTAATTTCCTCGTCATTCCCTTTGTAACAAAGAAATAGTGACAGAAGACAAGAACATCTCCCACATATTAGAAACAAAAAAAAAAAAAAAAAAAAAAAAAGAAAGGAAAAAGAAAAAATTAAAGAAAATTAATATGTAGTGGAACTAAGAAAGACAGACAGGATCTTCTCAGACATGCGACAGCTTCAAGAACCCCAAGCCCCAGCTGCAATGCAGGTGCAGGCAGGGTCTGTTCCCAGTGGAACAGCAAGAGCAGCCTCTGGAAAAAGTAAGGGATGAAAGCTGATGACTTCTGCTCTATCCAAATGTCTGTAACTATGCCATAAGTTCATAAAATCATAAACTGTAGTGCGACAGAGTGATATGGGCTGAGAAGGGACCTTGAAGACTCTCTAGTTCAACCTCCCTTGCCATGGGCAGGGACACCTTCCACTAGATCAGGTTTTTCTGAGCCCTATCCAACCTGAACCTTCAACAATTCCAGGGATGGGGTATCCGCAGGTTCTCTGAGTAATGTGGTCACTGCCCTCAAGGCTGAGGAAACGGGCCGTGCTTTCAGGTGAGGTTTGGGCCAGCTGACCCTGACCTCCATGAGCCACCACAGGGCAGCAGGGGCAGCAGCAGGTGACTCCCTGCACCAGGGGACAGTGGCACCCCTGCCAGCCTGACCTGGGGCTGCAGAAGTTCACAGCGCGCTGGAGACCTGGATCTGGGTGTTGTGGGGACTGCCAGAGCTTGCCTGAGCCCCTGGCTACTACTCCATGATGTTCTTAAATGTAGACACCAATGACAGTGCTGGGAAAGCTGGAGAGCATCCAAAGGGACTACAGAGCTCTGGGGCAGTGGCAGTTTGTGACCCAGGTGATGTTCTAATTCCAGGGAGCTGAAAGTGTAAGAAGGGGGTAGGCAACTGGCAGGTTGACTGCCTGTCAACAAATGTTTGAGCAGCAGAGTGTAGTTTTGGATCATGGGACCCTGTTTGAAGGTCATTACCTGTTTGGGAAAGATACAATCCAGCCCTAAATGGATTACTTGTAAATGGAGCAAATACATCTTTACAAGGAGTATGGTTGCCGTAGTAAGGAGAATATATATATGCATACAGATGCATATATAAAAATGCAATTTAAATCTTTGTTGAAAGGCATAAATATCTATTTAAACTCACACACATTATTTCAGAAAGAGAGATATTTTTTGCAGTACAGAGGGTTGAATGCTAAACTAAACACCAAGAAAAACAAAGTCCACTGTTACTAAATCTGTCTCCCCAGACACACCAGAGTACATATTCCATGGTGTGACATCGGAGGACTGATTTGATCTTGAGGGCTGGGGTCTGTGTGCATGCAGCTCCTGGTTCCCCCTTGACCAGTGCCTGGGACAGTGCCCATCTCTCCAGGTACAAGACATCTCACTGCCTGACTGGTCTGTGCCAAAACAGGTCTGTCTTTGTGTCTTTCTCCATTGCACTTGTCCTGCAACTGGGGCTTTCAGCTTGCCAAAAAAAAAAACCAGTAGCAGGCCAGCCAAGGAGTCTCCAGCATCTCTGTCCTGTCCATCACACTGCAGCAGCATGAGCAGCCAGTGCACCCGAGGGGCCAGGCACTTCAGCTGGAGCCCTCCTCCCAGTGTGACAGGATTCCAGCCCAACAGCACCACCCTCTCCAGCTGAACTTGCTGAGTCCTTAATAAAGAAGGCAACAGTTGGTGCAAGCACTTCTATTATTCTTCAGGGGTCAGCACCACACAATTGTACTTCCAAATTTGCATCTTTGAGAAAGCACCAGCTCCTGTGCTCAGTGCTCTACAGCGAGTGTGGGGTTCTCACCTGGCATCTCAATTCCTGACAGAATTTCTGCTCCTTCCTGCTCCTCTAGCATGAGTAAACTTGCACCTTCACATATGAGAGGTAAAATTAGGGGGGAAAAATTTACATGACAAATTATTGTTTGATGAAATTTTGATCGAGTGATAAAAAAATAAAAAAGATGATGACACAACCGATATCTTATATTTTGCATAGTATTAATAACTTAGCATAACCCAAGTAGTTCTATTATTACTCCCAAGTGTGACTAATTAGATGCTTAAAAATAGCTTTTCTCATCTCTAGAATATATTTGTCTTTCTAAAATACCCATTTTCTTTAAGATTTTTGAGTGCCAAACATGTAAGGCAGAGTTTGACAGCTTAGAGGACTGCTTGTCAGTGAAAACTAGATAATTTTTGCAGAGTGGTGGGTATGACAGAGAAGGTAATTTTGCAACTAGAGTCCCAGTCCATGTTTGTGCAATGCCTAGGGTGTTGAAGCCTCCTGGCTTAAGGTTTGCTAGTGCTGCCAAAATGCAAGTACAAAGTCTTTAATTCTCATGAGCCCCTCAGGAGCAACAGCCTCAGGGCCCCATGCACAAGCAGGCAGTGACACCAAAAGCAATGGGCTTGAGGGTTAATCTTTACCAGTGGGAGCTCTCTCTTGTTGTGCCTCTGTTTGCAGGGTCTCCCAGAGCAAACCCAAAAATCCCTGCCTGATTTCACTTACTGTGGGAGGTATGAAACGAGAGGGAGATTTCTAGAGAAGAAAAAGTCTCAGAACTGAAACAAGTCCAGTGGTTTAAACAGAGTTGTGCCAGTTTGTACCAGCAGACCATCCCATCCAATTTAGCCCTGTCGGGCTGATGTTGCTAGCAGTGTTGTTGAAATATCTGATAACAGACAGAAAAAAGTGCATGTTTTAAAATATATGCATATATTGCTATAAAGTGACGGGGGGGGGGGGGGTGTAGAAAAGAAAGAAGACCTAACAAAAACTCTCAGGCTTCAAAAATTCCTTTGCCTTTTTTTGCTCACTTCTATTGACAATGATTTTCTGATGCCTTTTTTTTCAAGTGGCACTGAATTTATTACGGCTGCCACCACAACAGGTACTTGGCGTGCTTGTGTGCTCTGAGGGAAGTGGTGGCTGACAAAACTTCACTACTGTGGCTAACTGTGGACTGGAGCAGAGCACACTGCTGAAGAGATGCAGTGGGTCTGAAAACACCCTGCCTTCTCCCTCTCCTACAGTCTTCTCCTAGTCCTCGTGTTATTTTGGGGGTGATTCAGAATTTCCCAAACCCCTCACCAAAGCTCTGTCTAAAAAGCCACTTTCACATCATATTCTTCACAGCATAAAAATGAAAACTCTCCTAAACCATGTGATAATAGGGGCAATTATTTCCTTGGGGCATAATAGTAATTATTAATGGTTAAACCCTCTCAGCTTTGGACAAGCTGAGCACTGGTATCAATTTCTGTTCCTTTCCCACTGCATCTACTAGTTTTGTTCGGGGGAGCTATAACATGCTGTGGCAGAGTGAAAAATCAACAGGGGCTTTTTTTTACCCCTTCCTTCCTGTTTTTCAATATGGTTAAAGTTATCTTCCCCAAACACACAACATAGTACTATTGGCTGACTCAGCCATAACTGACTGCAGAAAGCTGTTAGAAAACTTTTAATCCTTTAGATTTCAAAGTTCTGTCAAAAGCATTCAGTGTAATTAAAGTTGCTGCATTTTTGTGTAACAACTAGGAGCCTGTTTTGTGTATTTCATGAACATGCAATATTGCCTCTCATCTTCCTCTCCTTTTAGTGTACAAATACTGTTTTATTGACTGAGAGGTAGCAAAATATTATCTAAACTTTAACTTCTGTCCGCCAGTGTCTTCCTGTACAAGGGTAAAGTTTATTCTGAAGTCATGCTGACTTCAATAATGTTTATTTGCCTGGGCAAAAAGCACCCAGGTCAGTAAGGGTGATCAGGACTATGTCCTTGGGTTGCAGCCTCTTTACATCTTCTGGAATGATATACTGCAGGATCAGGAGTAGACATTTAACTATTTACCTTTTTTTAATTTTTTCCACAGTCCTGGCAAAGTAATAGGACTTGTTTTCCTTTGGCATATTGGAAAAAGTTAAGGTCCACCCATAATTTGCCAGTGCTGACTTTTCCACATCTGCTGCACTAAAAGAAAGGATTTTGGCTTTATGTAGTGCTTTTCTTCTGCTCTCTTCACAAAATGTTAACAAATAAATTAAGTACAGTGGCTCTCAAGGTGAAGAGGAAGACACTGTGTACTTAACATTGTTTACACTCATTAGGATGTTGCAGGCTCTTTCATTTAACAGGGGAGATTTGGATGACAAGCACCACCCTCTTGTAACAAAATCAGTAATTATTGGCCTTCATGTTGCTTCCCGCTGTGGGCTTCTTTGTCTAGTGCCACAGAGATCACATACTCAGGAGTGTTGTGTGCCTAAGTGAGACACCCAGCCTCACTCTCCTTTCACATGGGCAACCTAAATCCAGAGGAAAAGAGAAAGTGAAGCCTTTTCTGTTTCTTACCCTAAATAATGCTATAATGAATGAGCTGCACTACCTTCTTTACTGCCCTTAAGCCAGGCTGGACTCCTCCCTGGGCTTGGAACTGGACCTGGAGATGAGGACAGCACATCTCCACCCCACAGAGGATCTCTGGCATCAGCTCCAGGTCTCTCTGGCATCCCTCTGAATCTCTGCCCTGTTCCACGGGCTGCCAGTGGGCCAGGCCAGAGCTGCTGAGCTGGAATGCCTGCCTGGGACACAACAGGCATGGGGGAGCAACAGCTTGTTATTTTTCTTTCTATCACACTAACAAGCATCCCTTTCCTGCCTTCATGCAGGATGATCCTCAGCAGTGCCAAGAGCTTCCCATTCTATAAATACTCTGTTGTCAAAGCTGCCTGAACAAGTCTAAATTGTCAGCTGAAAAGAGCCATTCCTGCATCCACGATGCCACATATTAGCACAGATTTGGAAGCCTCTCTTGCTTAGAATGCTTTCATCAGCACCAAACTCTGCATCTGTGTTAAGGCCCCATCCTGTGACACTTCTCATCACAGCCACCACTGCTCTAAAACTTTCAGCATAAGTTGTTGTCAAGCAGGAAGAGAACACATACATTTCTCTTTGGCCCACAGACTTCTTTGTCAGATTCAGTAATGCCAGCTTACAATGCCAGCAGTGTCAGTAAAACCTGCATTTCTTTCCCTGGACCACCACAATACATTGCATCAGTGCCCCCTCCAATGCTCATTCTGCAGTGGAGTGTCCCCAGTAAATATTACAGAGTGATTCAAAAGCCTAAAAAATGTCCTTTAGGACTTCCCTATACATATAATTCCTGGCATGCTTTTTATGTCTCAGTATGGTCCCCAAACTAAAGGACAGATGACATCATGGAGTGGAATATGTGGTAGCTTTATATTTGGTGATCTTAATCACAACCACTTTAAATATCTTGAGCAGCATATAAGGACGATGTTTATAAGGGAGGTGCAGTCCTCTAACTCTGAGAGCACATTTACCTCACTACACATCCTATTTGGATGTCCTGTAATGGCAGTGAAGCCCTGGTGGAAAAGGTCAGCAAATAACTGCACAGCTCAAAAAATTCACACATTATAATCCAGCGCTTCAACTTCCCTCTTCCTCATGCTGTGCATTATTCATTGCCAGACAGGAGCATTTTCAGCTCTCTGCCTCCTGTTCTCAAATCAAGAAAAACAGACTCCCTTTTAATTAATTAAACTTGGTTCCTGTGATGCTGAACATTTCACATTTTATCAGAGAGTTTATATTTATAGACATTAATTTTCTTAGGAAGAAACCTTTAAACTAAAATCAATGCATTGCTCATGCAAGAAACACAGTAAAGTCTATTTGGACAGCGGGGTGTTTTTGTCTGCAGCCCACACATCTTTCCAGCTGGGAAACATCATTTGGATGCTGAAGAATCTAGAAGGTTTGGTTAGTTAGGAGTGGGGAGAGAGAGGAAGGGAAAGCCTCTGCAGAAAGAGGCTGGGGATCCTGGTCAATGCCAAGTTGAACATGAGCCTGCAGTGCCCTGGCAGCCAGGAAGGCCAACCCTGTCCTGGGGTGCATCAGGCACAGCATCACAGCCGGGCAAGGGAGGGGATTGTCCTGCTCTGCTCTGCTCTGGGGCAGCCTCCCCTCAAGTGCTGGGGGCAGTTTCTGGGTGCCACAACATAAAAAACACATTGAGCTGCTAGAGAGTGTCCAAAGGAGGGTAACAAGTATGGTGAAGGGCCTTGGGGTGAAGCCGTGTGAGGAGTGGCTGAGGTGATTTGGTCTGTTCAGCCTGGAGAAGGGGACACTGAGGGGAGACCTCACTGCAGTTACAGTTTCCTTGGGAGGGGAAGAGGAGGGGCAGGCGCTGATCTCTTCTCTGTGGTGACAGTGACAGGACCCAAGAGAATGGCCTTGGTACTTGGTGACTGGGCAATGGAACAGGCTCCCTAGGAAAGCTGTCACAGCACCAGCCTGAGACAGTTCAAAAAATGTTTGGAAAAGACTCTCAGGTACATTGTGTGACTCTTCATATGTCCTGTGTAGGGTAAGGAGTTGGTCTCTGATGATCCTTCTGGATTCCTTCCCGCCCAGAATATTCTATGATTCTATGATCTACAGCCTGACCTGCCAGCCTGCCCTCAGGGCCTGGCATGGTTATGGAGCAGATCATCTTGAGTGTGATCAAACGGCACCTACAGGACGGCCGGGAGATCAGACCCAGCCAGCATGGGTTTGGGAAGGGCAGGTCCTGCCTGGCCAACCTGTCTCCTTTTATGACCAGGTGACCCACCTGCTGGATGCAGGAAAGGCTGTGGATGTGTCTGCCTGGACTTCAGCAAGGCCTTTGACATCGTCTCCCACAGCACGCTCCTGGAAAAGCTGGCAGCCCATGGCTTGGACAAGAGCACTCTGTGCTGGGTTAGGAACTGGCTGGATGGCCGGGCCCAGAGGGTGATGGTGAACGGTGCTGCATCCAGCTGGTGGCTGCTCACCAGGGATGTCCCTCAGGGGTCTGTGCTGGGGCTGGTCCTGTTTAACATCTTCATTGGTGCTCTGGATGAGGGGATGGAGTCTGCCAGCAGCAAATTTGCAGATGCCATCGAGCTGGACAGGAATGTTATCTGCTGGAGAGTAGGAGGGCTCAGCAGAGGGACCTGGGTAGATGGCCTGAGTCCCGCAATATGAAATTTAACAAGACCAAGTGCCAGGTCCCACACTTTGGCCACGATAACCCCCTGCAGCACTATGGGCTGGGACAGAGTAGCTGGACAGTGCCCAGGCAGAAAAGGACCTGGGGATACTGTTTGACAGCAGATTGAAGAGCCAGCAGTGAGCTCACGTGGCCAAGAAGGCCAAGGGCATCCAGGCCTGTATCAGGAATAGAGTGCCCAGCAGGAACAGGGAGGTCATTCTCCCCCTCTCAGCACTGGTGAGGCCACACCTGCAGTGCTGTGTCCAGTTCTGGGCCCTCAGTTTGGGAAGGACGTTGAGTCACTTGAGCGTGTCCAGAGGAGAGCAACAAGGCTGGTGAGGGGCTTGGAACACAAGCCCTGTGACGAACGGCTGAGGGAGCTGAGGTTGTTTAGCCTGGAAAAAAGGAGACTTGGGGTGACCTTATCACTCTCCACAAGTCTCTGAAAGGAGCGTGTACCCAAGTAGGATTTGGTCTTCTCCCAGGCAACCAGTGACAGGATGGGAGGACAGAGTCTCTTAAGCTGTGCCAGAGGAGGTTTAGGCTGGGTGTAAGAAAAAATTTCTGTGTAGAAAGAGGGGTTGGGCACTGGGATGGACTGTCCAGGGAGGTGGTAGAGTCACTGTCTGCTGGAGTGCTTTCCCAAAAATCCCTGGCTAGTGGCAGCACGCACCAGCAGTCGATGGGTGACCAGCCGTGGGTTAGAGCGTCGGCTCCGGTTAGGAGACTGGCTTGCCGGGTTGGTCACCTAGGGTGACTATCCACGTCAGAAAGTGGAACAGCTTCACCCTAAGAAGGGGCTGAGAGACTGCCAATGATGCCGACAGGAGTAAGGAGGCAGGCAGAAGTTCCGTAGCCAAATGGTCGGTTTTATTAATCCAACACCAAAGCTGGGAGCTACTGCAAAGAACTGAAGGTGTAATGGGATTATAAAGGGAAGGGGACGGACTCTGAGGAACGAATCAAATAATGAGGAAAGATGATAGACATATTGTATCCAATGGGAATACAAGTGGGGAGGGGTTCCAGCTCCAGATCCAACCACCTTCTTTCAGCTGCGCGCATGCCAAGCCCGGCTGGCTCCACAGGGAAAAGCGCAGCCACAGCCTGGCTGGGCCGGCCGAGTGGCCACTGCAGGCTCTGTCCCAAGCAGGGGACAGCTGAGGCAGACGGCCGGCTTCCTGAGACCTCTCCCACGGCTATGGTGGGAGAAGGCGTCTCGGATGAGGCAAAAGCAGAGCAATGGCAGCTAGCGAAGTGGCAGTGAGGCGAAGAAGGACGCGAGGCAGGCAGCTGTCCGCAGCGGGGGTTGGGTTTATTGAGGTAAGGGAGGTACAGAGGAGGTGGGAGACTGCAGGCAACTGCCCTAAATCCGCCCCACCCCCGGGTAGGGCAGTTAAAGGATCCCCGAGGGGAGGAGCAAATCACAGAGAACCAATAACAATACAAACCAAAATGAAGAGCGTGAGACTACAGCAAATCATGATTGAATATAGGAGTGGCTTCCCTCTCTGCACCAATCATCCTCCACCCAGGGCAGAAGTTTCTAGGGCTGGGGAGTGGGCAGAGGATGACAGACAGGAGGGTTGCCAGGAGAACATGGGAGGGGAAAACCAAGTTAATGAGGTAAACAAGGAGGGATTTACAGATTGATGGGGAAATAGATACAAAAAGGCGGGAGTTGTCAAAGAAACTGTGATTGGCAGTTAACTACTTGGGGAAGAAGGGGGAGGGAGAACCTGAAACAGAACCCCAAATGAGGCCATCTTAGGTGAATTAAAATAACTTATAAAGATTAATAAAACACAACTTTAGAACAAACTTAAAACACACCACAACACCCTCTGTCCTGGGAAGAAGCTTCTAGGGAAGGGGCAAGGACAGAGAGTGATGGGCAGGAAACTGAGAGGGGAGAACACAATGATTAACATAAAGATTTGGGAGGGGATTGGGTGACCATATGGAGACAAGGGAGGGGACGAAGGACTAAATTGTAAAAATTGATACATCAGTGGTGGGAGAACTGTAGTAGGAAGGGGTGGGGATAATTGGTTGACATATAACTGGAACAGGGAAAGCGGGAAAGGGAGCCCTAGGCAGAACCATTTGGAGTTAACAATAGGGGGGGCAGAACAAACCAACTGGGATTTACATTAAACTTGAATTTATACAATGAACAATTTAAGACAAAAACAAAAGGTCGCACTACATCAACTGTCCCTGGAGGTGTTTAAGAAAAGACTGGGCATGGCACTCAGTGCCATGGTTTAGTTGACATGATGGTGTTAAGTCAGAGGTTGGAGCTGATTATCTCCAAGGTCTTTTCCAACCTAATTGATTTTGTGATTGTATGATTCTGTGATCATATAATACAAAATGATAAATGCTTCTTTTCTATTGTGTGGATTGCCCATCATCCCAGTTCCTGGGACCACAGTGCCTGGCTTTTTACTTGGAAACGTGAGGAACAGTAGGAGGAGAGTGAGAGCACAAGAGATCATGCTCTGCTGCAAGGGTGGCCTGCGGGCATGTCAGGTCACAAGGGCATTTCCTATCCCTCTCAGAATTTGACCCTGAATCACATCTTGTTCATGATGAAGCAGGGGCCTAAACAATGTAGGTGTAGATGCCTAAACTACTCTATAGTAGTTTGCTTCCTTTTTTTTTTTAAGCAGAAAATACATGCATATTTTTACGTGTCAGAGACATGAATAAAGGTGGAAAGTAGAACATAAATGCTGCTCTAAATGTCAAAAAAAAACCAAACAAACAAACCAGCAACTAAAAAGACCACTCATCTCCTATGAGCTCCCATAAAGACACTCATGTCAGGATGGAAAGTGACACGACCCAGCTCACATGGAGCTTCTGTCTCTGCTCATATCTCTTGGGGCAACAGGTGAGGAGAGATGTGTTGAGAAGGATGATGTAGAAGGAATCTTGACTCCCTGGCTTCTTGTCAGATGTAATAAAAAGATAAATGAAGGCATAGCTGAGACCACCCCTGATTCATTTGTCCTTTCTCCTGTCTACAGAAAGGAACAGCTGAACAAAGTCAAGAAATAGTTGAAAGTATCCTGAAAATGAGGGAAATAATCTTTTATAGACATGAAGCCTCTCACCATATCAGTTAAAAGTGTTCAGGGACACAGAAAGCCACCCCTCAGTGAAATCACTCATCTGGAGGCGGGTGCCAGAACGGTCGGTTCTAGAATGAGCTCTTGTTGGCCACGTCAGGTTGAACCTGATACTCTTCTCAGAAATGAGCAACCTCTTCTCTGCAACGCAGTAGACATTAACAGGAATTTCTCAGTCACACCATTCCCTGGCTATTATTGTTTTAAGAGCAGAGCTTACCCAGGAGGAAAATTTGCCCCAGTACAGGCTATAAGGTGCATCTTCACAACAGGTCATTTCTGACTCTTTGATGCAGGATTAAGCTAAACAAATTACATGGGTTAGCTATTAATTTGTTTTGTTTAATTGCACATTTTGGTGTAGCTGTAGGGTGTCAGTGTCCCCAGCTGCTGGAGCTGGTTGCTGGCCCGAATACTGACCAAGTATGCAAGGTGTGGAGCCCAGATTTGTTCTTTTGCAAGTAAGTTGAACCTATCTCAGATCAGCAAGAAAACAACCAGTTAGACACCTCTCCCTCCCAGAATAGTTGGATTCATTTTGAAGTCCTTAAAATTGCAAATTTTTATTCTATCTTCTTTTGAACTTCCACACCTCTGTAGAGCTAAGGTTTTCATCACACCAGGGACACCTAGAAAGTAATTGTTTTAATGTGCAAGCAGAGAGTCAGATGGCTAGCTCATCATAGCTGTGGTTTCTCTGAAAGCCTGCAGCTTTCTTAGGGTCTGCATGTCAGTGAGATGGACTGTGCACTGTTCCAGCACCATTGTTAGAGGGTTTTGACCTTCCTCCCACTGAAACACAGTTAAATTTTTACGGTTGCATAGAGACTACATTTATATCCAGATGCATTTAGCCTTGTCTTTTTCTCTCTGCTTGAGGAGCATATGCTTATAGGTGCATACAGAGTGTGTGCATTTAGACTGGCTGGGACTGTCTAGACCCAGGATTGGGCAGCTCTACCCTGTCTGCTTTTTACCTCATAGGTAATACAACAAAAAGCCATGATGTATTTGGACTCCCAGTAGACTGTATTCTCTCTCCTGGATCTGAAAATCCATGGCAAATGTGAACTCTCCCTCAGACAGATCATCAAGCTCAAGAGTGTGTGTGTGCTGTGGGGAAACACCAAAGTACAACACTTTAAACCCAGGAATACATCTCTCTCATGCACAGATTATCATGGAAATCTGATATTTCCTTTGATCCTTAACTCTAAAAATAAACATGGAAATTTGCACACAGTGTCTGTGCCCCATCTTGGCCCCCTTCCATTACGCCTGAGGGTTTGTCCACACCTGGTTATTCGCTGAAAGAGCAACTCTGGATAATGACACTGGCTTTATATCTCTGTATCTGTCTAAAAGCAAGCAACAGAACTGAAAAGCATTACATGGCTTTTGCCTGGATACAAAAGGATCAAAAGATCAGAAGATCAAATCTTGCCTAAAAATTTCTTCTCCTTTTCACTCATGTTGTGAGTTCTGTCCTGCAATGGAAAGCTCCAGACAGAACCAATTCTTCCTAGCACTCCAGCAGTTCTCATTTCCGGGCAGCAGTAGATAACTGTAGTGAATATATGAAGGGACATTTTCCTTTTGTGATTCTTTTGAGATTACTGGATAGTGTTTTAGTATTTTCCATCCAGTACATCTCAGTTTTTGCTTAATCACCTCATTACTATATCCTTCTTTTCACAGGCAGGCATAAACTAGTAAGCTGTGGGAAAATATGTCCAGTTTCAAGCTGTCTGCAATCATCATCTCATCTTGAGAGAAGATCCAAGGTTTGGAGACAAATAATTATCTGTGATTCATATCTTTGTGATTTTAATGGGCCAAAATTACACCCAAGGATGAAAACCCTGTTAAGAAGTAGGGTGCTTGAGACTAGGATCTATATTTTGCACTGTGAGTTCTAGTTTGATATTTAAAATATTTTTACACTTGCTTATCTGAGTGAGATAGTAAGTCCCTTGGAGAAGTAAAATGATACAGATAATTTGGTTTAACTTTTCACAAAAGGAGTTGCTCAGGTGTTTTCTCTGTTTCCTTGGATACTAGAGATTTCGTATCACAGTTCAGCCACACATACATTTATATTCCATTACAGCACCTGGAATATGTATGAAAAATTGCCATTAATTGTTAAGACATGAACAAGACCTCAGAAGCAGCCTCAAGCAGGAACATCCTGATCAGGGTTAGATAGAAGTGGACAGGGAAAACAGAAAGATCATCATCTGCATAGGCTTCTTAATGCTGCTCTTGCTTTTCTAGGTCAGGACTTATATGGGAATATTCTCTTCCTCCCATTTTGCTTTTGCTTTTGGCATTCATCTGAGTAGGTTCAAGAGATACTGAAATAGACCATGTGCATAGTTTGGACTGAAAACCAGTCCAGTGCATTTTAAAACCAGTTTTCATAAGCATTTGCACAATCGTATTTGACACTGATCAGAACTTCCACCCTTAAAGCTAAACTTAGGTGTGCAGATTGATTTACTAATCTTACTAACCATTTCCTATAGAAATTAAAATTCTTTCCATTTACTTCTGAATATTTGCCTAACATTTTAAAGTATTTTGCAAGTCATAAATTGCTGGGGTTGCCGCCGAAAATCCCGGCTAACTTGGCAGCACACAGCCAGCAGTCCTAGGGGGCAGCGATCTGCAGCAGCGAGCAGCAGCTCTGGGCGAGAGGCGGGCTCGGCAAGATCGCAGCCTAGGGTCGTGACCTCGCACGGCTGAGGTGGGAGGCTTCACACCCTGAGCCTCGGGTGGAGGGAATTCGAGGCCGTCCAACGATGCCAACGGACCAAGAAGGCGGCGAGCAGACACGCTCTGAGGAAAGTTGGAGGTTTAGTCCAATAACATGACAACCATAACGGGGCCACCAGAGAGCGTCTGCTGAAGAGGTGTTGGGCGCAGCCAGCTTAAATAAGGAAGGGGAGGAGACAAGGGTACAGCTAGGATTGGACAAAGGGAGTGATGGGCAGAGCATGAGACCAAAAGGAGCACCCGGTGGGAGGGAAAAGGGTGTGGTCGAAGTCTTCGTGCCAATCACTGCCCAGCCAGTGAAGAACCCTCTGGAACCTGGGCAGGACTGGGGGAAGACGAGCAGGCTATTATGGGAGGAGAACAGTACAACTGACAATACAACTTGAACTAGGATTGGTTAGAACCGGGGAGAGAGAGAGAAATTGACAGCGACAACTTGGGCACCCGGGCAGGGGCAACTTGGGGCAGAACCATTTGAAAATTAAAATAGGGGGGTAAAACATATCAAACCAACATACAAAGAACTGAACCTGTACAATGAAAACCATATAAAAATGCAGCGCACCGCAACAATAAATATTTTCACAGAAAAGGACACATTACTGACTAGCTCCAAGGACACTGATATTACTAACAGAAAAGCTGGTTTAAATAGCCTTATAAAATATGACCAGAACACTTTCAATGAGAGTTCTTTAATCTGGATAAAAGGACCGGGAAGAACTAGAAAAACTTGGTAAGTTATTCTAATTTAAGGTGATGTGGGGGTTTTCTATTTGTTTTGGGGGTTTTGTTTTGTTTTGGGTTTTTTTGTTTTGTTTTGGGGGTTGTTTTGTTTTGTTTTGTTTTCTTAGTAAACCTAGATGGACCTATCAATGTTTTGAGTTATTTTGAAAATCCAAACATTTATCATTTTCATAAAAAAATCCCTTTTTATCATTTACAAGTCTTGGAGCAATGAGTGATTCAAGTTAACTGTTTTTTGTGAAGACCCACCTCTTGGGCTTGTCTGGAGCCTCCTATGTTTATTTCAGTCAGTGTTGTTGAGGTAATGTCTTGGAAGAGCCCGTGAAAAACAGCCACCTCCTTCAAATCACTCAATATCCTACAGTGAATAAAGTTGGGGTTTTTCTAAGGTTTTTTCCTTTTTTTATAGTGAATATAGTTTAGTTCTGCCCCTTTCCATTCTGAAGTGTGCTAAATTGCTCAATTTTTTATATAGGAAAGCTGTTCTCCATCTTCACAAATCTCACATTTTTTCTTTTTTTTTTTCCTGGAACTTCTCCATTCTTTTACTTTTTTGGAGCTATTTCAAACAAAATAGAGTGTCCAATATGAAGCTGTATCATAGCTAAATATACAGTGGCATAGTGGCATTCACTGCTTAGTCCTTTACCATTTTATGAACAACTTGCCTCTTCCTTCCATTTTCGGAATGGTGCGGAAAACCAACATTCCTTGCAGAGCAATCTGGCAGATTTGGAGCCTCTTTGCAATGGCAACATCTGCCTAATGAAGAAAAAGAATCAGCCTGAACCAAGTCAGTGTAGTGACAGGCACTGGCAAAACTTCCTACCTGGATTCGCAGGCGTGTCCTTGCCCATTATTTAGAAAGGTGAGCTGGAGAGACCTGTGACCCGCTAGGGCAGCTCTTTTGTTTACAAAAGGCATCAAGGGATATTAATAAACCAAGGATTGTGGAGTGGTACTATTCTAGAATTGCATTAGAAATCACTTCTTAACTAGTCTTGTAAAGTTTATTTTTTACTGAATATACCAGTAGTACTCTTAAAAAGGATGATGGCCCCTGCTGGGAAAGAAGACTGCAAACTTGTGGTTGGAGAGGGTTCCTGCATTATGAAGCCTCTTTAAAGGCAGGATCATTAACTCCAATTCCCTCCCAGGAGGGTGACCTGCTTCATGACTAATACTCAGCACCGTTAAGTGGCACAGCTAGAGTTCTTGGCAAAGCAACACATGATGGTTTTGAGCGTTGTAGATGCTTCATTGCATATGTTTCGCACTCTGTTACCTCACAACACTTCAGGGCACTGCTTGTCTCTGTTTATTATTTCTGTGCTAGTCCTTTAGACCTTTGTTTTCAAATGTTAATTATTTAGAGTATTGACAGCAGAAATTTTTAGTACAAAGACAGATATACCACAAATACACCTTTTTGGGAGTTTCTTGTAGTTGAGACCCCAAATTATGCAAATGATGCATATATTTGATGACAGACTCTGTCTCTGCTTTCCATCATATTGTGTACTCACAAGCTGGGGACTCTTTGTACAAAGCACCAAGGCCTTGGGTTTATGCCAACTAGAAACTCAATACACTGACTGCCTGCCTGTGTTCTTTGGAACAACAGCATTTTCATTTGCACAAGTAGCCTTACATAAATAAGCTTGGTTCAGAGGCAGGCAGAAAGATACATAGGCACACAGAGCAATACAGCCCAGCCACACCGAGCTGGACATTGAGTTAGTACACTCTGTTTTTTCAGGGAATTCTCTGGAAAAGCCATTGTGATGTTTTCTGCAGAATCTAAAGAGAAAGTCCCAGAACAATCCTTCTGAGTCACCAGTTTCCATTTGCACAAACCTGGTCTTAAATGAAATGATAGAGAGGCAAATAATTGTTAATCCAGAAAAGACACAAAACCTATCCGATTAAATTAAACAATGGTCAAATTCAGATGGAAAATGCCTCCCCCAGTCCACTAAAAAGGAGAAGAGAAAGCGGATTACTTTCTACTAAAGCTCTTTGTTACAACTTATTTTTTTACAAATACACATTGCAAACAGTTCAATTAAAAGTATTAGGATAGATATATCAGGTTAAAGGTGAAATTGCCGGCCTTGTTTTATTTGAAAATCTCATCTGAATCACATCTAATTAGCATAATTGTAGCTCCAAGATCTATGAGTTGTATAGGTAAAGAGTGTGGATTTCATGCTGCCTATAGGAGCTAACAGATGCATATTGTAGAGAGGTGAGGCACAGGACCAGGGTGCCCAGAAAAGCTGTGACTACCTCATGCCTGGAATTGTTCATGGACAGGTTGGATGGAACATGGAGCAGTCTGGTCTAGCAGAAAATATCCCTGCCCATCATGACCAGGTTGAAGAAAATGATCTTTAAGGTCTCTTCCAACCCAAACCATTCTATGCTACTATGATAACAAGTTCACGTTCACAGGACTGATGCTAGAGTGAAAATGATTGCTTCAGAGAGGGTTTGTGGGGGGCAAACTGCACTAGCCTGCACTGCTGAGAATGTAGCAGCTTTCTTCACCAAAGAAGGCAGGTGGCTGTAACATTGGTTCTCTTCCCAAAACTGTGTCCCATTTATTTCTTGAGTATACACTGAGGAACAAGGAAGGAGAATTTTTTTTGCTAGGAACTTCTTGAATTTCTAAACTTTCTGTCCGTGGTACATTTACGAGAGCAGCTTGTTGTATAAACCAAACAGGAATCTGCAACAGCAGTACTAATGTTAAAAGGCATTCTGCCCTGGAAAAATTGAGGACCCTTGATTTCTTTCAGTAGGCCAAACCACTCAAAAGTGATTCATGCCCAATAAAAATCTGGCATGAAAAATGTAAATACGTGTAGGGCACCACTCTGCAGGGTGGCTGCTGCACCCTGGCTCAGCAGTGTCACCCACAGCAGCAATGTGTAGACCTCCAAGAGAGAGCTCATCACTGCCTTTGCCTCATCATTCTTGCTCCCTGCAGAGATACTCCTTCCCAGAAGCCTTCAAGCTGCTGAAATAGTCCCCAGGTAGCCCTGCTACCTGCCATAATGGACAGAGATTGTCAGTCTGATCTACACTGTGGATGGGGTGAGGCCTACCCCAAAATGAGCAGAAAGCAAAATTCTTTCACCATAATTTTGATCCCTAGGTTTGGCAACATGTATCCTGGATAGGAAACCTTGAGACTTTTTTGGGAGAGCACAGAAAACCCAGGAGCCTCATGACCTTTGAGAAGTCAGGATGGTGACTGCCTTAAGTCCTAAGGCCAATGGCAGTGGCATGAAAGGAGCTGTGGATCTTGTCTGAACTCTGTAAGGGACTGGCTGGACATGATGCTAACCCCACAGAAATCCAGGTGCTTTTCAACCTCTCTTCTGATGACTTTTAAACACTTCAGGATAAAATACCATGAGCAAACACTCACAAGAGAGGTAAACTGAAAAAAAAAAATTTAAAGTTACATATTACATTACACTGGGTCACCCAGCCACATACTGATATCTATGAATGAGGAAATAGCTGAAGAGTAAGTCATAGCCAGGTAAATCAAATGGCACCAAATTCAGCAAAATAGCTCTCTTGAGGGTTCAAAATGAAATTAAACTGTAACTTTTGACTGCTCAAAAAACCTGATATAGGCCTATTCCATCCACACTGCTGACTTTCTCTCCAACAACCACTTTTTTCTTGAATTTTGAAGTATAGAAAACACATAATCTAGAGTGCTTAGTCACTGCAGTATTGTTTCTGCAGTTTATTTGTCTTTATTTATGTCTATGTTTGCAATGATTTGTGAGTTTATAAAACACCATATTTCTTAAATTGAGTTTGATATGGACTCTCTAAGGTCACCACACAAGAAATAAAATGTAGATAATTTATTTTGCTTTAAGCTGATATCCAGTAACTTACGTGTGTTCTCTCATAATTGACTGCAGTTCGTTTGACTGCAGTTCATTTTCTGCTTGGGCAACACCTTCTGTCAACCACTTGTTTCACTCACTAGATAAGCTTGGGAAATTATGTGATGTGATCAAAGAAAGGTAAATTGAGCAATGTTGTTTGTGGATGAACATTCTGACTGATGTTAAACCTGATGTTTTTGCAGTGGTGCAAAGCTCATTTTCTGCAAAGCAGGGCTTTGTAGCCTAATGGTATTTCATTCTCTCACCTGACAAATTACAGGACTTTCTTCTGTCCTGCCTTTTATATGCATAAAAAAGGAGTGCATATGTGATGTAAACAAAATCAGGACTCAAGTCAAGAGCATTGTCATTTGGAACATATATTCCCCCCCCCCATTTTGGCTTCAGAGGAAGAAGCTTAGAGTAGCAGGTCTGCAGGAAGCATATTGATTAGCTGCATATATTCCTGTCTTGGACTATAAATGCACCTATGGATTAGAAAATATCACGTGTTGGAATATTACTCTGTAATAATAATACTGTAGTCCTAATAATGCTACCATGTAGCATTAACAATAATACCACACATTGATAGTAATGCCACAAAATTAAGAGATCCTGGAAAAAATCAATACAAAACTGGATCGCCATGAAAGAGGGACTGACACTGACTGAATGCTTAACACATATTTGCAGACACATATTCCCTCCATGTGGGCTTTCCTAGCTGTTCTGTTCATTCTGTCAACACCATGACTGACCCTTGCATTAATCGTTCAATCCAAACTCCCATAATTCACCCCTAACAATTCCCCCTGTAACAAAGCAGCCCTCTCAACCACAAAAAAACCCTTGAACCTGACCATGAACTTTGAACAATTCAAGAGCCTGCCCTTCTTAGGAATCCCTCTAATCCTTCTTTCAGTATTATTTCCTTCCCCACTACTTCCCACAACACCCATGACAAACACCCTTCCGCCCTCTAACTACAATTCTTCCTCTTAATTACTAAAAACAGTAATGATCCCACTAAACAAGGGACAACACAAATGATTTTTAATCCTAACATCACTAATAACACTCCTACTGATAATTAACCTTCTAGGCCTACTAGACTATACATTCACCCTCAGCAATCAAACATTTCCCTATTGTGTATTTTGTTGTCAAATTCTACAGCTCTGTGGTGCCCAAGTTACTGCAAGACCCTTTCTGTGAGACTGCTACTTTTACCAGATGAGAACATCAGCCTTTCAATCTGGCCCAAAGACACTCAGCAATTCCTACGCTGTTTTAATAAAAGTCCTCTTCTGGAGGGACATGTAAGAAAACACACAAAAACTAAATATGTCCTTTGGATTTTCTCTTGTGGCAAACATCCATGGTTTCCCTGTTGGCTGAGCAGGTTTCCTTCTTGGAAAATTAGTTTTTAGTTCTTCCCTCTTCATGTGCAAAATAAATATATCTAGCAATGAGTAAATACATAGCCACCCTGGGTAGGCCTGTGAAATGTTCTCAGTGATGCTGAAAGCCTGTTCAGAACAGGTATAGGAAAAATTTCAGGGCAGTACCTGCCAACTTGCTGTCATGGGCATGAGCCATGGGCTCTTGGAGGCAAAGTGTGCACTGCCAGCCCTCTGCCATCCATGCAGTCACAACCTCTGAGCACAGCAAACAGCCAGCCTGCGCCTACAGCCTCACTACCATTTCAGAAACATCAGAAACTGAAGACTCATTAGAGACTGATGACTCAGGACATTTCAGAACTGATGGCTTCTTTCTACCTCTGTGACCTTTTCCGTGGCAGGCAGTAATTTCACAGTACTTAAATGGTATTAAAGGTATGGAAATGGTATGGTATTAAATAATTGAAAACACAACATGTATGTATTCTATTTTAACTAGTAAGATGGTGATCCTTTATTATCAAAGAGACATTCCTGCACAGTCTGGAGCCTCATAGGCAGCTCTAACAGGTGAAGCTGTGTCTGTAGCACTCTTGGCTTGCCATTTCAAAGCTATGTCATGAAAATGCCCTTCTAAAGAAGTGTCAACATTCAGAAATGTTAAAAGACTAAAGTTCTAATATGGTTATACTCCTAGAAATTGCAGATTTATTGGCAGGTGTTTTTGTTTCAGGTTTATTTTAAAGTGTCCTCCCAACAAAACAGGACAAAACTGCATGCTACTTTGCATTTAGGCCCAGGTGTCTGAAGGTAAACTTAATTTATATTTACGTTGTCTTCTCCTATTCTAGTAAATGGGATATGTACACACTTTTTATGAAGAAGTGAAATTTTCTAAGATGAAAGGTATCATGCAAGAGGAGGAAAGAAATTACCATAATAATACTAATTTGCATTTGCAATATCTTTCATTTCAAGTGGCTTTAAAATCCCTAGCTTTTGCTCAAGCTTAGTCTTTGTGTGGGCAGGTCTAAAGCTCATACACATATTTGCAGTAAGGCCCCATTAATTTATTTGCACAGAACATGCAGAATCATAAACAGGTATATTTAGTGAGCAGTGGAGTCACAATTGTATAAAGAAAAGCCTCCTGTGAGAAAAAAGGGATTACGTTACTATCGTTGTTTGTCAAAGTAGAATTTTCAAACATTTCCTAGCTATCACTTGGCCCAAGGCTCTCTTTCAGTAAAGGACCATCCCTGAGTCCAGAAGGTGTTGGATCAGGCCTTCCTGCATATCCTCTCATGTCACAATATTTGAAGCACCACTTAAATAGCTTGTTTTGTCTCACTGACATGGCATCTGACTTTATAATCACCAACTCTCTTTGTGGCAGCTATCTATTAATTCCCCAGAATATTAAACTAGCTCTAACTAGCAAGAAAGAAAGTAAAATTAGTGTAACACTTCAGGCTTCAGCAGCTGGGTCTTCAAATAGAATTCCTGGCAGATCTGGGCTTGTCTGTAACACATTCTGCTGCAGATGTACTGCTGTAGGTTGAAGGGCCCTTTATTGCACAGTTTCTAGCTGGATCTACTAGATCAAGTGTTTAAAAGTCAACAGGAGAACACCAGCCAAAAAGGATCCTGATTAAATCAGTTAGCCCCCTACATGCAGAAAATAATGGTAGACAAGGGAAGTTGAATATATACCCAAAAATTAAAACCCTGATATTGCTTAGTCAAGCTGGAGGAAGATACTTGGCACATCTGCAGCTTCCTAAGCCAGCAGAAAGATTGACCTGAATGAAATTATTTTATGTCTGCTGTGAACTGCACTCAATCAAAAGAAATAAAAATTATCTGTGTTAAATAAGCAATCCTTTTTATTTGCTATAAGAAATTTATACTTCACTTAGGAGCATTAGTTCTTCCCTCTAACACCTAATAGGCTTGGTCTCTGCTGGCAAAGCAAAATACAAAAAAACAGGTGAGAGAAAAGCTAAATCTTTTGCTGTTAAAGAAATCAAAAAGCTAAATTTAGAAGATATTCATAGCAAGAGCTATACGATGCAGAGAACAACAATGGAGTCCTTTTCTGCAAATATCTGTCAGATGCCTGACAGGGGACCCCTGGCAAACACATGCACTTGGGAGCTGTGCAATCTGTACCCCAGCTTTGGAAGCTGTTTTGGGACAGCCATGTCTCTCCAGGTGGTCACCATCCCAAGAGCAGATTTCCAACAGAAATGCAACACCTGAGCCCTTCAGCAGCCTCTGGAGGCAGTGTTTGGATTTGTCCCAGTGTTAGCTTCCAGGTGATGGTGGGCACCCTGCTGCAGGGGGTTATTCCCCTGTGAGCTGTGGCTGTGGTTTACCAGCAGCATTTGCATTTCTTGTTTCCCTCCTAGGCTGCCCCTCAGAGGCTCATCCACCACCTCTGAAGAATTTGCCACACACAAGAGCAGAAGGCAGGTCTTGTCTTCTGTGAAGTGCCTCTTGTGACCCTAATGTGCATTGGGACAATAACTTCTGGTGTTGACTTATGCAATGCATCCAACATTTTAGTGTATGTTTAAATTTATGTTAGTGTACCTTCAAACTGCAAGAGTAAAAAACAAGAAAGCAGAGGTCTATATATTTATTTGGATCCTTTGAGCTCCTGCTCAAGAATTGTGGTGTTTGATGCACTTTAGAGCAGACATTATAGCAACATATTGATTTTGTCTAGGTATTGTGAAAGGGTGCTAACATTTAATATACTGATGAAATGCCAGAAAAATGAAAATGTCCCTAGGACTAAAGAAACAGACAGCTTGGATAGCAGTTTTAATGTTTCTCTTTTTGATTCACATTGTAATCGTCCTGGTCTTACATTCTTACTTGTCCACAGACAGAATTTTACAAGGATTTAGAAATAAAACTTTTACTATTGTCATTAAGAGTCACAGGCCTGTACATTTCTGGATTGTGCATTAAAACTTTCAAAAGGTGAGCATTCATTTTGTAGGACCAATTCGATATATTATCTGATTAATTTCTGTATCCATCATATATTTTCCTGTATCAACTTATTTTTGTTTCCCAAAAGACAGTTAAGACTTTTTTTCAGTTAAAATTTTTATACTAATCTTTTTTTTGGATTGCACTGTATTCAGAATATAAACACCCCTAACCACTGCTCTGCTAACAATATAGGAAATTATGAAGATAACAGCAGTTCAGTGCCTTAATTCAACAAGCACCAAAAGTCTTTACTGCCTGGTTTCTGGATCTGTCATTAATACTTTCAGAGTACACAGCTTTCTGGAGCAGTTCTGCAAGCAATGCATTAAATTTGTAATACTGACCCATCTCTGGCTTTTAGACAGCTGGCTTTTGCCCAGCAATTTCAAATGGAAATGATAACTGCTTTAAACCAGCTTTTTAATTATATCTACTGGGATTACTAATGCAAATGCATGAAATGTATCAATTTACTACTACTAGTTTTTATAATCAGGGGAACATCTGATTTAGTCCATTTGGCTTTGGAACAAAAAAGCCTAAGGTGGGTCTCTCTCCCACGGTACTGGTTTCTGTAGAAAAGACAGCTATGATTTAACCCTACATTAGCAGAGATTTTGAAAGGACGTGTGCATGACCATGTGTCCAAGCTGACTTAGAAATGGTATTCCTGCGGGGATAAGGTATTAATTGTTTAACAAAAATAAATTTGATCCTCATACACTGTATGCATAATACAGCACGTCTGAGACTCAGTGGTCATTGCCTCTATTCCACAAGGAACTAGTGAACACTTCTATTTCAAGTAAAGCACAAGATTTTACTTCCCAATAGTCCTTAATCACTGTAATGAAAGGTATTTCAATTTACTTATGTCTTACTTTAAGTAGTAGGCCAGTTTTGTAAAATAATGTAACACACTGAAATGTCATTGAGTATAATGCAGAGAGGGGTTTGTAGAGACAGAGGTTACTGCCACCATCTCGGTACATGCACAGATACTGTGGGGAAAGGTGCATTCTGAAACTCCAGATAAATACTTGACAAAAAGGACAGTATAACACTCTGTCTTTGGGGTTTTTTTGTGGTTTTTCTTTTGTTTGTTTTGTTTGTTTTTTGGTTTTGTTTTGGGTGGGGTTTCTGTTTGTTTGGGTTTTTTGTTTTTGTTTTTTTTGTTTTTTTGATATTGTTATTGTTGGTTCTTTTTTTTTTGGGGGCGGGTTACAGTCTAGTACAGAAAATATATCTGAACATTCAGGGTGTCCATCTCTGGGCACTCAGCAGTCATGTCACCACAGCAGCTGTGTGTCTGTGTGCAGGCTGCCCCAAGCCAGGACGGCATGGGGGAGCTACACAGGCACTTTTCATGCCCCCCAGTCAACACCCAGCAGATGGCAAACATGGAATGGAAATGTCTTCAAGACTGGAGAGAAAATGGCATTTACTGTTCACACATTTTGGTGAACTCTGACAGCAGCTGCCATTTCAGGTGCACCCCACAGAAAGCTTTCCACACATCAGAAGAAATGCTTAGACATCTCAGGCACAGGTCTGGGGTTTAGTCATTCTGTACAATTTTGTATTGAATTTTCTTCTAGATACAGTGTTTAATGCTGCATTTTTTGGTCAGATGGGGCCTAACTGAGAAAAAGGCCTGTGGAGAGACATGGCCTGACTCACTGAAAAGCACACTATAATTGAAATGTTCAAAGCTTTACTATTATAAATGAAAAGCATCTGCAAATTTTTGATTCTTATGTTTTGGATTAATACTAATTCCTATGCATTAAGTCTCAGGTGTTACAGGTGGTTGCACAAGCACCTGTAAATTCCCTTGCCATTGCCATTGTTTTTTTCCTTTAATTGCTGATTGTGGTCCTAGCAGTGATCTTTCTTTTAATTTCCTTGCTCTTGACCTTTACAAAGAGCATTTCAGCTGGGAAACCAGACATAGCAAAATAAGAAAACACTTACAGAAGACATACTTTTAAGAGAGATATGATAGAGCTGTTAGACAAGGAATGGTAGTTAAGGTCATTTTTGGAAGTGTGTAAAACCAGACCACATATACATATCAGCAGGTTCCCACAAGAATGTGTCCTGAGGCTATCAATTAGTATTGGCATGGGGATTGGGTTACATATTCCTCTAGGTATATGTAACCTTGGAATCTGAGACCATAAACATTTGTTTTATGGGAGACCTACTCAACCATGTCAAGTTATCTGTGCATGTACCTGGTTACAGGATTTGGCACTTGGGTTAGGATTTGACACCAACAGACACTACATGTGACAGGACAGAGCTAGCAGGCAAGGGCTCAGTCTGAATGGGTGTCTCCACAGCCAAGAAGCCACTCTAATTTCCTGCAGATGGTCCAGCAGCAGTGCTAGAGAGGGCTCTGTCAGCATCTGCCTCTTCATCCATCTAAGTGTAATCTCATCAGATAAAAGCCAAGCTGTGTAAAAGTTGTATGTAATGAAAGGGTTACAATATATTTTGGTCACTTCTTATTTGCATATTCTTGGGAGTAAGTTGAGATATGACACATAATAGTCAGATTTGAAAGGCTCAGCATTCCCTTTTGACTTCATGGCTGTGGACTGTGCCTGTCCCTGCGCCCCTGCAGGAACCTGTGTAAGTGCAAACACAATCAGAGCAGTTGTGAAATGAAACATAATCTGGCAGTCAGACACACACACCACACTGATTGCACCCAGAGAGAGGCTGAGGGCAGGATGGAAGGCAGAACCACAGATGCTGATCTGCAGGTAAATCATGTTCCCTGTGGTGGGAACTCATTGTACCAGATCCCCATCAAAGTCAGACATTTCTAAGTATGTGGCCTCTTATTTTGGAACACGCTTCGACCCCTGGCTGTGGGGTTCCCTCAGCTGGGGAATGGAATAGGCAACACATCAGCTCATAGCCACCTGGGACATGGGTGCACTGGGAAAATCTTTCTGGGCCACTCATCTGGCTTTGGGAAACAACACAAAGTGATCTCTAATGCATAGCAGCATCTAGTGCTAAGGGCACAAAAGCCGAGTGTTAGAAGGACTGCTTTTTTTTGAAGAGGTAGTGAAATGCTAGCGTGTATGGGCTGATGTGTTAACAGAGGCCTCTGACACAAAGATCATGCTAAATCCATGTATCTCACTGCAGGACAGTTCTCCAAGTGCGGAT
Source organism: Camarhynchus parvulus (assembly GCF_901933205.1). Taxonomy (NCBI): domain Eukaryota; kingdom Metazoa; phylum Chordata; class Aves; order Passeriformes; family Thraupidae; genus Camarhynchus; species Camarhynchus parvulus. Next base: position 17,816,328 of record NC_044601.1, on the reverse strand, counting down.
ATTCTTCAAATCACATTACATCAGCATTGTCAGTGCAGGAGTGTGCCTTGGCTCATGTCCCTGAGTCCTAGCAAATGGTACTCATTTGAGTGCTCTGTGCATTGCTGTGACAAAACCCCCGCCAGTTTGCAAACAAAAACCTGAAAACATCAATAGAGGCAGAAAAAAAAAAAGACAATTATTCTTAGGCACACTAGGGTCAGATAACTCACAGTATTTTGTCATAAACTTTTATTATCTTCAGCACTGCAGGATAAAATTGGGATACTAAAAGTTCTCAGCAGAGTGGCAGGCTCTGATTTTGTAATCTGACTAGGAATGGTCAGGATCCAGATTTTCTCTCCCTAAAAGAAAGTGTACTGGAAATAGCTCTTGACAGATGTCAGAGTGAGAGACAGTGTATCAGTCCTACTGGAGTTCTCCAATAAATAAAATGACACAGGGGAAAAAAAAGAAAAATGAACTTTGCTTGGAAATGGACAAAATTGCCTAAGAAGTTCTGTCAGAGCATATAACATTTTGCTTAATGGTGGAATTGCTCAGTTTCTAAGGGGAATGTTGAACTTGAGGGATGTTTTCTGGCATTATCATGTACCTATCCAGAATATGCTTCTAAATGGACTATTGTATGCTCAGGCATTTAATACCTCTCGCAACACAGTTTTAGCTAAATATCTGTAAAGGGCATGCATCTGTATTTTCTTTGCCTTGAGTAATAGCTGCTATTTTTTTTTTATTTATGTGGCACTGACAGTGTGTATTTATCGATTTACAGAAGTGTGCTTTCTGACAAGAGAAAAGTCCTGGCATCCAGCTGCTCATTTTTTCGTTCCCCAACCCATGGGTACTGAAGTGATGAGACAGCCAGAAGGCAAGGAGGGCAGAGGCAGTAGCAACAGTGGCTTAAAACAATCTTTGTTGCTGCTTTACCTCAGAGGTATCCTATGAAGATTTATGTGGGAAGTAGATTGGGCCTGTGATTACTACCCATTGAACACAGGAAGAAGTGAAAACTTGTGGATGTAATTTTTAGCAATACTACAGAACAGCCTACACCAAAAAACACCAGTTTGGCAGCTGGCTTTGTGAGTATACTACTCTTACCAGCATTAAACCACTTGTAATGTCACCCTGATCTTTAGATTTTAGGCCATAGTCAGCTAACATCATCTAATTATCCCACGCTATCTGCTGACAAATTATCCTTGCAAATTCTCCTATTAACAGTCTGTTAATAGGAAACATACTGCACTACATATTTTTGTCCCAATCTGCCAGGAAGTTCTATAACATATATTCAAGCCTCTCACCTTTCTCATGCAGGCTATTTTTCGCAGACACTTAATCATCAGAATTACTCTTTCTTAAAGACTTCATTAAGGGAAAAAAAGCTCATTGTATGACTTACAGCATTTCCTTATCAGTGCTTGAAGTGTGGCTTAGCCTGGTGCAAGAGCTTGTTTGAGGAGAAATCAAGCATGTGTCCCTCACTATCTCTACTGTGCCCCACAACAGTTTTTTCCAACCAAATATATTTCTGGTTCTGACAGGATTATCTAACTAAAGGCCACCATGATGTGCAGGCTCACGATCCATGTTAGCAAGAATAGCATACTATACAAACACTCTACATATGACTGCATGGGTTTTTTCTCCTAAATCATGTATTCCAGACTCACTGCATCACTGTGCCTCTACTGTGAGCTATTGCACTCCAGCCATCTCCAGCACCTCACATTTTTGATATCTCATTATGCATGAAAAGATTTTCTTCACTTAGATGCAAGTGACTGTGTTATATACATTCTGATAGCCCATTCATTTTCATTGAAAACAGCTTGACAATTTGCAGTTCTGCCAGCAGGCAGGAACTAATCAAAAGAGCTCCACTTTCATTTTCTGCTTTAAAGAGATAAAATCTGGTATCTCAAGAAAAGCAAAAAACACAAATAGGAAAGAATAAAAATTGCAAAAACATAGTCACTGACCTCTGTTTGGCTGTTTCTTACTAATTAAATCATTTTCAATCCTTGTTACCATAATCCTTACCTGACACTGAAGGTTTCCAGCAGATGATTAAAAATAATGTTTCGTTTGATCTATTTTCACTTTCTTGGTAATTTCAACTATTTTCTAATTTCTGTCTACTGCAGATAGGAATCAATAATGGCTATGCAGATCCTTCTAAGGTAGCTATGCAGGAGTAGCAACACAGGAAAAAAAGGGTCTATGTCACTTAGTGCTTCTTGTTGGCTAAATATGGAAGGAGAGGTCATTGTCTTCAAATACACGTGCAAATTCATTGACACAGAGTATTTCAGGTTCAGTTTCAGGTTCTTATTCCAGTGTCAGCTTCCTGGGGCTGTGCTGGGAGCCATAGGACTGGCATCATGAGGTGCCAAAAGGTATTGCTACAGGCACGGTTTTGTGGGAATGGCAGCAGACTACCAGATCAGTCCCTGCATTAGTAACAGGTGCTATCTCTTCTTGCCCTGTTGCCTACCTGTTTCCACTTTTAAGTTTTCTACTGGATGTTTTCTTGCTCTAAGTACTATTTTAAAATCAAGGAAAATTACAAATTAGGACAAGAGCTTAAATGAAGGCCTTTAAAGGCTCCTGAGCTGTTTCCCATCTCACTGTTTGTCAATGCTGCTTCTGTAGTATTTGAGGTGGAAAAACCTATCTAAAACCTTATCAAAAGCATCAAGTACCATTTGTGTCAACTTTTCCTACAGCAACATTCCTAATGACTTCACTGGGAGGTTATCAGGACAGAAATCAGGAGTACTTACCCCAGAATCACAACTTTGAGAATGTATGCTCCACAAGAGACCATGAAAGATCAACGGGACAGACAATATGTTGAGGGTCTTCACTAAATCCTTTCCTGTATAATAGTACCAAGATCCTATCTAACACCCACAAAATGTCTTTACCATGTCTTGTGCACAAACACTTACTTGACTTAATATTGGCACAGACTGGTATATTCTTGCACATGTACTGTCACATTTTCCAAATTGTTCTGAGGCAAGATTAGAGGCAATATTTAATATGGTCTGGAAGGTCACTCTTTGATAAATGGGTGTTGGTCAAAGAAAACTCAGTGAATGCGAATAAAACCTTCTAGCAAACTGCTGGTTTTCACTGCGAGAGTAAATCGGTGAAAGCCACAATGTTTAACTCTGTGCTACTGAAATCTGGAATAATCTGTGAAACTGGAGTAGCCTTATGGTGCCCATGAAAGCAGTAAATGCTATCCCTATTTCAAGTTTATTTTTTAATCTGAATTTGGACAATATTAGGGGGCTTTTGCTGTAAATGGACTTTATGTGTTCCTGTTTTAAACTACAAAGACATGTTAAATAGCAGTGAGTGTGTCTTGCACCTTTCAGCCATATATCCAGAATAATGGAGGTGAAAATTGTGAAAATTGTGACTGTGATTGACATATGTGTGTTGCTGTGCTGGTTGTGCAGATACAGTCACACACATGCTCTTTCAGCTGCTTAAGCATAAGGACTTAGAGTAACTACAAAGAAAAAAATATAGAAGTAACACATTCTAAAGTGCTCCTTCTAATTCTGATCACTAATTTAATCACTTAATTCTCATAGATACTATAGCAAGCTGGTAGGAACCAGAACTGAGAAAAACAAAAGCAACCATAAAACTTAAGGGTTTTAATGTACCCATTAGAAACTCTCTTTTCTGCAGACACACTTCCCTGGAGAACCTGCCATTACATTGGTAATGCATTCTCATTTATTTGCCTCTGACATATTTGAGGTCTTCAGAGTGCTGCTCAGTATGCCTTGAGTTAGTCAAATCTTGGCCTTCAGGTGACAGGAGGAAGAAAAGCTCCCAACAGCCCAACGTAGGGAGCCAGCTTTTTGCAGAAGCTTCAGAACAGGGCAACAAAAGGCCATAAGAAAGTCAATCACACTTGATTGCATTAATAACCAGTCACAGAAAAGCAGTATAGGAGATGATAAATTAAAAACTCATGATGAAAAAGTGGCAGAGACAGCTGCTGAATAAGGTCTTAAAGCCCCAGCATGACTGATGTAGTAGTGTGACCTATACAGTCTGCCAGTTCCCAACACAAGCAGCTGCTAAGGTTGTTGATTGAATGTACAAATGTGTACCAGGGACAGCATCCAACTTTTTGCTGTGTTGAGGTTTGGCCAAGACTAAAATCTTCTGTAATTTTGCCAGAGCACTTTTCTGTCCTCTGCTTGCCAAGATCTAAGAAGAGCAGTATTTTGGAACACAGAGACTTAACTTGGAACTAACACCTTCATCACATCCAGAATGATTTTCAAGAAAACCTTTGAGACTTAAAACACATTAAGAATTGTTTGTTTACTGGCATGCCTGCTATCTCTTTTTGTTTCTTTCAAGTACAGTTGTGGGAAACATTTTCCTTCTTCTTTTATAACAGAAAAGGGAGATAAACAAGGAGATAATTACAAAAGAGGCAAGAGTCAGAAATTATGTGAAAATATAGCAAAAATTCTAGAAAACAGAAAAAAAAGGGAAGAATTGGAGGGGAAAAAGGAATGAATAGGATTAATAATTATTCAGTTGTCTTTTATATAGTTATAAATCAGGAGAAACTGAAGAAAACTAAAATTATGTTCACTTGGGAACCTTGGACTTTTCCAGGGTTTTTTCTTTTCCTGTTTCGTTTCCATTTCAATTTTAATGTGAAATCTCGATTTCAGTGAGGGTTCAAACAGGGAGGAGAGGGAAGGAGAGGGGAGGGGAGCGGAGTAGATATTTCAATGGACACTTAGAATACAGCTTTTTTATTTTATTTTTATTATTCCTACCACCTATATTCTTCTATGTTGAGGTTGTTACTGGGTCTAGGTTCTTCAAAGAGACACGAGCAGTTGTTGGCTGTTGTAAGGTTGCTTATTGCATGAATACATCAGTCTCAAAGGCAAAGAGTTCAAGGTGTTAGAGTCTGTGTTAAAACCTTTCTAGTATACAGTCCCAAGCTGGAGCACCAGCTGCAAGGCTGCTTTCTGGTATACAGTCCCAGGTTCTGTGCAGGAACAGCAGCAGCAGCAGCAACAGTTGTTCTCAGGCACAGAGTCCAATGTCCTGGGCAGCTGCTGCAGTAGTAGAGTCTGATGTTCCAGACAGCAGCAACAGCAGGGACCACAACTTTTCTTCTTTCTTCTTCTGTCTTCTTCTCATGGCTGCTGATGTGTTGATGCTGTGATGATTGATGATGATGGTGAAGCTGATGCTGAAGATTATATTGCTGCTGCTGCTGATGATGATTGTACCCCACTATGGGTCTTTTTATTTATAAAACATCCAATCAGCTAAAAACACAATTCTAAAACATTCTTTCTAAACCAATCTGAACTTCATTCTAATGTGTGAAAGTAGTATGAAAGTAGTGTCAGTTCTTACTTGAAAAACGATGTATATAATATTATCTATTTACGCAAATGTACTGTCTGTTTTCTTACTTAAAATTTACGTGAATAAGTTTATCTATTTACGTGAATAGTTCTATCTATTTATGCATGAAGTTTTATCTATTTTACGTGAATAATTCTATCAGTTCTATTGGCAAGGTTCTGCTATGTTTTTGTTATGTCTAGGGCTAAGTTGCTGGACTTTCAACAAGGTCTAAGGGCCTTTGCTCGTTGATACAGTTTCTTAAGGCACTTAAAATGTATTTCTACTTACTTAAAAACTAAAACTTAAACTTACTTAAAACTACAACTCACGTTTCTATTTACTTAAAACTTAAACCTACACTTCTACTTTATATCTATGTGGCTTAACATATCTTAGTTTCTCTAAAGGCTTTAATTTAACCCCTGCATTCATCTCTGTCTCTGAGGAACTGAGGCTTGCATTCCAACACTACTACAAACACATACTAAAACTAAGTTACTGACTCCAGGCCTCTTTTTATATCTACTGCTTTTAGTTTCTTTAGAACATCTACAGGGTTCTAAAGATGAAAGCCAAGCTACCTTTCCTTGCCATCATGCCACCAACCAAATTCCCTTCTACCTAAAGCACAGCTTAATGCCAAAATGAGTTGGGGTGAGTGGAATAGGCACTCATTTAGGGAACAGAAAATTAATTTCTATAATGCCATTGTCAAGTTGCAGCTCCTTGACTTCTGGGGCAATTTAGGCACTGGCAGGAGAAGGTACTGGGGGACACAGACACTGGTCTGCAACTGCAGAGCCACAACCCCATCTGCGTCCAGGCTGTCAGGTCTGCCAGCACTCCAAGTCAGGACTCACAGGAAAAAGTGATGACCAGTCAGTCTTCATCAAATAACAGGAAGCTGATGGAATGAATATGGGGCCATATCATCATATAAAGAGGGATAGAGACAGCCAAAGTGCTGAATGCAGGCTCTGCTATCTACAGACACTAAAAGCTTGCTGTTGGTTTCTTAAAAAAAAAAAAAAAAACACCAAAAACCACAATCAAAAAACCCCACAACAATAAAAACCCAACAACCCAAAAGCTAAGCCTTTAGTAGCTATCATGTGCTTCTCAGATGACACCTGGTGGACAGAAGCTAAAGAGATGAAAGTATTCTGCCTTCATAGTGCAGAACCTTGATCCTTAATCACAACTGCACACTGCACTTATAGCAGGTGCAGCTGTCCTCCATATTCTGCTAATCCACCCCACACCCCCAGTCCATTATTAGTTTCCCACAATTAGCACTTATCACCCATGTATCTTCAACAGCTTTTTTTTCAGCACTCATATCCATTTTCTTTATTCTTTAATTATTATACTGAGTTATGTCCTGAGTTTGTTTAGTTTTGACTTGCAATCTGAGGCTAGGCTAGAGTGGACACACCATTTCCACAAATAAAAATACAGGGAAAGCCCCTGGTAGCAGCAACAGGGTGCTTTTATGGTGTGGGATAACTAGACAATTTTATGAGTGCCTTCACAAGTGGATAGTTGCAGTCAGAGGGTTAAAGGCTTTAGTTTCTTCTGATTATTAATTTACTCTTTTAAACTAATTCCAGTTTGCTTCTGTTACAGTATCTGTCTTTTCTGCAATTGTCCAAATGCATCCCAGTTGAGGTCTCAGAAATAAGTTAGCAATATAAAGGTGGGGGGGGAGGAAGGTATCTGAAGAGAAACATATACTTAGAAAAGTGTTTCCTATGGGTATGCTTATACCTTGAGGTGAAACAGGTGGTTTCCTCAAGGATCTCATGGATAGAAATATTAAGTTCTGGTGCAGCCCTGTCTCTCTATTTGGCTCAAAGGATTTCAGAAAATGTCAGATACTGCTGAATCAATGCTGTGACATATGAGGCCTCTGCCATAAATAAGGTGACCATGATCAATTGTTTGACTGCTGGCATTGCATCTTCTAGGATTTTTTTTCTGTTATTTGCTTTTTTCCCTGTTCTATGTGTACTCTATTCCTTTAAATGTTAACAACTTTATTTTTTTCCTTGGTGTATTTCCATGCCTTTTTTTCTGCAAAATCGTGGAAGATTTTAGGAAGCAAGACACACAGAGAAGTCAGGGATTCATTGACTTCAAATACCAAGCTAAGCCGAAAAATAATGTGGTAGAAGTCAGAAGGAAATTACTACATAATTATCTAGATTGCTTCTTGTGGATTCAGATTATCTGTTTACCTGTTTGGCAAAGAGGCCATCCAAGAGTTGTGGCATTGTATTTGGTCAGGCTGAGGTGGAGTTAACATCCAAACAGTGGTGCTTTGTGTTTGTAGCCACAATGGCTGAGACCACTCCAGTGCTGGGCTCCTGGTGAGCCGTGCTCAGGTGACATCAGGGCTATCTCTCCAACACCTCCCACAAAGGCCACCAGGCCTGGAGTGTGCAAGAGGCTGGGAAGGGAGACACAGCTGGGACAGCTGGCCCAAACTGACCAGAGGGACATTCCATACCATATGATGTGTAAAACAAAAGCTAAAGGGTGGTGAATTTTTGTTATTAAGGTGTTTGTCTTCTAAAGCAACTGCTATGTGTACTGGAGCCATAGTCCCAGGAAGTAGCTGGACAGCACCTGCTAAGAGCAATTAGAGAATGGATCTTCTTGCTTCCCAATGTGGCCTTTGCCTTGATCTCAACCAGTTGAGTTTTTCATCTCATTTTCTTCCCCTGTCCTGCTGAGCAGAGCAAGTGGTGGAGCATCTTTGTGGAGTCCTGGTGCCCAGTCAAGGTGAACGCACTGCAGGCATATCCTGGCTGAAATGAAGTTTTCTCCACAGAGAGAATGAAGTAATGTCCTGGCACAGCTGAAAGCCAGGGTTCATCTTTATACCAGCGTTGCAACTGGATGTCTGAGTCCCTGCTGCCCAAAGCCAGAAGTAACCAAATCTAACTATGTTCCGACACCTGAAATATCCCTTCATATGGTTTCAAGAACAACTCTGTAAAGTCCTCAGGATTCTGAGTAACTCACAAGTAAAGTAAATTAGTCATAAAGATTGGCCAGCCAGAAACTGGTGAACTACTGAGCAGTACCTGAGTTACACTATGAGTGGAAACACCTTATTAAAGCACTTTCTGAAAAAGATGCTTTCTGCAGAGCAGTCCCCAACAAGTGATCAATTTGCTGCTCACAGCAACAGGAAACTTGGAAGAGCTGACAATCACCAAAAGAAAGCAAATGCTAACATAACTTACTTTTTTCTCTTATACCCAGTAGTGGAGGCCAAGGCAAAGAGGACTTTGAAACACTGCTGAGAATACTTTTACAAGCTTTTCAGGTAGCAATCTGTGAGAACAACACTCTTTATTTTATGCTGAAGGGTACTTCCAGGCTTTCAAATGTTCACCTTTACTTTTTAATTCCTATTCAGCAAATACCAAGAAAACAAGAATAGTCATAAAGTACAGTAAAATGTTTCTGGAAAGTGCTGTTAAGAACATCAATTAGACAATCTAATGTCTTCAGCATAGTCCTTCGGGCAGCATGTGAGGGCGTTTGTGTCCTGCAGCCGGGGAAACACCGGTTCCTAAAGCCTCTGTGGAAGGAAAGCCACAGGATAAATAATTATTTCTGTTTCACAGAAATGCTAAATGACCATTCATTTGAAAGTTTGACTTGCATACATGAGTGAAAAACAAGATCTTCAGAGCCCACCCCCAAGAATTCATTGAATCATGTGGAACTCTCCACATTCTGACAGGCTAATGAGAGTCTACCCCGGTGTTCCTGAAGGAAGCAATCCATACAAGCCCTGGAACATAAATCAGACCAGGCCCAGCAAGGGCACCCCGGGAAGGGAAGGGAAGGGAAGGGAAGGAGTTAATGGCGGCAGTGAGGGGCGCGGCCGCCCCTCCTCTGGGCGGGCCGGCGGTAACATGGCCGCCCTCGCCCCGGCGCTGGCGGTGGCGGCCGGGCGGCTGCAGGTAAAGGCCGCCGGCACTCCGGCCTGGCGGGGCCCCGGCTCCCGGAGGAGCCCCGGGCTGCGCGGGTGTGTCGGGCTGGCCTGAGACAGCCCTTCGGTGTGGCGGACTCGGCGTTTCTCTGTTGAGCAGTGCATTGGTGTGCGTGGGCGTGTCACACCCCTCACTGCACCTTCGTGCCCCTGCCGCTTAAATTTACCTCAATCGCGCCCATAGAAACCGAGCTCAGCGCTGTGGTGTTGTCTGCTTGAAAGTACCGAGCATTAAAACAAACAAAAAAAGGTTGTTAATAACAATTAATTTTGTTATCTACAGAATGAGAGCTGTTCCAATACTGCAGGTGCTGGCCGACAGGTTCAGAGCTGGAAGATCAACGCTGAACGAGCTAAGAAAGTTGAATTCATAAGAACTGCAGAAAAGCTAAAAGCTCAGTAAGTTAAACAGTTTATCATAAGTATGTTTTCATTCTGTTCTGGAGGTAACATTATTAACTTGAGGTTCAAAGTAAGAATATATGGTAATGAAATCTTTGGGCTAAAGATATCCTTTTCAGGAGCTCAAATTATTGTGGTTATTACAGTAGCTCAGGATAGGCTTATGAGCTCCAAAATGCCCTGTTGTTTGAATTACTGTTTGGACTTATGCCAGTGGCATAGTAACACTTTAGTTCAAATTGCTGCTCTTAGGTGTGCCAGAAAAGGAAATGTGTGAGGCACAATTGAGTTCTCAGTCTTCCTACTTAGCTGTGCTTACCCTCTAAGGACCTAAAGCCCTTAAGACATGCCGACAAAAAGGGAACTGCGGCAACAGAAGATTGAAAGACTTCGTCTAGAATATCTAGGCCACTGTTTTGAAAAACAAGGGTTCAAGACAGCCCAGGCACAGAAATTATTTAAACCTGCTTCCCCACATCTTGACCAAGTGCTGATGACAACTGCACTGGCAGCTGAAAGAACAGGGAGTTTTCTTCTGGAACAGATGGGCTTTCTGGGGAATAGCTAATGTAGCCATCTGACTGAAGGAGAGGTTTGCAGTTGTGAATCCTGATTTAACAGGGCACTGTAGACTCACACCAGTGTTTTACACTGCATGTCTGAATCGAGTTCACCTTGATTACCCTGGATCCTGGGTTGTGGTTGAAAATTTGACTGCTGGGTAATGTACATGTTCCCAAGCCACTTGAAGCGAGGCATGCCTCTGTAGTGTTGTCTGTGCTGGGGCTCCATCTAGGTGTGCCACTGCATTAATACAGCCTGTCTGCCTGCACTTCCGGGGAACACTCTGGCAAGGCTCCCAGAGAGAATGCATGCACATAAAATTTCAGTGTGCAAACCGATGCATGCCACTGAGGTGATTTCCTTGTTAATTTCTTGTTAAAATTCTTGAGTTACTGTGGTGTGTAGTCTTATAGCTGCAGTTATATTTTCCTTGAAAACAGCTGTAGAACAAACCAGGGATTTGTACAAAATCTAAGACAGTCCTGTTAACACAGCCTGCACACTCACCTTGGAAAATCTTGGGGCTTTGCTGAGTGTTACTGAGAAAGGCACCCTTTCTTCCTAGGCTTGCATATATAGAAAAAGACAAAACTGGACACCTTTATAACAGGAAGAGTGATTCCAGGGTAGAATACAGATTACTTGAGGAACTGGAACACAGCATGACTGTCAGCAGGAAAATGGAAAGTAAGTGAGGTTTTATTTGGGCTTATTTGCTTTTTTTAAAATATGCTGTTGTTTTTGTAAATGGTTTAAAAATCAGTAGTACAGAGAGATCAGTTTACATGGAAGATGGATACTGGTAAGTGTGGTATTTCACCATGTGCTTAGAAACAGACAGTTCACTGCAAAATTCAGAAGCATAAACATTTTGGGCCTCATATGTTACTAACTGTTATCTTTTAATCTTCAGTGTAAAACCACTGTGGTGGAAAGGTATTGTTCAAGAAACTTGGAATCAATTTTGTTTATATATTGTGTGTATATTTGTGTGTCCAGCTAAGGTACAGTAAAAATATTCTTACTTCAACATTCACACACTGATTTTTGCCTTTAAATATCCCTTTAAACTGTTTGCATTTTTTAAGTTTTTGGGCAATGAATATTCCTAGTTTAGATAGTACTGTGAGTTGGTAGAGAGTCTGTCCTTCAGTATCTGTTCCACTTAGAGACTATAATATAGTTCAAGAAAAAACAGTTACTCCGTTTACTCACAGTACTTGAATTGTTTCAACAATAATCACATAAATCATGCTGTGCTATCTGATACAGATCAAAATAAGTTGAAGAAAGTAAAGGAATGTAGAAACAAAAATATATTTTCTTACAAATTTGCATGTGTTCTGATGTGCGCCTTTTATTTAAGGAATCTTAGAATGTCCTTTACATCTTGCAGTCCTTAAGAAATGTACATTTTTGAGGAATGACTAAGGTAATAAGTTTAGAAATTTTTTCCATGAGTAAGAAGGGAGCATGGCATATGGATGGAAATGATGCTATGAGATAATAAAGAGGACAGTGCACTACATGTCAGATATGAAGGAGTATATCCTAAAAGATACAAAAGTGTACAATCCCCCCCCCCCCCACCAAATTCCCATTTTAGTATGTTGAGGTCTTTCAACATGATCTGTATGCTGTAAGATTTTCTGTGGTCTCAGCAGGAACTTGTACTTTCCTTAATGCAAATCTTTTAGGATAGAAGATAAAGGTCCTTAGTATCTAAGATGTAGCCAGAATTTCATCCTCTTCAGCAGTGTATGTATGGACTCACGAGGAGCCAAGTGGTAACAATACAAATAAGTGCACACATGCTTGGAGCACTTGAAAACATTGATTCTTCGCTATTTAACCCAACGAATAAATGAATTTTGTTGAAGTAGTACATTCATATACACTTTCAAAGTTTGTTTTCTCTTCATAAATGGGTATTTTGAAGCCTAGGTCAAAGTCTGACTCAGAACTCTAGAAGCAATCACCTGCATAGGCAGTATTCTCCAAGTTCCCCTTTAGAAACAGGAGCTACTAATTTTAAAATCTGCTGATGCTGTGTAGGGAGCTAACATGGACCACGTGGTCAGCTACATGCAATTACCAGTTAACATGCTTAGTACTATGGCAGTTTCTTATCAAACAGAATTTGTGTCCCTGCTTAGATGAAACCCTTGGTTTATTTTGGACACTTCATTGCTCTTGTTCTTTTACTGAATGTAATGCACAAAGAAACTGTCAGAACTATTAGCACCTTATTTTATTTAACAGAAGCTAAAATCCTGCAGCAGCTATCAAAAATACAAAACAACGTGAAGAGACTTCAGCAGCAATTGAAAGATGTGAAGCCTACACCAGAGTGTAAGTCAAGACGACAGGTTTAAAAACATTTTCCTGTACAAACAGGTTTCTTGCATAGTTGTCTTTCTCCTGCGGACTTGGGATACTTCTCCAGTCTTTAAGATGTTGCAGGAATCTGGAAAGGGAAGACTAAACCTAGAAATCATAAAAGACTGTGCAGTTCTGTGTGGAAACAGAAACTTACTTGTCTTACAAGTGGTGTGTGTTTGTTCCTTGAGGTGGTTGAAAGCCTGATTTCCTATCTGTAACATTTGCCTTATGCAAAATAAACTTGGTATTCTACTACCATGTAATTCCCTTTGATCTGGTAAGAGATCACAGAGTAGGTTCTACAGGGAATTCATTTCTAGCCACTGGTTTGAAATGTAGACTGGAATATTCCACAGAAAGTGCTGCAGCAGTTTGTTCAGTTTGGATGTTTTAAAGCTTTTGGGAAATAGGTTCTGAAAGAACCATCCTCATGTGGTACCTACTACCTTTTGTGGAGCTCAGGTTGAGGGCCTCCTACTAGCTGAGGGCTTTCTGATGCTAGATAAAATGCATCCCATTTCATTTATTCAGTGCTTTATCTATTAAAAAAATCATTATTTACTTGAACTGTCAGTTAAGATACTAAGGCATGAAAGCTGAAAGATTAGATTTAATTTATATAACTTTACCAAAATACAGGTTAGTTGAACTGCATTCAGTGTGCCCATAGAGATGTTAGGCTGATTTAAAAGAGATTTTAGTCTAATAATATAATCTAATCTAATGGGTGGATTTTCTTCCACTGCAAAATCTATCTTCTCTGGACAGCTGTATTAACATCTTAAGTCAGGACAACAGCATGCTGACAGTACAGGACAAAGTCTTACTCTGATGTTTCTTTATCAGCTTCGTAAAAGTAGTTACCTGCAGGTTAAATAGGATTGCTGTAATGTGGTACAAACCAGAGTTGAGTGTGCTTAAGTCATTAACTGCATTGCTATGAGAAACACAAGTGGAACTCTAGGATAGGTCTGTCTTAGTTTGGGCATCAGTTGAAGGTTAGTCAAGGTGAGACTTCTTTAAGGGAAATAAACATTTACATTGGGATTTGCATCCAGTTAGCTAAGTCCTTTCATAAACACACCTTTTGGATAAATAAGAATTTGTCTTTTAAGGCTGTTTGAGATGGAAATGTATGTTTTTTTGTACAATGAGATATGTATCCTGAAAGTCTCCACAAGTCCTGCATTTCTGGATAGTGCTGATAAATAACATAGACTTCTTAAGTTATATGCTTTTTTTCTTCTTTTCCTTTTTTAGTTGTTGACAAGATCAAGGAAATGATGGAAGAAATAGAAAATGCGATCAATGCTTTTAAAGAGGAACAGAGGCAAATGTATGTTTATATGTGCTTCAGCTACTAGAAAAAGGGCTGTTATAAGACACAATGAAAACTTTGCATTAATCTAGTGAACTGTTCTTATGATTTACTCTTTTGGTAGTGATTCCTGAGGTATGTAAATCAAAGTACAAGCTGTCAGAGTTAGCATTTTGATAAACTGACTTTTAGAGAGTATGTTTATACAGCTATTGCACTATTCCAATGTAACAACAATTTGCCTATGAATAGGCTTTTTAGAGAGGCTGTAGAAGAGATTAGATTGTGGGGGTTTTTTTTGTTGCTGTTCTGTTTTCTAATCAGGTTTTGGGGTTTCTTTTTCTTTCTACTGGTGTCAGGAGGGGATTGAGTTAATTGTATGCATGCCATAAATGTGTTCTTTCAGTAAAAGGGTAACTTAATTCTCATTGTGTAGGGCTTTATTACTGGATCATTGCAACTGTGCTGTTACCACTTCAGTTCTTAATCTTTGAAGAATAGCTCTTGTGTGGCATTGAACAATTCCAAAATTCTTTTTTGGTGAATGGACAATGAATACTGGATTTTTTTTTCTTACACTTCAGTGTTTGTCTCTTTTCAGATATCAACAGCTTTTGAAAGAGGAAAAAGCTGTCATTAATGAGCTCAGTCTCTTTGAGAGAAAAGTGGAACTGTGGGCATTAGGGAGCTCAACAGCAGAAAAAGTTTGGAAATTACCATCAGCCAGGGTCACAGTTGATAAAACACTGAAAAATCATCTACCTGAAGAAGTAATAGAGTTTGAAAAATTTCTTCAGCGAACAGGGGGCCGGCAAGGAGGCTGGGATGATTATGATCATCAAAATTTTCTGAAAATACGGACAAAATACAGAGGAAGGCTGTCTTACATGGATGAAGCTCTTGAGTATCTCAGTGGAAGAACAAAAGAAGATATAGAACAGCATGACAAATGGTATCAAGAATATGTAATTTTACATGAAAGAAAGAAAGAGGTAAAATAACCCCTCTAAGGCTTTTGAAGATTTCAGAAAATATACTTATTTTTGAAAGGCATAATCTCTTGTTTTTGTATCTGCCTCTCTGGTTGTAGTGCTAGGCAGATTTCTCTTACAGTTGATGGTATATAACTGAGGTCTTTATCATCCCCAGTCTGCCAAAGTATTTGTCTTTAATAAATAATTACAAATAGGCAAAGACCTAACAACACGGAGAAGTGGCCCGTGTATTGCCAAAGTATATTACAAACGCTTTTGAAGTCAGTGATCTTGCAAGCTGGGTGCCAAGCCCAGAGCAGTTAGTGATCCTGTCTTCCTGTTATATTTGTCTCTAAGAATGTGTGTCCCACTGTATAGGCAATACACCTAAGACAGACTGACATGCAGAATTATGATTCCCTCAAGAACTATCTAAGTAATAAAAGGCATACTGACATAAGAACAGCTATAAAACAGTGGGTTAATTGGAAAGAAAGCAAGAACTGAGATACATTTGCATTAAAAAAGTATATTGCATCAACATTCATAACTACCTGAAGTTATTACGATTGCTGTAACTGTTTTAGCAGACATATGTTGAACCTGCTTGTGTGATCCACAGAATAGGAAAAAAAAGAGAAAACACATATAGGTGCTTCTTGGTTTTAGGTTTTGCCTTCAGTAGACTTTTAATTCCTATGTGCATATTTTGTGTTCTTGGAACAAATGTCTTCATCAGATTGAATCAATGTGAATATGTAAAATTTTCATGAAACTTCGGATTTTTTTCCTATGGTCTCTTGCAGTCAATTAAAAAGTGGAAAGAAAAGCAGCAGCAAGCAAAAGAAAGAAACTTGAAGGAGAAAGAGAAATCAGAAAAAATGCTGAAGGAAAGATGGCTGCAGCGTGAAGAAGCTCAGAAGCAAAAAGCAGAAGAAGAAAGAAAAAGAAAACATGCTGCAGTTGAAGTCTGGAAGAAACAAAAAGTAGTAGCATTTGCAATAGATCAAGCGTCACAACTAAAACTAGAAGAGAAAGAGAAAAAGCAACAAAAAGAGCGCCAAAGCCATGTGAAGTTATTGTTGGAAAGGAATACCTTGCAAAAAAAAGTAAAGGAAGAACTTGAAAAGCTTGAAAGTGAGAAGAAAGAGGAAGCTGAAAAGGAGGGAAGGAAGAAAATTGCTGCAGAAGAAATTTCTAAGTTTCAAGAGCATGTGCGTAATTTCACCTCCATTTTTGCATGTCGTTGTTTTAAATTTGATATGTCCTACTACAATATAATCAGTTAAACAGGTTTTAAAGTCCAAGTACTATTCATCTAAATCCATTATTGATTCATTACAAATAACAGCATCTATTGCAGATAAAGAGTATGAAACTTGATTTTAGACAAAGATGCTCCTTTTCTTCAATAGATACTGAATTCTATAAGATTACTCAAGATCATATTTCTTTATCCATATAGAAGTGCTTTTATTTCTTCAGTAAATATTTTTTTTGAGAAAAACTACTTGGGCTATGCTGCCTAAGAAGACTTCAGAGGACCTGAGTGCTCTATTCAGATGGGAGGTAGAAAGAATTGTTTGAATATCCTGCAGTTTTCAGTATCTGTTAGGCAAAGTCAGATCCCATATCAATGTAAATGCAATTACTGGAAAGTTGGTATTATTGTCAGCATTCATATTGAAGTTTTATAAAAAGAGTATGAACTACTACTTTTTTATTTCCAAGCCACATAACTGTAGTTTGTTTGTGCAGGACAAGCTATAGCATGTAGCTACCTAGTGAAACCTTATTTTTTACTATTACAATAATTTGAAAACAAAAACAAACAAAAAACAAACCAAAAATAAACAAAACAAAAAAAAAAGCTGTGAAAAGGCTGCATCTATATTTTTACATCATTTGTCTTACTTACAAAGAAAAGTTTGCTTTTTCGCTCATTATGTTTCAGGATCTACATAAACTGGAGCTAAGGGTTCTACAGAAACACACTAAAGAAATAGAAAAACAGGAAAAAGAAAAAAGATTGGCAAAGTTAAGAGAGAAGGTAACTTTTTGTTTGTTTTAACCAGGGATGTGTGCAGCTTGGTGGTTTAAGCAGACTTTCTTTTCATTCATCTAAAAGGCAATTGTTTTAAATTATCTAACTAGTTGATAAAGGAAAACAAAAAGTCATGCCATGTTATCAGTAGACAGAATTGCAGCAGGCATAGTTGTTCCTGTTTAAAATAAATGGGGAAAAATCCCTAGAATTTATCTCTCACAGTAGTATTTCACCGGGTAAGGCCTATAAAAGTGACCTCTAAAATGGGTGGTGGCTTTCATTTTTCATATAGCTTTCTACCATTAGTTAAATAAGTAGGCTGTCTCCCAGAAGCATTTTGCATATACTGGGTTTAAAAAGAGTTTAACCTTTTAAATTATTAAAATTTAATGTGAGCAAGTGGTGTCACTGTCTTCTACAGTGAAGACCCAGTGAGCATCATGGAACTGCTTTTGTGAAGAACGAAAGAGGCTAATTATTTTTGGCTGTTTGTTTCACTCTGAGGTCGAGGTTCGGGTGACCAGAGACCGATCCAGGTTGAACACACCTTCCAAGGGCTGGGAGGAATGCAGTCAACCGCTGTTGCGTGTTTCTCAGAGGTGAGGAGGGGACCGATGGATGTGCAGCATGATACAAGCGCACTTTTATATTTTAAGCCTTTTTGTTTTCTTGTCAGAGCTGTCCCAGCCTGGAGAGGAGGGTCCTAGCTGCTCACCAGCCTGTCCCAGCCGCAGTACGGAGCAGCAGCCAGCACGGCCTGACCCATGGCGTGTATTACCTCTGTCTTTTGCGAGTGTCGGGTTTGACACGCCGGCTGCCAGACCGGCCGGCTGTGATGTCCTTTGGCATTAAAAGCGCGTTTTCCCCGCAGCTGGTTGTGGCGGCCCCTTAAGCGTGGGGTGGCCCCGCCGGCCCCGCCGCTGTGCAGTGAGGCGCCCCTTCCCTTTCCCCTTCCTGTTCCCCCGTTCCCTTTCCCCCCTATCCTTCCTTTCCCTTCCCCTTCCCTTTCCCGCTGCTTCCCCCTTCCGTTTCCCCGCCCCGGGGCGGGCGCTGCGGGTGACGCGATCCGGGCGCGCCGGGCGCGGGCAGCAGCGGCGAGGTGGAGATGGCGGCGCCGTGCCCCGGGGAGCCGGAGCGGCTGGACTTCCTGCGGGAGCGGCACGTGCGCTTCTTCCAGCGGTGCCTGCAGATCCTGCCCGAGCGCTACTCATCCCTGGAGACCAGCAGGTAGCAGCGGGACGGGCTCCTGCGGCGGGAGGCGGGACGGGCGCCGCCGCGTCCGCCCGGCGCCCCCCGCCCGTCCCGGCCCGGCCGCATTCCCCTCCCGCCGGGCGGTCGCGGTGCCGGGAAGCCTCTCCCGGAGCGCTGCCGTCTCCCGCGGTCGGGAGCAGCGCCCCGCGGCCGGAAGGAAAAATATCCCTATAAATCTGCCCGCCGGCAGACGGCTCCCAAAAAATACGTGTTAGTGTAGGGGTGTAGTCACCGCTCGCGTAAACTGCTTGACATCCACGAGGGGAGACTTGTTGATCCTTCTAATCTGTTTTAAATCCAGTGCTTCACTCTCTTAATCTGCCCTGGAAGCCATTTTAAAATTAATCACCTAAGCTTCGACACGCAGGAGACTCCTCTTCATCTACCAAATATTTTTAAGTCTTCATTACCTAGTATAAAAGAGAAAATACTAGTGAAATATGTTCCTCAATTTGAATTGGAGTGGCATTTGTTCCTCTAATGGCTTCAGAATGTCATTATTTGATATTCTTACATTGGAAGCGTAAGAATACCAGTAATGTGATTATCAAGCTGCACTTGGTAAAATATTGGAGACAAGTAGACGGTTTGATAATCTTATTCAGCCAATAAAATAGTAAAATTTTCTCCACTTTATTATGGCTGTGCAGCAAGCTCCATGGCTTTGATCAGGTCATCCTGCTTTATTTTGGTTGAGAGCACAAACACCTGGCATAAACATGTAAGGACTAGAACAGGTAGTGCTGAGCTGTGTGTGAAATAACACAACTTTATATTGAAAAGTTAGAAATGGAACTAGTGGAGAGGGGCCAGCAGAGGGCTTATAAGATGGTTAAGGGACTGGAGCATCTGTCCTGTGAGGAAAGCTTGAATGAGCTGGGCCTGTTCAGCCTCAAAAAAGGATGACTGAGAGAGAATTTTACCAATGCATTCGAGTATGTCAGAGGGTGGGTGCTGAGAGGATGGTGCCATACTCTAAGTGGTCCCTGTGACAGGGCAAAGGGCAGCCGACAGAAACATAGGAAGGTCCATCTCAGTGGAGAAAAACTTTCTCATACTGGGCTGATCACTGAAACAGACTGCCCAGCAAGGTTGTGGAGTTTTCTTCCCTGGAGATATTCAAAACCTGCCTGGACACAATCCTGTAAAAACTGCTCTGGGTAAACCTGCATTAGGAGAAGGGGGTTGTATGAGATGATCTCCAGAGGTCCTTTCCAGCCCCAGCTATTCTGTAATTTTGTGACATTTTGATTGCAGAGCTGTAGATCATTTATTCATTAAAAGCTAGTTGGTGTTTCAGTCTGCTTTCTCATTTATTTTAGGTGACAGCAAGGGGAAGTCTAGGTATCCTATGCCTAACTGTGTATAGGCCTTAAAATGACCACAGCATGCAGATGTGCTAGAGCAATAACACAAATAGCTAACCTTAGCCCCACTGACATTTGAAAAGAGTTAAAGAAATGGGATGTCTTCAGCCTAGAGAAGGAGAGATCTAATCACAGTCTTCCATGGGTGGGAAACTACTTACAAAAAAAGATGGAGGTGTGCTGTTTTCAAGGGATCATGGTGACGGGGCAGGAGGCTGCGGGAATGAGGTACTTGGGGGAGAATTGTGTGGCTGTAGAAAAAATGTTCTTCGCTGTTAGAAGAGTTAACTGTAAAAAGCTTGCCCATTGAAGTGATGGAGTCACCTTTGAGGATGTGACTTCTCAGGATCCTAGGTCATCTCCTCTGAGGCCGTGTGTTCTTGAAAAGGTGGGACCAGTGATCTCCAGAGGCCCTTGACAATGTAGACATGTTCTGCAGGGCTGCACACCTGTTTGTTGACAGATTTGGAGTGGGAGATTGAACCATAAATCTTTTCCAGCTTGATTTCAAGGGTATTAAGTTTCCCTTTTTGCCAAGTTCAAGGTCACTGAGTTCAGCAAACCTTCAGCAAACCTCTGGAGCTGATTCAGCTGCAGAAAGAAATGCTGTTACCCTTTTATTCATACTTGCCCTATTCCTGAATTGGAGTGGTTCTATTTTGAGTTAGATGGGGAAACTCAACTAAATTAAAGAGAGATGTGTTAAATAAATAAATAAAGTCATTTGTCAGATTCTTTTTTCACTGCACTGCAGTAGAAAACTGTGTTTGTTGTCACCAGACAAGGATGGTAGAGGAGCTTTCCTCTCTGTGATGGTGCATTCCAGCTTAAGCTATAGATTGTCAAACAATAACAGAGAATAAAGAAAATTCATTTCATGTTCTCTACTCAACTTCTTGCCTCCAAACCCTTTGTAATTATTTTTATCTGTAGTTATTCACATGCAACAGCAGTTGCAGCAAGAGTAGTTTTTAAACATTCTGACTGATGGTGTTTCATACACATTGGTTGTCAGCACTGTAAGGTTTTGCAGGAAAATGCAACTTTCTTTAAGATTCTGGTACTTCCCAGTGCTCTGTGTAGTGCAATTAATCAGTTTCTCAAATTTGTCACTTCCAATACTTTTTGAATTCTTCTGTAAAACTGTAGTCTTTGTACTCACTTGAAGACAGAGGGGTCTGAATCTGCCATCCAAAGTGTCCTGGTGGCCATCCTCTGTGGAAATGGCTGTTGATAAAGTTTTACACTTCTTGGCATATGTCTGTCACCTGAGGTGCTGCTAAGAGTTGCTTTTGCTAGGACATATGTCTGTTACTTTTCTGTGAGGGAGGATAGCATATGGAGTAAAGATGCAGTACCTAAACAGCTGTATTGCAACCTGTGTATGACCAGTGCTGCCAGACACTCTTGCCCACCATAGATAAATTCCATCACACTACAGGCTGTTCTTTAGTGATGCTGGAGCAGACAGTCAACTCTGAATAAATGAACTGAACCCTAACTATGCTGAAAACTACTTTTTATGTTCCTATATCTGACACATGCATTTTCAACTGTAGATGAGATTTGCTGTCTGTGTTGTATGTAAAGCCTTGTGGTTTTGGACTTTGCAGCAGTTTCTGGTGTGGATGTGGGCATGTTTGTGCCTCATTGGAAGTAACTTAGCTGGGTAAGATTGAGTGAAAGTGTCTTTTTAATAGCTCTAGTAAAAGATTGTCAGTGTTCATGAAAATCAGAACACACAGGCAGTGTTTCAAAGAAATGGTTTATTGTAGCTGAACAGTAAATTCCTTGTTTTTTTAAAATAAAAGTAGTGATTTTTTTTATTACTTATTTATTATCCAGGGTCAAATTCTGGGTTAAACAGAGATCTGATCAATGGAAAAAGTTGATATAAACCTTGAAGTGTTTATTTTACACTTTGAAAAACAATTTCTTAGGCATCAGAAGTGTTAAAATATACTCTTGTTCTACATAGAATACTTTTGTGTGCAACATACTTTTTCTGGATTTCTCTACTCAAAATTTATTTGAAATAATGACAGTAAATATACATATTTTACCAGTCTGCTGGTAGGAATGTCACCTTAGGAGCTTGTGCCACTGTATTGAGATTAACATCTGCTGCATTGCCATTTGGCTGCTGTGTTTTAATTAGAATAATTCTTTTGGATGTGCGCTTTGGGCTGACTCACATGGTCTTATTGTTTGTGGTTCTGATGCGGAACCTCACGCAGACAGTAAGTGGCTGTGGCGGCTCCTGTCCACATGTGTCTCTTCTGAGGTACCAACCTCTGGCCAAGGTGGCTCACCAGTTTGTGCGGTAAATACGAATTACAACTTAATCTTGTAAGGAAAGTTGGTATTAACTGTTGGCTTTCCTTGGCATACTGAATTTTAGTTTCTGCATGTGTAGCAGTTGTTTCACAATCCATCATCTTATCTGGTGTATGGAGAACAAGAATTTCTAGAAGGGTCAGACAAGTGTGGGTGGCAAAATAAACATCCAGCTAATTTCAGTGAGTCAGAACATCCAAGGTACCATTACAAGAGCGTTTTCTCTCACAGTAAGTGCTCCTAAGTTCCTAATGCAGTGCTGCTGCTTTGGTGCTCTGTCAGAGTGAGTAATGCACTGCTGGAGGGCCATGCCATGGGTGGCTGCAATGGTTTGAGTTAAAGAAGGTGTTAATTAGCAGTTATGATAGCACGCATTCATGGAAGGAAACAAGTTGTAGGAAAGAAGGACATTCAGCATGCTAGCTACTCCACTGCTCTATGGGATACTTGAATGTGACATGCTTAATTTTAGATGTTTAAGTAAGGTAGTCATCTAGCCTGCTTTACACCCAGGGACCAGAAATAAGTACCTCTAGATGTTAATTCATTCTATATGCCTATTTATGCATTGTTTGCTCACAGAGTAGGCTTTGCTGTTTGACATTGGCATCTAAGCTTCTGAAACTGGGTTTGAGACACAGTAAGAGGCAGCTTACTATAGTTAAGGGTTACCTTGCATATCTGCCTAATGCTCGTTTAGGGGATTGTTCATGTAAGAATTCTTCACAGAGAACTAGTGCTCCGTATGTTAATATCATAACCTAGTTTACTTCTTAGTGGGTTGTTTTGTTGGGGTTTTCTTTTGGGTAAACAGGCCCTTACATAAATTTTTAATTGACATATTATTATTATATAAAAGGAAGGACATCTTATATGAAAAACCTTGCTAAGGCAGAGAAATGTTTTCAGTACAAGGAACATTATTTTGTCCAATAGATGACTTTCATGTATTCTAAGCTAGGCTCTGTGTTGCACCACTGTCAAAGGCTGAGAATTCATAGATGTGTCTGTTTCTGCAACCATTTGTTAATTTCCCCATGATATTTATGGTGGGAAGTGTAAGTCTTATCTTTTTCTTTTAGGTTGACAATTGCATTTTTCGCACTCTCTGGTCTGGATATGTTGGATTCCTTAGATGTGGTGAACAAAGATGATATAATAGAATGGATTTATTCCCTGCAGGTCCTTCCCACAGAAGACAGTGAGTGAGTTTTTAGTTTTTTTAAATTGATATTAACATTTTTACTTTTGCTTTTTACTTGGGGAATAGTGGATGACTCTTGTTTTTATAAAATCCAAGGTTGACCTTCCTGAAGTACAGTCCTGATAATTTCAGGCAGTGATGTTTAGCAGATCTTGGATAAAGATCCCTCACAAGTAATAAAGCTAGAAAAAGCCAAAATTAATTTGAAGATCAGCCAGTATAAAATAGTATAATAAAGTTATTTGTTTATATATATATATATATATATATATGCACCTTTAGGTATTTCAGAGGAATGTTTCACCTGCTTCTAAAAGAAATGCATTTGTTGTAAAAGTATTACAAGTGTAATAGTGATTATATTGACTTCCACTTCAGTGCCAGGAGCTGTGATCACAGGTGTGTTTTTTTACAACAGCTTTTGGAGATTTGGAGGTGTAAGTATAAGAAGCAAAAAGAGTAAACACAGTCCCTGCCTGATGTTCCTTAGATCTGTGAAGGTTGAATTTACCCTAAGTTTTGAGAAGGAGTAATGCTGCTGCTGAATCCCAGATGTCCTCAGAATGGAAGGTGCATAGCAGAAAAGCTGGCAAGGGAACTCGCAGGAAGTGTCCCTTTCCTGGTTGATTTGACAGAAGTTAGGGAGGTGCTGTTCCTGTGGGCTAGTTGGTGTTGGCAGTTTTTTGTGTGGCAGCCCAGGGGAATGGCTGGTAGCACTACAAGGGGTGGGAAGGAGGGAGGGAGACGTAGGTGAGGCGCTGCTGCTCTATGACAGAAAGTGCTGGCATGTTAAATGCTGCTGTAGGCATAGCTCCAGGCTGGTGGTGTCTCCAGTTGCCTGTCTGTAAAATCACTAATACATCCATCCATGTACTTTGGATGATGTAGGCAGAAAATTCAGTGTTGCCTTCTATTATTAATTCTAATTATATACAACAGATAGGGTCTCTAAATACAACAAATTAGGTCTCTAAAATCAGTTTTATGAAATAAGCATATGGAAGTCAGGACTGCCGATGCTTTATTTTTACAGTAATAAAAAAAATCATTTTTCTTACTCTGGAGATTTAGAAACCATAAGATCCACCACAGGGACTAGTTTTGATGGATTTGTTTTTTCTTGTATTGCCTTCCAGGACTGATTCTTGAAAAATAGGAGTTTGGATTATATAAATATTCCTACAATATTTTTTAATGATTAGAAGGTTCCTGTGCCTTACTGTTAAAAAATCTTTCCACAGTGTACATGCTTTGTTTCTAGGAGTTGCTCACTTTGTAACTTTTATACCAGTCTTCAGGATTTAATTCCAAAAGAAGAGGGAAGTTTGCAAGAAGAGAAATTAGAACAGGCATTTCTGTTTGTTTGTTTGTCTTTGATAGTATGCAGTAATTCTCTGGGGATTCTACCTGGTCAGTGTTTAGAATATTGCCATTGTCGGGAGCCTCCTAGGGAGGGCAGTAAAAATATCATTGTGCAGATGTGGAGGCTGACAGTTCAGCAGAGATGTGCTCCTTCTTTTTCTAGCTATCATCCCCTCAAAACTGAGAGGAGTTTTGGGGAGGGCACTTTTGGCAGTGCACTCTGTGCTTTCCAAGTAATAAATCTACTTTTCACTAGAAGAACAAGCTGCCCTTCAGTTCTGTGTTTTTGTATCATACTGTAATAACTCTTGTTCTTCCTATGCTTTTGGTAATAACACTGCTCTTATCTGGTCGCTTGACTGCTAAAACTTCAGCGTCATTTGTTTTTCATTTTTGCTTTTTCTGTTGGACAAAATGTGCAATAGAAAGTGCAAATGCAAAATGTAAATGATGCTGATAGCAGCAGGCTGGATATTGAATGACTAAATGTGAAGAGGAAACGCCTACACTCTGGTAATGTCTACTTCCAGTAAAATGTGTTGGCTCTCTGGTCGATAATCCTGAGTGGGTGCAATGCTTGTTAATTGGCAGCCTCCCAGCAGCAGAGCTCCTACTCCCTTTCGGCCTCTTTGGAGAAGTGACTAAACTGTGGTAGGCTACAGCACTGCAGTTTTTGGTTTCAAAGTGCTTGTGCATCTGTAGTTAAAGAGGAGATTCGTAGCTTGGTGGATTGGAATCTGTCCGGGTTTAAAAAAAAAGAAAACCAAAACCAAGAAAGCACGATGTTTTACTTTTAAAGAGATATGCTATTGCAGCATTTTTTTCATGCATTCTGATAAATGTCTCTTTCCCTGGAATATTGATTTATAAAAATTTAAATTAAAATACTATTTTATAATGATGAATTCCACCAATCTAAAGTAACTGCATTGTACTCAATGAAAGTCTTCATAAAGTTTGGCTCTGGGACTGAAAACCAATTTAAAAGCTACATTTTACATGATAGTATGTTTTTACAGAATCTTGGGGCTTGTTATTGATTGCATCCGTGGTTGAATTTCTAAAATTTGGTATCAGTCAAAAAGAGAAGTCCTGTAATTCTTATTAGAAAATAAATTTCTTTGCTTTTCATGTTTGTCCCTCCAAACATTCCTTTGTGCATAGCACTTAACTTGATTTTTATTTAAAGCATTTTTTTGAAAGGGTAAATTCATATTATTTTGAGAACTACTGCTACCTTAGAGTCTTCTTTCCAGTGGATGGGAGACAGAGTAGTTGGTGCTCCACAAACTTAGTATCTGTTTATTGTTATCAATAACTGTTATAGTGGGTACACTGGCTGGGCTAGAATTAATTTTTTTTACAGTAGCCTCTAATCTGCTGTGTTCTGAGCCTGGTACCAAAAGAGTGTTTTAGTCTTTCAGCTATTGCTGAGCAGTACTAGTCAAGGCTGGCTCTTTTTGCCTCCTCTGCACTCCTTTCATGGCAGATATTGCAGGGGACACAGCCAGGACAGCTGACCCAGGCTGACCTCAGGACTGTCCAGAGGGACACCATAGAATCTAGCATCATTTTCAGCAAAAAAAAAAAACCAAAAAAACCAAAAAACAAACTTGGGAAGAGAAGGAGAAAGGGGGCAATATTCATGGTTCTGGCATTTGTCTTCCTGAGTAACCCATACACTTGCTGAGGCCCTGCTTTCTGGGAAGTGACTATAAACCTGCCCAGCTGATGGGAAGTAGTAAATGAATTCCTACTTTGCTTTGCTGTGCACCCACAACTTCTGCTTCACCTATCAAACTGTCTCTGTCTCACTCTCTGAGTCTTCTCCTCATCTCTCTGTTTTCTTGCCTCAGCTGCTGGTTGGAGTCAACCCACTACAGCAGAGTGTTACAGAACCTGTTAGAAAATTCAGAATTTGGTGGTTTAGAGCACTTCTTAGATAAAGTCTCGCAATACCCTATGATAGTCTTAAGTTTTGAGACATGTTTGTATTTACTGGTATGTAATATGTCTTATGGCTAATGACAGCTTCACTTCAGAGGTTTGTAGTTTTGAAACTAAGGCACACTAATGTTGAGATCTTGATCTACTGAGTAAGAACGCAAACATATGCTCTGTCAGCCTAATCAAAATGCACTTGAGGAAGCTGAAGATTAGAATCTGTCTGGATAGACTGTATTCTTCTGTGGGTTTATAGTAGCTGTGATTCAAACAAAAAATGTCTTTTTGGTACCATAACTTTAGCTCAAGTCTTCCAGAAGCTGGCTCAATACCACTTCTAATTAGGAGAGAGTGGCAACACATCACATGTGCAAACTGAGCCTCACACAGAAACACATTCTTAGCTGAATGCTTCCACTTACTGCTGCCTTCTGCTTGTTTGAAGGATCCCTGTCTTCTGTAACTCATGCTAAATAGTTTGGCTTTATCTTTGAATTTGGCCATTGTTACCTTTCCTTCCCTTTTAGTGAATGCTGTACTTAGGTGCCTAGCTACTGTGTGGTTTTGTTTTCTTTGTGTGGTCGCTGCAGGAAGACTTAACAAAGTTTCCTCTTAGAAAGAAGTTGAAATCTTAAAAAGTGCTTTTATCTTTTTTAATTTTGTGGAGGGCAGTGTTCTTTTACAAGCCTCGCAGAAATGATACGTTTTTAGATTAGAACGTTGCTTTTTGAAGTGTTAGTGAAATTGGGAAAGGGTCGACAACACACCCTCTTTTAGCTAGTTACTTGTTCTTAAGATCATGTCAGTGTTTTACTGTTTTTCCTCTCATACTGCAGTTCCTTGACAGAGCTCTTTCAAGTTTATTTTAACTAACTGAAGTGCAACTCATACAATTTAAGAAAGATATATTCCAGTTTCTTGCAAGTCACATTCAAGGCCGGTTCAGCACTTTTAAAAGATAGTGAATCCGGAGCTTTGTACTCAAGTAATCTAATTACACAGTGGAAGCGCACTGCTTGGCCATATTCATCTACCATCCTCCCCCATAAGAACAGTGGCATTTGTTTGATCCTGCTTGAGAGCTTGCTGCAGTGGCAGAAAAACACGCATTTATTTATCTAACAGAAGGTTAGCTTTGTGTTGCATTGGTGAACTGTGTGGATTGGGAGTGCCAGTGCCAGCCCGCTATGGGAGAAGGAAGAAAATTGTACTTTTTGACAGCTGGATGCTTCACTAGCTTTGCTGTACTAAAAAAATGGAACCAAAAGGAATACCAAAACATATGTTATTTATTGGTCTGAATCCCCAGGACCCATGGATACTAGGCTGAAAACCAGTATGATACATGACAGACCTAAAACTTACTTCTATCAAAGTCTAAATTCAGATTTGTATTAATGATTCTTTCTTCTTATGTGGCAGTAATGAAAAAAAATGTATAAAATGACATTGACTTTTTTGAAATCATTGATACATGTGAGCTTTCTGATCATGAGTTTCTTGAGCAAAAATGCAAATTTTCTTCCAGCATGACTTTCTTTTATGGCTGCATTTGAAGTGTTTATCTAGTTGTATAATGGACATTTTAGAGAATGGAAGTTTGCATTAATGACATCCTCTAGTGCTTTGCTTTACAGGAGCAATTACAAGCTCTAATTCAGTGAGAAGAGCTTATGCTTACTTTTATCTGGATGTATGGACTGAATCAACCTATGATTAAAGCTATGATTTTTTTTTATACATTAAAAGATTTTAGTAATGTGTGTAAACTCCTGTAGTTAGCAAAAGGAGACAAGCCTTGCAGCCAGAGGCATGTGTGGATAATCTGAATGTGAAAAATTAGTGGTAAAAGTTTATCAATCCTTCCATGCAAGAGAAATCATAAAATATAAATAACAAAAATTCCCTGTCTTTAAAAAAAGAGCTCATAGGATAAGTTGTCTGTGGTCATCACTTGAAGCTCTTTTATGTATCTTAAGGACTTTCTGGTTTAAGGACACATAAGTAACATCTTTTTCTTCACTAGAAAGTTTCAGCTCTTGATTTAAGCATGAAGTCTCTTGGTTTTGGAAAAGGGTCCATTTTCTTTAGTTGTGAAGTGTGAAATGTTTTTCCAGGTGTGTTTTTTCAGCTTTCAAACCACCACAAATAGTTACACAGCAGTTTATGAAGTATTTGTTACTTTTTGCTCTGTCTTAAGCTCCTGTAGAAGGTGGCTAAGTAAGGTTGGTGGTGGAAGTGAACACCAGGTGGTACCATTTCACAGCTGCAGTTGAGATGAGGCACAGCTAACTCTGCTGCAGCTGAACTGGCCACTCCAGCAGTTTTTCCCCAAGGGACATAGGCTGTGATCGCATCCTTTTCATTTGTGTCTATTTCCTTTTTAATTCTATGTCTGATTCTGACAGCCCATTTTTGCTTCAGGAAAGTGAAGAGTTGGATTAGCAATACTAAGCTATTACAAAAAACAAGAAGTACAAGTAAATTGCAATAAAATAGTAAAGCCAACTTTACAGAAGTTGAAATTTCACTTTGTAAAGTTTCTTTCATAAACCGAATAACAGTAATTTCCTGTAACTTGCCTTTGGTTTTCATTTGATTTTCAACTAGTATGCTCACAGGATGCTAAAAAACCATTTTTAGACGCTACATTAGTGTTCCAGAGTCATGCGGTTTAAAACAATCTGGTTTCACTTCCTGTTTTAATGCTTCCTTTATCAACTCAAAATTCTATTTTTTACTTCCTGTACTGTGACTAGAGATTTAGCAACTCCCTTGTAATAGTGTAGGAAGATCTAGGAAGCATCTATTGCAAGAACATTAATGCATTTAAGGGGGGAGATGATCAAATTCCCTGCAAAGTTTGCCCTAAAGTTTTCCTAAAAGGGCATGCTGGTCTTCTGTTTTTCCTAGGAGCCAGTGTATGAAGTTTGGAGTGGGAGATGAGAAGTATTGACAAAAAGTGTCAAAATAGATTTTTAAATTCATAGCAATACAGTTAAAAATCCAACTTTAAATCCAATTTTTAAATTGTGAATGCTGTTTTCTAGTTGATAAAAGTTTAGTAGTAGAAAAAAGGTTTTGAAATACTACATGAAAATTGAACATCTAAAGGGAGTAATACATCATGATTTCATTAATGTATTTTTAATCTATTTGTATAGCATCTGTGAACTCGGAAGGGGATCAGACTGACCCACTAACAGCACACAAACTTGGGTTTCATGCTGCCATTTCTACCTTGATAATGAATTATAAGCTACACTCCAAAAGGCCAGTGATGGAAATTGGTATTTCTGGGATGAATCCTTCCATCTAGCAACTGTCAGCTGAGTTCTGTTCAGCTGCAGAGCTGTCTTAATTGTAGCATGTGTCCTTTGCAGTAGGCCAGAATAGCTGTGTTAGTAGCATAATAACTCTTTTCTAGGTACAGGGTTTCTGTACCAGTATCATTTCAAACTCAGGGTTCTAGTTTGCTTAAGCACTTAAGACACAGGTTCATTTTTACTGAAAACTATCATGAATGTGATTTCCCCGCCCCACGATGTCATCCAGGAAATCTGGGACTTACCAGGCAAGAATTCTAGATCTTCTCTATGATTTGTTCATATGGTGTCATTTTTGAAATTGTGATGCTTTTTTGGGCAGTGTCCTTTGGGACCTTAGATTAGTCTTTAAGACTAATTTAATTTTTTGTGCTTTGCAGAGGCTGAGGTGACATGAAATGCAAGTTTTTGACTCTGCAAGTGAATAGACAAATGTTCTCTGCTAAGAATGTTTATATTATAATAAAATAAAACAGATATTATTTTTTTTCTTTTTGTTTCCTCTGTGTGGATCAGACTATGGCACACCAGCTTTTAAGCAGGCTGAAGTTGCTTTTGTTACATGTGTAGAATCATTAAGAAGTACTTTTGACTGAACTGTGGAGGAAGTGGAGAATTGCAGGTGTTTCACTCTATGTCAGTTAGCTCCAAAGACTTGTCTGGCAGAGAAACTTGCATACTTCAGGCCAAGTTGAAATTCTTAAGCTAATAAAACCTTTCTAGTTTAAATTTTGCATATATACAGAGTATGTTTAGAATGAGAAGGTCATGTGCTGCCAAATTACACCAGAGCTTGTAGGCCACATTGCATAGTGATGTTGCTTAGAGCTTTTAGCTTTATAACTATTCATTCTTATTTATTCTGGGGCAATTTTCTCTAATATCCGTGAGGATTTTTAGCTTAAAGGCTGAATAGCTTAAAAGAGGTCAGTAGTATTTAAGAACAACCAGCTGCTGTTTGACTGCGGCATTCATTAGGTTTTTAGTTTCAGACATTGAGCAGTAAACTGAGGTTTTGCCATGCAAAAGCAAGTTTGAGTCCTGTAAAGCTGTGCTTAAACTCTTAACAGCATTTGGTTCATGGTTCTTTGTGCCACATGCTCAGGTATTGTGATGTGTTTGAAACAATTTACACTGTATCACTGGCAGAAATGTTTGATAGCTACAATGTGCTTAAAACTGTGAATTGTTTATCCTTGAACGTGTTGCGAAGTATCTTGAAACAGTTCTGCTTTAGGAACAGATGGTATTACCAGGCAAGAATCCAGAGAGGAATAAAAAAATATGTTAACTCTGGCCATTTTCCCAGGGGAGCAGTCCTTTTCTCTTTTTTTCTTGCGAGCATGGAAGACAAGTCTGTGATGACACAAACTGATTTCCACCAAATTAAAAAAAATGAAAAATCTGATGCTTTGTGTTTTGTCACTACACCAGTAAGTAAGTTAAGTTTGCTTGTGGTTTTCTTTATTTTTTTTTGTTAATGAGAGAGATGACAAACTAAGCTTGGGAACTGAGAGACACATACACAGTTTATTAAGGCTGTGAATAGTGTTGAACTAACGGGTCTTGATCTCATTAGATAATTATGGTTTATAATAAATGTTTCAACAAAACAAGTTAGTTGAGTATTGTTTTAATCTTTTCCAGGATCAAATATGAGTCGCTGTGGATTCAGAGGTTCTTCATATTTAGGGATGCCATTCAGTCCCTCCAAGGTCAGTTAAGAATGTGTATGTGAAATGTTTTCAATTAGGCAATAAATGATCTTGTGTCTTTTCTATAATATTAACTGCATAATTACAGAATGTCTGGAATGCAGGGAATTTTGTACTGCTAATACCGAAATGTTTGCAGAACTTTTAAGAATCGTGCATAAGAAACATGCATAAAATGATACCTAGAACTTAAATTCTCACAGCAGTGAAGAAACTGACACACAAATCGTGGCTTATCTCAGTGCAGTCTCCTCCTTTTCTGGTCTTCTCCTAACAAAGGAAAACTTCTCTAGCTGAAGAATTGTCATGAGGTAGAGAAGCTGGGCAGAATAGCCCTAATTAAGTGATGCAGAACATGCTGATCTTTGGTATCATAGAAAGGTTCAGGCTGGAAAGGGCCCTTAAGATCATCTAGCTCCTATCCCCTTGCTGCAGGCAGGGACACCTTCTGCTAGACAGATTGCTCAGCATCTCATTCGGCCTGGCCTTGGATGCTTCCAGGGATGGGGATTCCACAGCTCTGGACAATCTGTTCCAATGCCTCACCACCCTCACAGTTAAGAATTTCTTCCTAATATGTAATCTAAACCTGTTCTCTTTCAGCTTGAAGCCATTCCCCTTGTCCTGTCACTGCATGCTTTGATAAAAAGTCTTTCTCCATCGTTCTTGTAGGGTCCTTTTAGGATCTGGAAGGCCACAATTAAGTCACCTCAAAGCCTCCTCTTTTCCAGGCTGACAAATCCCAACTCTCATAGCCTTTTTTTATAGGAGAGGTGCCCCAGCCCTCTAATGAACTTAATGGCCTCCTCTGAATATGTTCCAACAGGTTCCCATGCTCCCTGTGCTGAGGACCCAGGCCTGGACACAGCATTCCACATGGGGTCTCCCCAGAGGAGAGCAGAATCCCCTCCCTCTCCTGCTGCCCACGTTGTTTTGGTTGCAGCCCAGGGCACATTTGGCTTTCTGGGCTGTGACTGCCCAGGGCCAGGTTGTGTCCAGCCTCTCACCCAGCAGCACCCCCAAGACCTTTGCTCTCCATGACTTCTCTTCCTCTCCCAGTCTGTACCCTCCCAGTCTGGGGTTGTCCTGAACTGGGTGTAGCACCTTGCACTTGGTCTTGTTAAATCTCATGAGGTTCTCATGACCCACTTCTGCAGCTTGTCCAGGTCCTTTGAGAAAATCCCATCTGAATCCCATCTGATGCTGCCAGTGTATCTGGTGCCATGTAGGCCATCCCACTGTCAAAAACCACCTAAAGTCTTGGCAGTGACACCAGCCAGGGAGGCATGTATTAAAAGACTGGGCCTGACTGTTTCTTCCAAAGTGAGTGTCTGCAAGTGTCAGTGTCTGCAACTGGTATTTCTCTTCCTGTGTTGAATCATTCATATTTGACTGCTCCTGATACCCACCCAGACGTAGGCACGTCTGTTCATCCCTGTTTGTCCTGACAATGAGAGCAAATGCTTTGAAGCCCAGTTGAAGAGTGTTCTTCCATGTTAAAAGAAAATGCTTTTAATAAAAGACAGAAATGAGGTTAGCAGAGGCTAGTTTAGTGCTTTCACAGATTTTTCATCCACTTTTCAGTACAATCTGATTCTTTACTCTAAAACACAGGACAGAACTACTGTACTTCTTTTGCAGTCCTTCCTGCACAATGGCCTTTACTTTCCTTTTCCAGTTGTATCATACCTTTAGCAGCACTACAGTGTAGTATTTTAAATAGTAGTACTAGTGCATACTTTTGGAAGCCTTTTTCAAATCCTCCC
Organism: Camarhynchus parvulus; assembly: GCF_901933205.1. Classification (NCBI taxonomy): domain Eukaryota; kingdom Metazoa; phylum Chordata; class Aves; order Passeriformes; family Thraupidae; genus Camarhynchus; species Camarhynchus parvulus. Next base: position 17,782,936 of record NC_044601.1, on the reverse strand, counting down.
CAGTGTATGAAGCTAGAAGAGTTTATTCTGGATATAGTTCTGAGATCCTGTAAAGGGCTATGAAGACAAAAAGTCTGTAAGATTGGCAGAGCATTGTTTTCTCCTCCCAGCACTTTCTGGTGTTTTAAGTTAATTCTCGCCTTCCAATAGTAAATGCTTCATACTGAAATATTATCTTTACTGGAAATATGTTGCTGTCCATTGGTGTCTTAGAATGTGTTGGCCACTATACATATGAGATAAAGGAGTGGAATCAAGTTACTTGTAGAAATTAGCTACAAGGTCAGTATCTCTAGAAAATTGTTTGCACATGGATGTGGTTTTTATTCAAGCATTGCAGTACTTTCTTCATTGTATCTGCATTTGAAGGATTGCATCAGTTTGATTTATTGGTAAATAAAGGTTTAAAGCATTTCCAGCACTGTTGCCTGAAATGTCCTGAAATAACTCAGAAAAAAAAGAGTTAGAAATTCACTGCCATGACTCTGGGGTGTGTTTACAGTCAAGTCATTTTTCTTTTTTCATTATTTAAAAGTGTTCTGTTAAGTCTGCCATAAAAAATACTTTTTGAAAAAGTCTGTAAGCATTTTGGATTTTCATGGACATTTGGTATCTATTACGTGCCACTATAGTGATTTCATTCTTGAACTTTTAAGAAAGTGATAGCCAAATCTATTCAGTCACTAAGGGCCCTTCAAACTAATAGAAAAAAAGTGAAGGTTATGTTAGAATATCCAGCTTTACTAAATCTCTCAATAGCAGATTATTTGGGTTTGATTTGGGAGTTGTGGTATTTTAGCTGTTGCCTTTGAGGTGTTTGACAGCAGTGTCTTTGCAGCTTTTTGGGACAGAAGCAAAAGTGAAACAAAACCATATCCACTTCACCAACTCACAACACAGCCCTCACGAACTGTAGCAGTCTTAACTGTGAATGAATGCTAAGAGTGACTCCTCTAGCTTCACATTCAAAACATGATTGCTTTTCGAATTAGAAAATAATTTTATACTGAAATGGCTCCACATTTTGAAGTGTCTCAGATTTGCTGTTACTGCAGTTTAAACTAGCTTTTAAATTTACGGCTAAACAGCCTCCTCAAAGTTTCAGGTAAGCCTAGGTCTTTTCAGTATGTTGAAAGTGTTGTGATTCAGTTTTAGTATGTTGAAAGCATTGTGAATGAGAATTTTGTTTTCAATAGCTGCAACTTTTATGTAAGATTGTGGTAATTAACATGTGCTTTCACTTGGGGAGAAAAAAGATATCTTTTGTGTTCCTGACACAACATTGTATTTTCTCAAGGCTGCAACAGTGATACTGGTGAAAGATGAATAGTTATAAATATTTTCAGAGTGAATCACAGAAAAGATAACAATAAATAGAATATAAAAGTAAATGTAAGATAAAAATAAATACTATAAAGACCCAGGTAAGCCTGGGCCAAAATATCTCTGTACTAATATTTTTTTTATTTTAAGCAGGCATCTCTGTATATTTTAAGGGGTCCTGTGAAACATGGTCTACTGAAAAGTGTCTCTGTCCATGGCAGGGGAGTTGCAGCTAGATGACCTTAAGATCCCTTCCAGCCCAGGCCATTCTGTGGTTCCATGAAGTGAGAAACTTAACAAAAGGTCTTGCAGAATAGTTTTGAAACTATTAAAGAGATTACAGAGGCAGAGACACCTTGAATTAGTGGCTAGATACTAGCCACTAATTGTTTGGCAACAGCTAAAATCTTGTACTTTAATGAATTTAAGAACATGAAAAAGAGGCCTCTAAAGCTGAGGCTAGCCATGTCCAAGTGAAGACCCCTACCAACTGAACACCTGTAAAATGTGTTGTGAAATACATCAAAACATGCAAAAGATAGATTGTTAAATAGCTATTGAGTAGGCATTTATTTGGAAATTAGATAACTACTGCTCCTGTGTTTTTGGACTCTTGGAATGTGTTGGAAGATTATTTACCTAAAGGGATTGCTTGATTGGATTCTGGTGGACACTGTGTTAATTAGCCTATCAGTCCAAGCTGTGTTGACTGTCTGGTCAGCAGACAGTCACGAGGTTCTTCAGTTTAGTATAGTTCTTGTTAGTGTAATACAGTGTAAAATAGTTATAGTATACTATAGTATAATAAAGTAATTAATTAGCCTTCTGATATCATGGAGTTCTGCACATCATTCTTCCCTGCATGGGGGGATCTTCGTCAATACAGGAACTACATACTTGTGTATTTTGAAAGCATAATTATGCTTCTTGGCTGTAACCAGGTGTGTTGGCTTGGTGGACTTAGCACTCAGCACACACCTCTGTGCAAATGTGTCAAAACCGCTTAGCTCTGTGTGTGGATTGGCACCTGAAGGAACCCTGTCTTCAAAGTGGGACTGTGCCAGTGCTAGTGCATGTTTAGTAGCATTCTTTATTAGTGTTTGAAGAGATCTTGCCCGTGCTTCTGCAGCAGAGAGAGTTTCTTGGCTCTGCAGTGGTCACCGGGAATTCTTGGTGGCCATGAGTTATGTTTTAATAGCTGTTTTAATTGATATAGTAGGGAACACTGTCACATCACTGAGCCAAGTTTAAATGTTTGAAAGCTTCCCCCAGCTTAAATCTTTTAAGTGTTAATTCTTTTAAAAAAGGCTGAGATTGTGAGGAATATGATGGTAATTCCAACAAAACAGAACTGTTTACTCCATCTCTGAGATCCAAGTAAATCTATTTCCTGTGGGACCTACAGACTAATTCTCACAAAAGGCAAAGTGCATGGAGAACAGACCCTGGCCATACCCCCTTTGTTGTCTTCTCAGAGCATACTCTGCACCAGTGCATTAGCTCAGGTCAGTAGAGACTTCTTAACAAAAGCAGTTTAATGTGCCCTATATGTCTATTTAATGTGTAGGGTAGGAGACAGTGATGGGGGCACTGGCAGTACAGGGATGGGAGTGGGAGCTGTTCAAATTTGTGATACCACCTCAAGAGAGGGTCCAGGACTTGAAGTAAAGGAGAGGAGGTGCAGCTCTCAGCACATACACTCCTGTTCTCCTCTGTTACATAGCTTTTTCAGTGCTGCTGAACCCATTTCACCCTATTTTCTGCCTCCCTTTTCCAGTTGTCTTTGGTTCCCTTGTGTGAAAGCAATCTCTTACTGTCCAGTGGGTAATAACAATTTTTCTCCCAGTTTCTTACTAGAAGAAAAGCCTTTTGGCTTTGGAAATAAGCATGACTTGCCTGAAAAATACCAATTATACATAATATTAAATTTGGTTTTATACTGCTTTCTCCTTGTGTTTTTAGGATTAATTGCAAAATAAGAATTGCAACTGATTAGGCAATAATGCCAGTAAAATATCATTTAAAAATCTATCTCTAATACTCAGTATTGAAATAATTTTATTGTGTTTAAAATAATTATCTTCCAGTTGCTCCAAACTGAACCATCCCAGGTATCCACAGTCATCTTGTTATGTGTGGTTTCTGTTTTCATGAAGTAGTACAGTCCAGGATGGGCCTATAAAATACCATAAAGAAAAATAGTAGTTTTAGCATAGCTGTATCAATCCCTTTCCCATTTCTATGAGTTGTATTATGGGACTAGTCAGCCTTTAACTATAATTTTTGCTTCTCAGTTGACATTCAGTGATCCTTGTGAGTCCTTTCCAACTCAGGATATTCTGTGTTTCTGTGATTATTTGGTATATAAATATTTTGTTTGAACTCTAATTATTATTTTAAAATAGAGATCAAAGTAGGTAAGTAGGTAATTTGGTATTGCTTCAGTTGACAGAGAGATTACTAATAATCTCTCACACTGCTTTCTCCTTGTAGATCGTTATGTTGTAAAATCTCTGCTGAGGGACCTCCAGAGTTAGGCTGTTTAAGAGTGCTTACCCAGCTGCCAGGAAGTTAATGCCCAGTGGTGTGTCAGGACAAACTTAGGTACAGGTGAAGACATCCCCTTTTTTCCTTAATTGTTCCACAAATGGAGTTCTTGGTAAAGCTTCTTTCCAAAGCTTCCTACTGACCAAGTGTTTACAAGAGCAGCAGAGTTATGTGGTAACTTAGTTTGATAAGGAAAGCTGAGCAGAGTTTGGTGAGGAAAGCTGAGCAGGATACCTTCAGTTTAACCATAATGAGTAAAGGGAAAAGTGATTTGTTTACCTCTTACCTTAAAAAAAAATTTGCTGCAGTGTAAGCTCTTGTGATGTTTCAAAATTTCTATTTTTTCCTCCTTTTTTAGGGTCCAGGCATATCTCATCCCTATGATAGTGGGCACATAGCAATGACTTACACAGGACTATCATGTCTGGTTATTCTTGGAGATGATTTAAGTCGAGTAAATAAAGATGCCATACTGGCAGGACTAAGAGCTCTCCAGCTGGAGGATGGAAGGTAAAAGATATTTTATATGCTGCAACTCCCACTAGCCGCATGTGGAATGAAACGTAAGAAACATGTTCCTTATAGAAGTAGCTACAATCTTTATGTTCTATTAGAAAAATAGTTTGATTGGTAGTCACATAAGTCATAGAACATGTGCTGGCTTCTTGGAAGTAGTTAAGTCATCAGAGGGTGCTAACTGGCTCTTCGAACCAAATGGAGGCTTGCCAAGCAGCAAGTCCTAGAAGAAACAATTGAAGGTTTATTTATTGTCACAGGTAATTCAACCATTTACCTAGTTTTGTATATCATAGAAGCGTTTAGGTTGTAAAAGACCATTGAGATCATGAAGTCCAACTCTTAACCCAGCGCTGCCAAGTCCAGCACTAAACTGTGTCTTTAAGTGCCACATCTACATGTCTTTGAAATACCTTCAGGGATGGTGACTCCACCATTTCCCTGGGCAGCCTGTTCCAGTGCTAGACAACCCTTCTGATGAAGAATTTTTTTCTAATACCTAATCTAAACCTCGCCTGGTACAACTTGAAGCCATTTCCTCTGTCCCACATGGGAGAGGAGACCAACCCCCAACTTACCACCTTTCAGGTAGTTGAGTGATAAGTTGTCCTCTCGGTGTTTTTTTCTCTATGGCTCCTTCAGCTGCGCCTCCTCAGATTTGTGCTCCAAACCCTTCCTGGCTCCACTGCCCTTCCCTGAACACACTCTAGCACCTCAATGGACTTCCTTGTCTTGTGGGACCAAAACAGAACACAAATCTCGAGGTGTGGCCTCACCAGTGCCCAGTACAGGGGGATGGGTACTTCCCTGGTTCTGTTGGCAATTTTCTGATACAAACACCCAAATCAGGGCATCCATCGTCATCTTAAGTGTCTCTGACATTGTGCCAAAATAACCCAGATACAAAAATTTTAAAATGTTCATAGAGTTTGGTGCAATTGTAACAGTAACTAATTAAAAACTGATTCACCATTTGTATTAGAAATGGTCGTATTAGCAATTGCCTTTATACATACCTGGGAAACTGGTCCTCAAGTTGCAGTAAGGAAAGAAAGCCTTGTGAGCTATTAGGATTCCTAGGAAGTCAAAGAATTCTGCCCAAAAGAGGTAAAATGGTGAGTCATGTATCTTTATATACTGTAATAGGTGAAAGACTGTAAGTATAAACATCTTGGAATAAATAAGCACCAGTATCATTATGTTGCTGGAAATAGTCACTCAGGCTCCTAAATGTTTAGAGTTCTATGCATTTTCCTTGGCTTAGAGTCACATCTTCTAAAAAGAAAATCTAGTGTAGCTTTGGGTTATATTTATGAGACTACTGTAAACTAATCTTTAGAGAAAACACTGTGCAATTCTTTGAACCGCATTTCATATTTTCTGGTGTAACAGGCAAAACAGTGTTTAAAGACAGAAATGTTTCTTTCAGTTTCTGTGCAGTGCTGGAAGGAAGTGAAAATGATATGAGGTTTGTGTACTGTGCTTCCTGCATCTGCTACATGCTCGACAACTGGTCAGGCATGGATATGAAGAAAGCAATAGACTACATTAGAAGAAGTATGGTGAGTGTCCACAAAATGTTACTTCCTATGCTTTCAGGCTTTTAGCTTTTCTTCTTAACTGTGGCTTAAAAAAATGTCTGTCCAAACTGTATTACGGTAATTTCTTTATTTTTTCTTCCTGCTCTAGCAAGTTGAGAATTACAAAGTACATTGGCTTTTTGCATTTGTATTTTCATTAAAATGTGTATGCTAGCAAGATAATTTTATTTGGTGTGTTTGTTCGCAGCAAATTGTATTAAAAAGCCTCTTTATTTACAATAATTAAGCAATTGAAAGCAAGTTTTTGAAAACTAAGGTGTGATGTTTGTGTTTAGAAAAAGTGCAGAAAGCACTTTGGAAAAGTGTACCAATAAAATCCTCGTATTTCATTGAGCTGGAGTACTGCTTTTTAAAAGATACACAGATTTAAATAAACTAATTATTGACATAATTTCATCCTTAAGTGTTTCCAGTCATGCACTTCATAATTTATTTATTAGGTACTTGGAATGAAAAAATATATTTGTGAGTACGTACACATTTTTTTTCCGTGTCTGTGCAAATGGTCTTCATATTCGATTGGAGTAAAGGAGATTTCCATTTTTTTTCATGTTGTTTCATTAGTTTAATTGAGTTACATTTTCAAAGATTGAAACACAATTTTTTAAGGAAGCTGAGCAAGCTTGAAAATTGCAGTTCCCTTAGTGTGAGTAAACACAGGTTAAATTCTTGTGGTCCACAAAGAAGACCCAAATTTATGATGACACACAACTTCTGTTGTAAATGACTATTTTCAGTAGTTGCTGTCAGCAGCAAGATTGTACAATTTATGTGAGAAACAAGTTTAAAAAAAGACTTCAAAATCTCTTGCTTCAGACCAAGTTGTTTTTTATTTGTTGTTTATTTTTAAAGGAGGTATTTGGATGTCTTAGTATTTCTTACTGTACACTTCAAGAAGCTTTCTGGCACACTGCCATAGTCCTGGACAGACAGAGATGATCAAGGCCAGAACTCAGTCATACAAGGATATGGACCTGCAGCCTGTTCACATCCTAGTAGCACCTTTTATCCCATTTTCCCCTCTGTTTCCCCTTGTTCTTCTCCGGTCTCCTTTGATATTTCTGGTTTTTGCCATCGGCCCTTTCCCTAGCCATCCCATAGTAAGTTATGCTTACCCCTGCATTCCCCAGAAAACAGTCCATGATAAGGGGGTTTCTATACAATCCTGGAATCTTCCTCCCCTGCTTCCCATAAGAGCCCTTCTCCCATAGCTGGTAGCTCCCCTAAGTTAGCATGGGTTCTCAGCATGAGAATATCCGTGCTGAATCCTTTCAGTGGGTTTCACCTAAGGATGATGATTTATCAGTCCTTTCAGTCTGAGAGAGGAGCTTAGGCAGAGTGCTTGCTCTTACAGATTAGGCTGGGAACATTCTTTCTTCTCTGATAATTTCTGGACCTTAATGTTTACTGAGATCAGTTTTTAGTCAAATAGCTTAGCAGAGTTACAATAGGAGAATCAAGTATTAAAAAAGAATAGAAAACAAAACCCAAGAGCAAAATCCTCATTGTAGTTCTGTACATCACATTGTCTGTTAGTTGTGAACATTTGAGTACGGTTTTGATCCCAAAGGAAATGGTGGAACTAAGAAGGGGACAAAGAAAGTTGAGTTGAACTGTGAAAGGTATGAATCAGCTTGTGTAAAAGGAGTATTTAATATACTAGGAGTCTTTATTCTGGAAATGAGACTGTTAACTGGAGTGTGACAGAGATACCTAATGTAACAGGTAGCACTGAAAAAATAGAGGGAGAAGCAACTGTTTCTTTCTAAGACAAAACAGACAGCATCAGATGAGGCCATTAACAGAGCAGGCAAGTGAAGATTTTTTGAAAGTTTAGAGCTTTGAAGTGGTACTGGAGATTTATTGTGTGGTGTGATCTTGAACCAAATTTAAACTTTGCTTCTAGAGCTTAGCTTTAATTGTTGCACCTGCAAATTCCAGTCATTATGTTCCTATTGGAAAAAGAGATACCGTTTAAAAAAACCTCTAATAATTGAGGCCTTACCATGGCAAGACATCTTGGAAGGCCTCCTACTAATACTTCAGTTCACTAGTAAAGTAGAACTGTCTTGCCATGTTCAGAACTGTCT